>NW_027142454.1:135000-441769 GCF_026170545.1 Melanerpes formicivorus
CAGATTGGCTGTGAGGAAGAAGTTCTTCCCCAGGAGGGTGGTGAGACACTGGCACAGGTTGCCCAGGGAGGTGGTGGAAGCCTCATGGCTGGAGGCTTTTGAGGCCAGGCTGGATGTGGCTGTGAGCAACGTGCTGTAGTGTGAGGTGTCCCTGCCCATGGCAGAGGGGTGGGAACTGGCTGAGCCTTGAGGTCCCTTCCAGCCCTGACAATCCTATGATTCTAACTGCAAATCCTCCCTTCTCCAAGCATGTCCCCTTTCAGCAAGCTGGGCTACATGAAGAGGAGCTTTCACACTCTTGGAGAAGGGCTTTATGGCTCTCAGCAGCTGACCCTTTTGTCCCACAGAAAAGCAGAGCTGTTTGCAAAGCTGAGCCTAAGGAAGAGGAAGAGTAGGGTGCCTGCCAGCACTGTGTTTTTAAACACAGAAGTGTGAAGGCTCAGAAGCAGTAAAGTGGCAGTGAACCCTGCAGCACAGGGAAGGACAGGTTGGTGCCTCTCTGGCTTGGAGGGGTCGTTTGTCACAGCCACTTATGCTCTCAGGAAATATTCACCGTGACTTTTTGCTACCTCTGGGTCTTGGAGGAAATGAATCTGATTCACTGAGCTTTCACATCACATTCTGCTGTGGAGCTGTGGCTGGCCTGGAAGCCTTTTAGCTGATTACCTGCTGGATTTTAAGTAACTGAAAAAGAGAAAAAAGAGGAAGAAAGAAGAAATCCCTCTTTGAAGCCTGACCTAAGCACATGTGTGAAATGAAGAAGAAGCAGGGTTGGGCATCCTGAAAACAGGCATAAGGGAGTCTGCATTTCAGCTTGACAGCATTTTGGAGCAGTCAGTGAGCAGAAGTAAATGATTGTGCAGGGTAACCAGTGTGAGCTGGGTGATATTCTATTTGTTTCCTTCTAAGGCTCCTTGTGGTTCTCCTCTGATCATTTCAGCATTCACCATGCTCAGAAGCCACTGCAGGCTTGCCACTCTCATTCTTCTCCAAGCTTTGTGACACCCCCTGGATTTTCTTTGGAAGGCCCTGAGGGATTTTGAGAGACCTCAGTTCCAGGGTGGTGTTCTGTTTTTTGTGTGTGTGTTTGTGGTTGTTTGGGATTTTCTTGGTAGAAGGGTTTTTTTGGGGAGGGGAGAAATAATCTCAACCTCTGTAGCAGCACAGCCCAGAGTATCACAGTATCACCAAGGTTGGAAGAGGCCTCCAGGATCATGGAGTCCAACCTGTCACCACAGACCCATGACTAGACCATGGCACCAAGTGCCACATCCAATCCCCTCTTCAACACCTCCAGGGATGGGGACTCCACCACCTCCCTGGGCAGCACATCCCAATGGCCAACAACTCTCTCTGGGAAGAACTTTCTCCTCACCTCCAGCCTAAACTTCCCCTGGCACAGCTTGAGATTGTGTCCTCTTGTTCTGGTGCTGGGTGCCTGGGAGAAGAGACCAACCCCTTCCCGGCTACAACCTCCCTTCAGGTAGTTGTAGAGAGCAATGAGGTCTCCCCTGAGCCTCCTCTTCTCCAGGCTAAGCAACCCCAGCTCCCTCAGCCTCTCCTCACAGGGCTTGCGTTCAAGGCCTCTCCCCAGCCTTGTTGCCCTTCTCTGGACACCTTCAAGAGTCTCAATGTCCTTCTTAAATTGTGGAGCCCAGAACTGGACACAGGACTCAAGGTGTGGCCTAACCAATGCAGAGTACAGGGCACAATGACTTCCCTGCTCCTGCTGGCCACACTATTCCTGATGCAGGCCAGGATGCCCTTGGCCTTCTTGGCCACCTGGGCACACTGCTGGCTCATGTTCAGGCAGCTGTCAATCAGCACTCCCAGGTCCCTCCTGTTTGGCAGCTCTCAGCCACTCTGACCCCAGCCTGGAGCTCTGCATGGGGTTGCTGTGGCCAAAGTGCAGCACCTGGCACTTGGACTTGTTGAATGCCTTCCTGTTGGACTCTGCCCATCTGTCCAGTCAGTTGAGGTCCCTCTGCAGAGCCCTTCTGCTCTCTAACTGACCAACATCTGCTCCCAGCTTGCTGTCAGCTGCAAACTTGCTGATGACTCATTCCCCTCATCCAGATCATCAATAAAGATATTGAACAGGATGGGGCCCAGCACTGATCCCTGGGGCACACCACCGGTGCCTGGCTGCCAGCTGGCTGTGGCACCATTCACCACCACTCTCTGGGCTCAGCCTCCAGCCAGTTCCTAACCCAGCACAGAGTGTAGTGGTCCAAGCTACAAGCTGACAGCTTAGCCAGCAGTTTGCTGTGGGGGATGGTGTCAAAGGCCTTGCTGAAGTCCAGGCAGACCACATCCACAGGCCTCCCCACGTCCACCAGACGGGTCACTGATCATAGAAGGAGATCAGGTTGGAGAGGCAGGACCTGCCCTTCCTAAATCCATGTTGGCTGGACCTGAGCCCTTGGCCATCCTTCAGGTGTGCAGTTATTGCTGCCAGGATAATCTGCTCCATCACTTTCCCTGGCACTGAGGTCAGGCTGCCAGGCCTGGAGTTTCCAGGTTCCTCCATCCGACCCTTCTTGTGGATGGGGACCACATTGGCCAGTTTCAGTCACCTGGGACCTCACCTGTGAGTCAGGACTAGAGGAAAATGATGGAGAGCGGCTTGGCCAGCACATCTGCCAGCTCTCTCAGCACCCTAGGATGGATCCCATCCAGTCCCATGGACTTGTGAGTGTCCAAGTGGCTCAGCAGGTCCCAAACTAATTCCTCATAGATTACCAGGGCACTACACTGCTCCCTGACCCCATCGCCCAGCTCTGGAGGCCACTGAACTCCTCCTGCCTTGCTGTTAAAAATTAAGGCAAAGAAGGTGTTCAGGACCTCAGCCTTTTCCTCATCTTCAGTCACAGTCACATCTTCAGGCCCAGTCCTGGGCCCCTCAGTTTAGGAAAGATGTTGAGATGCTGGAAAGTGTCCTGAGAAGGGCAACAAAGCTGGGGAGGGGTCTGGAGCACAGCCCTGTGAGGAGAGGCTGAGGGAGCTGGGGTTGCTTAGCCTGGAGAAGAGGAGGCTCAGGGGAGACCTTATTGCTGTCTGCAACTCCCTGAAGGGAGGTTGTAGCCAGGAGGGGGTTGATCTCTTCTCCCAGGCAGCCAGCACCAGAACAAGAGGACACAGTCTCAAGCTGTGCCAGGGGAGGCTTAGGCTGGAGGTGAGGAGAAAGTTCTTCCCAGAGAGAGTTGTTGGCCATGGGAATGTGCTGCCCAGGGAGGTGGTGGAGTCCCCATCCCTGGAGGTGTTTAGGAAGAGGGGATAGGATGTGGCACTTGGTGCCATGGTTTAGTAGTCATGAGGTGTTGGGTGACAGGTTGGACTGGATGATCTCTGAGGTCTTTTCCAACCTTACTGATTCTATGATTGTTGCATTTTACAGCAGGTGAAAGGTGCAGCAGCATCAGCCACACAGCAGCATCAGCCACAGGATGGAAACCTTCCTACTCCTTCAAACATTTCTGAATCTGTTTCTCATGAGGTGTTAGGCAATAGGTTGGAGTTGATGATCTCTGAGGTCTTTTCCAGCCTGGTTGATTCTGTGATTCTGATTCTGTGATTCTCTTGGTTTCTGGTTGCCAGACAAAGCAGCAGGAGCAGCGGCCAAGTCCTAGTTCCGTGGCACACTCAGCCAGCTGTAGTCAGAGCTGCTCTATTTCCATGCACTTGAACTGGAGTTTTAGGCACAAGGGGAGATACAGAGAGCCAAGCAAAACAATTGTACCCCTGTTTTGTAACCCTGCTGGAGCAAAACTACAAGTGGGTAGATGCAGATGGGAGATCAGGAAGAAGTTCTGCCCCACAAGGGTGAGAGTGCACAACTGCTTTCTGGAAGGGAGAACAAGAGGTGACACTCCAGGCTCACAGCCCCCTTTGTGTAGCTCCTTCCCCTCTGTTTTGCCCTGAAAAACAACAAAAAAGGATCAAACCCACCCCCTGGCAGAGATCAGATACCTACTGCTCCTTAGCTGACTTCCAGGATATTTCAGCCTGGAGAAGAGAAGGCTCTGCGGAGACCTTGGAGCAGCATTTCTGTATCTGAAGGGGGCCTACAGGAAGGCTGGGGAGGGACAGATAAAAAGGGGATGGAATGATAGGGCGCAAGACCCTCACCAGCCAAGATACCACACAGAGGAGTTCAGCCCCAGTAAGGAGGCTCAGCCAGCACCCATGGATGATACTGGAGGAGCTATCAACATTCTTCCTACCTAACCAAGGGGCCACCAGGCCCCCCAACCTTTGTCACCATCACCCACTGTGCACCATGGGCACTCACCAGAGATGAGAGGCAGATCCCTCAGCCCAGATGGGCTCAGCTTGGGGCTGCTGCCTTTCCTGGAGGGAATTAAAAAGGGGAGTGGGTGGAGAGGGCCAAGAGGCCACACCTGGGGTGGGAGGAGACTCCAATAGAGCACAGGTGCTCTGGGATTTGAGGGGAAAAAGGGGCAGGTGAGGGACTTCTAGGGTGTTAGGTAGGACAGGACTAGGGGGAATGGGGAAAAAAACCAAACTAGAAAGGGGTAGATACAGATTGGATGTGAGGAAGATGCTCTTCCCCAGGAGGGTGGTGAGACACTGGCACAGGTTGCCCAGGGAGGTGGTGGAAGCCTCATGCCTGGAGGTTTTGAAGGCCAGGCTGGATGTGGCTGTGAGCAGCCTGCTGTAGTGTGAGGTGTCCCTGCCCATGGCAGGGGGGCTGGAACTGGCTGAGCCTTGAGGTCCCCTCCAGCCCTAACAATTCTATGATTCTATGATTCTGACTCTGAACAGCACTTTGTTCCCAAAGCACAAAGCTAAGCAGAGCCTACTCTGGCAATTCTATGATTCACTATCCACCAAACCTCCGCTTTCTTCCTCCTTTGCTGTATCATTGACTTCAGTCTGTGGTAACTTCTTGGCAGTGAGGGTGGTGAGACATTGGAGCAGGTTGACCAGGGAGGTTGTGGAAGTGTTGAAGACCAGGCTGGACAAGGCTTTGAGCCTGGTCTAGCAGGAGGTGTCCCTGCCCATGGCAGGGGGGCTGGAATTAGACAAACTTTAAGGTCCCTTCCAACCATTCAATGACTCTGTGACGACTTTGAGGGTAGGCTGCACAGAAGCCACCACAGTGTACTTGGAGCACTGTGCATATTCATGCCAACCAGCTTCCAGTTGCACCTCACACAGGCTTTTCTCCAAGCAATCCTTGCTGTTGTTGTTGTTGTTGTTGTTGTAAAACACTTTAATTAATCAGGAGTTTTAATTAATGGTAACCCTGCTGAAAAAAAGCCAAGACAAAAAAAGCACAAATAGAAGGAGACAGGTTGGAGCAGCTCATCTTCAGCTGGCTGTGCTCACTCTGAGATCACCCAGTGTGAGTGCACACAACAGTCACTTCTGAAAGGCATTCCCAGGTCTTAAGGAGCTATGATGAGGTCTTTATCAAGGCAGGAAGCTCATTTAGAAACTCGGGAGATCATAGAATGATAGAGTCATACAATGGGCCAGGCCAGAAGGGACCTCCAAAGGTCATCCAGTCTGACCTCCCTGCAGTCAGCAGGGACATCCCCAGCTAGATCAGGCTGCCCAGGGCCTCATCAAGCCTCACCTTGAATATCTCCAGGGATTGGACCTCAACCACCTCCCTGGGCAACCTGTTCCAGTGTTCCACCACCCTCAGAGTAATGAATTTCTTCTTGATATCCAGTCTGTGGTGGTGAGAGAATCTGCTCTTCTCTAGTTTGAAGCCATTGCCCCGGTCCTATCACTGCAGGCCTTTGGGAACAGTCCTCTCCATCCTTCCTGTAGCCTCCTTCAGGTACTGGAAGGTTGCTGTTAAGTGTCCCCAGAGCTTTCTCTTTTCCAGACTGAACACCCCCAGCTCCCTCAGCCTGTCCTCATAGCAGAGCTGCTCCAACCCCCTGATCACTTTCATGGCCCTCCTGTGGACCCTCTCCATCAGGTCCATGTCCTTCCTGTATTGAGGGCCCCAGACCTGGACACAGTACTCCAGGTGAGGTCTCAGCAGAGCAAAGTGGCAGAATCACCTCTCTGGCTCTGCTGGCAATGCATCTTTTGATGCAGCCCAGGATGTGATTTGCCTTCTGTGCTGCAAGCTCACACTGCCTGCTCCTGTCCAGCTTCTTGTCCATCAGCACCCCCAAGTCCTTTTGCACAGGGCTGCTTTCTAACACCTCCTCCCCCAGTCCGTATTGCTAGTGAGGATGATGACACTGGGCATGGCATACTGGTAAACCAGAAAGCCACATCCTGTAAGGCTTGCCATGACCTTCCTGCTACTTCCCCAGGTGCCTCAATCAGTCTCACCCAAGCACTTCAGATGTTCTCTGTCTTTGTGATCCTGAAAATCAGGTTATTTCTAGAGTGATTTCAGGTGCAGTCAATGAATTAGCATGGCTCTATAGTACCACCTTTGGCCAAGCCTCTTCCTAGGGACATGTTTTACACCTTGGGCTGTTAAGGGCTGAGAGAGACAAGCTCAACATGCCTAGGAAAGAAAATAATCTTCTGGTCTTGTTGCTTGTCATTTTACCACAATTCCCAGCAGATTTTGTCAGGGGGCTGGAGCACCTCTCCTCTGAAGGCAGGTTGGGAGAGTTGGGGCTCTTCAGCCTGGGGAAGAGAAGGCTCTTGAGGCTACCTTAGAGCAGCCTTGCAGTACGTGAAGGGGGTTAGAGGAGAGCTGGAGAGGGACTTTGTGCAGAGACAGGGAGTGACAGGACAAAAGGTAATGGCAGCAGACTGGAAGAAGCTGGAATTAGGAGGAAATTCTTCTCCATGAGGGTGGTGAGACACTGGAACAGGATGCCCAGAGAAGCTGTGGAGGCTCCAAGCCCGGAGGTGTCCAAAACCTCGCCTTTGCTTGGTGAGCCTGCAGCCTTGCCCCTGTCTGTATTGATGATCTTTGTAGGAGGCTTCTGTGGCCTTTAAAACATTGTAGGAATGCATGTGGGCATCAAGGCCTGGATCATCAGATCCAGAGAGGTGACAAATCCCATGCAGGGAATGCGTCTCTGGAGATGTGTTCCTGGATGTGTGCCTGTGTCACCTGCTCTAGGTGCTCCTGCTCTGGTAGGAAGGTTGGATTGGATGATGGGGATTGAGTCAGTCATCAGTGAATTTGCAGATGACACCAACTTGGGGGCAGATGTTGATCTATTAGGCGGGAAAAGGGCTCTGTAGAGGGACCTTGCCAGGCTGGACAGATGGGCAGAGTCCAACAGGATGGCATTCAACAAGTCCAAGTGCTGGGTGCTGCACTTTGGCCACAGCACCCCCATGCAGTGCTACAGGCTGGGGTCAGAGTGGCTGGAGAGCAGCCAGGCAGAGAGGGACCTGGGGGTGCTGGTGGACAGCAGCTAAATAGGAGCCAGCAGCGTGCCCAGGTGGCCAAGAAGGCCAATGGCATCCTGGCCTGCATCAGGAACAGTGTGGCCAGCAGGAGCAGGGAAGTCTTTGTGGCCATGTACTCAGCACTGGTTAGGCCACACCTCGAGTCCTGTGTCCAGTTCTGGGCCCCTCAGTTTAGGAAGGAGGTTGACTTGCTGGAATGAATCCAGAGAAGAGCAACAAAGTTGGTGAGGGGCTTGGAACACAAGCCCTGAAGGAAGGACTGAGGGAGCTGGGGTTGCTCAGCCTGGAGAAGAGGAGACTCAGGGGTGACCTTATCACTCTCTACAACTACCTGAAGGGAGGTTGTAGACAGGCAGAGGTTGGTCTCTTCTCCCAGGCAGCCAGTACCAGAACAAGAGGACACAGTCTCAGGCTGCGCCAGGGGAGGTTCAGGTTGGATGTTAGGAAGAAGTTCTATACAGAGAGAGTGATTGCCCATTGGAATGGGCTGCCTGGGGAGGTGGTGGAGTCACCATCACTGGAGGTGTTCAGGAGGAGACTTGATGGGGTACTTGGTGCCATGGGTTAGTTGTTTAGGTGGGTTGGATTGGTTGATGGGTTGGACACGATGATCTTGAAGGTCTCTTCCAACCTGGTTTGGTTTATTCTAAAGTTTATTCTAAAGAACCACTTTTGTGCTCCAAGACTTTCTCCTGGTGGTGTTTCTGATGGAGCCACAGAGCTCCACTGGCCTGAGCAGTGCTGCTTTGGAGGGTGAAAGTGAGGATAGCCACATGCTATAGCCTGGAGCTGATGATTTGCTCAGATTGATGAGCTGCTTGTGAAGATAGCTCTAAGTGACTCAGCTCTCAATCTGTTTAGACCAGCTTCACGGATTGAGGTGGAAATTGAGCCCAAGTAAAGTTACTCCTCACACACACACACCCCCAGGTTATGCCTGGAAAGCAACCTTTTGCTTGTGCACATTTCATTGTCACAATGCCCTTAATGGCCAAACCCTCTGGCTTGAAACTGCTCATTTAATCATCTCCATCATCTGAAGGCAACACTGTGCACTTCAGGCTTTTCCTGTGCTATTGGATTATTGCCCTGCTGCTGCAGACCACAGCTCCTGCCCAGCCTCCTTAGCTGAGCTGCTTCCTCCCCACACAGCTCATGTGAGAAGATCTACGCCACCAGGGCTGTCAGTGTCTGCTGCTGCAGGTTGCAGCACACGGGGTTAGCTGTTCCGTGGTGCTGAGCTTGCTCAGCCTTCTCCTGCAGGTTCAGGCAGAAAGGGAGCTGAGTGTGTGCCTGCAATGGGAGCCCTGGGGAAAAGGTGTCTAGCTGCAGGATTAGTCACAACAGACATTGCTGTGATAAGCACTGAATAGCACTTGGCTCTACAGATCTTTGATGGTGGAGAGGTAGGGGAGAGGCTGGGGCTGGTATTGAGACTGAGGAGCAAGCCAGCAAGAGATTTGCCCTGGACAAAGGGTCCTACCAGGTCCTGCTCCCTTCTCTGGGCAGGTACAGTCATGTTCCACGTTGTTAAGCAGCAGAACACTTCCCATGTCTAGGGAACACCAGAGTGAAATGCAAGGGTGTCTGGAAAAGGAATAGTGGCACCAAAAGCTTAGTTCTGAAGAGCTGAGAGAGAGAGGAGATGAGATGCTCTTGCTACAGGATTCATTAGAGGTGCAGAGGGAGGATACAAAAAGCTGGTTTAGGGATTGCAGGCTGTGCAGGTCCTGTCCTGGCAAGGGGAGATAAGGAGAAGCACAAGCACAAACCAATTTCCTTGTGCCCTCTCCTTCTGGCTGGCAAAGAAGCAAGCTGGGTTAGAGAGCAGACTGCAAGGGCTGGTGTCTGAGATACCCACCCTGTCTCACATTTCCAGGGTGCCTTTGGCACAGAGCTCTTCTTTCTGAGGAGAAACACTCCTGGATTTGCTTTCTTAGGTGTGACAAACATGAGCTACTTCCCTTCAGCCACAAAGGTGATGTTGGTTTCTGACTCTTGGACAGTCAGGCCCACCCTGTGCCACTGTGCAGGGCCAGCTGATGTCCTTCATATTCACAGTGTGTGAACACAACTCTTGCCCTACACCAGGCAAAGCTGATCATTGTCTTTTGCTATGGTCACTTCTCTTCTTCCTGCACCTCCATGCAGCACCATTTGTTGGCTCTCCTTATAGAACCATAGAATTGTTTGGGTTGGAAAAGCCCTCCAGGAGCATCCAGTCCAGCCATCAACCAACCCCACCATGGCCATCAAGCCCTGTCCCACAGTGCCATGGCCACATGTTCTCAAACACCTCCAGGCACGGGGACTCCACCACCTCCCTGGGCAGCCTGTGCCATTCCCTGACCACTCTTGCAGCAAAGACATTTTTCCTCATCTCCATCCTAACCCTCCCCTGGCACAATTTCAGGCCAATTCCTCTCCTATCACCTGAGACTAGGGAGAAGAGACCAACCCCAACCTCACTGCAACCTCCTTTCAGGGAGTTGTGGAGAGCAATGAGGTCTTCCCTCAGCCTCCTCTTCTCCAGCTCCCTCAGCTGCTTCTCACCAGCCCTGTTCCCCAGACCCCTCACCAGCTTTGTTGCCCTTCTCTGGCCATGCTCCAGCACCTCAGTGTCCTTGGAGTGAGGGGCCCAAAACTGAACCCAGGATCTAAGGTGTGGCCTCCAGACATTTGGGGGTAGGGGGGTGGGGTTCAAATATTTTTCCTCCCTCCCAGATTTTCTTTCCTCCTTCCTGCTTTCTTTAGCCCCAGGTTTTCACAGCTCTTCCAGCTCCATCAACCTCTCCCAACCTTCCCAGGAGGGGGCTGGAGCATACATCCCACTTGCCTTCCAAATGCTGACAAGTCTGTTTTGAAGGATGAGTGACTGACAGACAAACACCAGCCTCAAATACTCGGAATGCTCTGTTACTAAGAGCTTTATTCTTGTCAACACAGTGAGCAAAATCACCCTTGAAAGGCACAGGCCATATTTTTAGCCAACCTTAAACTCAGCTTCTAAAAATTAGCTTTATGGTCAGCTGTCTTGTCTCACTCCCTGGATTCATGTTGCCCAGGCAGATATTTAGAGACTGGATTTTCACTGTGACCTGGCAGGGATGCATAATTACACCCTTAGAAGGTTATTTTCTTCAGGACCTTGCAGTGCTGCTTAAAATCAGGGAATGGAATCCTAGAATGGGTTGGGGTGGAAGGGACCTTCATGAGCATCCAATTCCAACCCTCTTGCCATGGGCAGGGACGCTTCACACCGGCCCAGGTTGCTCAAAGCCTCATCCAGCCTTGAACACCTCCAGGGAGGGGACATCCACAACCTCCCTGGGCAACCTGTGCCAGTGTCTCCCCACCCTCACTGCCAAGAATTTCTTCCTCAGCTCCAGTCTCAATCCCCCCTCTTCCAGCTCAAAGCCATTGCCCCTCCTCCTGTCACTGCAAGCCCTTGTCAAAAGTTCCTCCCCAGCTTTCTTGTAGACTCCCTTCAGGTAAGAAATTCTTCTTCTCCCCCTTTATGTCCCTAGACAAATCTAAATCTCTCTGTGCTTTTGCTTCCCTAACCTGAACCCTGGCTGCTGGAAAAACTTCTTTGTAATGCTCCCCTGTGGATGATCTCAAAGGTCTATTCCAACCTGGTTAATTCCCTCTCCCTCTCCCTCTCCCTCTCCCTCTCCCTCTCCCTCTCCCTCTCCCTCTCCCTCTCCCTCTCCCTCTCCCTCTCCCTCTCCCTCTCCCTCTCCCTCTCCCTCTCCCTCTCCCTCTCCCTCTCCCTCTCCCTCTCCCTCTCCCTCTCCCTCTCCCTCTCCCTCTCCCTCTCTCCCTCTCCCACAGCTTGTACCTGAGTAGGAAGCAGGAAGCAGCAGATGCTCGTTTTGGACTTTGCTGTGTTTGGCCTCATGACTTAGACTTGCACAAAGGAACCCAGAGAGGGAGAAACTTGAACCCTACTAGGCTGCAGGGAGACCTAATAGCAGCCTTCCAGGACCTGAAGGGGTCTACAAGAAGGCTGTAGAGGAACTGTTTGCAAAGGCCTGCAGTGATAGGATGAGGGTTCATGGTTTGAAATGAGAGCAGAGCAGATTTAGATTGGATGTTAGGAACAAGTTCTGCACCATGAGGGTGGTGGAACACTGGAACAGGTTGATCAGGGAGGTGGTTGAGGCCCCAGCCCTGGAGATATTCAAGGTGAGGCTGGACAGGGCTCTGGGCAACCTGATCTAGTGGAGGATGTCCCTGTTGAGAGCAGGGGGCTTGGACTGGATGACCTTTGGGAGGTCCCTTCCAACCCAAACCATTCTGTGATTCTCTGATAATTAATTGCTAACAGAGTGCCAGGGTTTCCTTCCCCACCAGTCAGAGCCACCACTGACTTCTGATCTTGACTGTGTCCATATATCTTGAAGGAGTTAAAACCTAGAAGAGCTTAGGGAAGATAAAGAAAGGTGCTTCTGGGCTGCCCTAGGAGGAGCATGACCTTACCTTCCTCCTCTCCTATTGGCCTTAGGACAAGCCAGATTAAGGAGTGATCTCTTCCACACTGTCTTCAGTACACTAAGCTTGTAAACAGCAGCAAGGTTGGAAACCATGGCAGGATGGATAAAGCTTTAAAATACCAGGCAGGATTTCCCTGTGACCTGCCTGCAAGGAATGTCTGCTAGTTAACAGAGCTAATTCCCCCTGCCCTGCTGTCTGCTGCTTCTCCCTGCAGCTCATCTTCCAGCCTGGCTGCTCAGGTCCCCTCTTGCTTGCCAAGGCCACCACAGCCATCAAAAACGGGATGTTAGTGGGGACAAAGAAGGGGAACTGCTTGGGAGGATACAGCAAAGGACTACAAAGATGATTAGGGGACTAGAAGCTCTCTCTTAAGAAGAAAGACTGAAGGACTTGGGGCTTTTTAGCCTGGAGAAGACTGAGGGTGAGGTGGAAACTCATCAATGCTGATTGGGTGTCAGGAAGATGGCACCAGGCATTTTTCAGTGGTGCTCAGAGATAGGGCAAGAGGTGATGGTCACAAACTTGAGCATAGGAAGCTCCATCTAAACATGAGGAGGAACTTCTTTGCATTGAGGGTAGGGCAGCACTGAACAGGCTGCCCAGAGGTGAGGTGTGGCGGAGTCTCCACCTCTGGAATAATTTCAAAACCTGCCTGGGCCCTGTCCTGTGCAACCTGCTGTGGTCAGGGGGCTTGGAACGCATCATCTCCAGAGGTCCCTCCCAGCCTCCACCATACTTTGATTCTGTGTGAGGAGGCACAGGGTCTTGTCCTCTGTGAAAGCTCAGCTGTGTCCCCTCAGCCATGGCTCCCTGCCCTTGCAGCAGGCAGGCTCCCAGCAGCACTTTGAGAGCCAGCCAGCTGTGCTGGAGTCTGTTTCCTTACAGCACTTGGTGTCAACACATCCTTCACTTCAGCACTGCAGGCTTGGGGGCAGCATGCTCAGCAAGGACGGTGTGCTCACTGCTCTTTTAGGCTGGAAAGAAGCCAGAGGTCCTCAGGGTTTGAGGGGGGCTGGCTGCTTGCTGGTCTGTTGTGGATTTTTGGCTGGTTTGTTTTTTTCCCCCCTTCTCCCTCACTACAGACACAAACTGAAAAGGGTGGCTGCTGCTGCTGCTGCCTTGGAAGAGCACTTATTCATTTGTAAGGGATGACTTCTTTATGGCAAAACAGCTCTGGAGTGCAAATCAAGAAGTCAAACCTTTTGTCCTGTGGATTGCCCCTGAAGTGCTCAGTGCAGGAGGGGAAAAGCAAGAGCAGCAGCTTAGGAAAACAAAGAGGCATTACAGAGGGGCATGTGGCTGTACCTGAGCTTGGTGATGAGGGGTGCCATCAGAAATGAACCAGTAGCCCTGTAGACAGCACCACAGAGAGGGTCCAGAGGAGGCCACAAAGATGATCAGAGGATTGGAGAACCTCCCCTATGGGGAGAGGCTGAGAGAGTTGGGGCTGTTGAGCCTGGAGAAGAGAAGGCTCCAGGGAGACCTTAGAGCAGTCTTCCAATACCTGAAGGGGGCTACAGGGGAGCTGGGGTGGGACTTTTGACAAGGGCTGGGAGTGCCAGGATGAGAGACAATGGCTTTGAGCTGGCAGAGGGGAGATTGAGACTGGAGATGAGGAAGGAATTCTTGGCAGTGAGGGTGGGGAGAGACTGGCACAGGCTGCCCAGGGAAGGTGTGGACACCTCATATCTGGAAGTGTTTAAGACCAGGCTGGATGAGGCTTTGAGCAAGCTGGGCTAGTGGGAGGGGAGTTGGAACTGGACTATCTTTAAGGACCCTTCCAACCCAAACCATACTGTGACCCTGTGATGATTCCTGTCCCAGCACAAGCAAGCTGGGAGGAGAGCTGTGAGATTTAGGAACCATGTCCATGGGGGAGAGCACAGCAGAGCTGGGCAGGATGGAGAGCAGCCCCTCTGCTCCTGACTACTAACAGCTACAGCCAATCCCAGCCTTAGGACATTAGGAAAAAGCTCTTTACTATGAGGGTGGTGAGACACAGGAACAGGTTGCCCAAAGAAGTTGTGGAGTGGAGGTGTTTAAGAGCAGGCTGGATGGAGCCTTGAGCAACCTGGTCTAGCAGGAGGAGTCCCTGCTCATGGCAGGGAGGGTGGAACTAGATGGTTTTTAGGGTGCCTTCCAACTGACTCATTCTGTGGTTCTGTGTAAGGTGTGGTGTTGAGCAGAGTGAGGGTTCAGTGGGCTGCTGAGTGCCCATGTTGGGGGTTGCTGGCTTTCAGACTGAGGGGATGTTTTCCCTGGTCTGCTCCTAGTGCTGCTCACCATTCCCATTCATGTTTGGGGTAGTAGAAGAAGGGTACAGCTGAGAATAAGATAATGGCTCCAACCTGCTGAGGAGGAGCTGAGAGGGCTGAGGATGGCAGCAGCAGCAAGAGAGCTGCTGAAAACTATGAGGTAAAACTTGGTGACAAACACAAAGGTGCAGCATTTAAGAGGCAGGAACTAGACTGTTCCAAAGCTGCTTCACCCAAGCTAAGCCTCTTCTGGAGCTGTGCTCTGTATCAAGCAGGTGCCCTGCAGGGAAGAGATTCAGTGCTTTGGAGCCAAGAGCCTGGACCTGCCTGAATACAGCAAAGGAAGCCTGGCCTTGCTGGCTGCAGGGCTGCAGCTTTCCCTCCCTGTGAAATACCTCTGGCCTGCTGGTCTGCAGGGGCCTGGAGGAGAGCAGAGACCCTTCCTTATCTGTATCTGCCTCTGGATGCCACAGCTGCCCATCCTCCCAGGAGGAAGATGGCAAACTGTGTCTGCTGCTTGCAGACAGGCTGCTGGGGAGGGCTTTTCTCTGCTAACTGAGAAGCATCTTTTCTGCTGGCAGGGCTTTTTCTGCTCCTTTGGCAGTTCCAGCTGGACATGGAGAACCCAGCCCAGCTGCAGACTTTCAAGATGCTGTTTTAGGACAAGACCTGTCAGGAGGAATGAGGCATTTGGATGGCTGTGACTGTCACATGTGCACAGGAGAGGCTATGTTTGCCTTTGTGCCACTGTCCTTTCTGGAGCTGGAAAAAGCAAGAGCCAGTGCAGTGTTCTCCTTTGGCCATTCAGCACTGAGCACACCAAAACCAGCACAGCCACACAGTCAGGGTTTAGGGGAAGGGCCTGTGTCTTCTTCACAAGGGACAAAGCCCTGGCATGCTGGGGACACTGCTGCTACTCACATAGTGAACAGAGGATTCACAGATTGCACTGGGCTGGAAGGGACCCTCCCAGGTCATCTTGTCCAACGCCCCTGCAGGCAGCAGGGACACCTCCAACCAGAGCAGGCTGCCCAGGGACACAGCAAGGATGATCTTGAAGGTCTCCAGGGATGGGGCCTCAAGCAGGACCCTGGGCAACCTGTTGCAGTGTCTCACCACCCTCATTGTGCAGAACCTCCAACCTACATCTGCCCTGCTTCAGTTTCAAACCATTGCCCCTTGTCCTATCCCCACAGCCCCTTCTGAACAGTCCCTCCCCAGCCTGCCTGGAGGTCTTCTCCACATACTGAAATGTAGCTCTAAGGTCTCCCTGGAGGCTTCACTTTTCCAGGCTGAACATCCCCAACTCTCCCAGCCTGTCCTTGTAAGAGCTCCAGCCCTCTGATCATCTTTGTGGCCCTCCTCTGGACCTCCTTAGAAGCCACCTCTGCAGAATTATGATAACTTTCCCTCCCCGGATAAAGCAGAGGTTGAAGAAAAGCTTGTGGAGGACAGACTGAGATGCAGTCAAGACTCCACAGGTCAGACCTGTACTGAAAGAGTGGTCAGGCATGGGACTAGGTTGCCCAGGCAGGTGGTGGAGTCACTGGGGGTGTTCAAGAAACCTGTGGACGTGGCACTGTGGGACATGGTTTGATGGTCTTAGGTTGGAGGTTGGACTTGATGATCTTAGAGGTCTCTCTCAGCTGAAACAGATCTCTGGTTCTCTGATGTGGTGTCATTGATAGCCTCCCAGGGAGTGCCTTGGGAAGCCCCCTTGCTCCTGAATCTTGTGATGAAGAAACCCCCAAACCCCTCAGCTGGCCACACCCCCACCCCCCATCCTCCCTTCATTTTCCTGTCTCACAGGACACCCAACCTGTTTGCAGTGCACGCATGAGGCCAGGACAGTGCTGCCCAGACCACCAGAGAGAGGAAGCTCTGTAGGAGGGTGGCAGGGCCAATTGCTCTGCTAAAACTTGACCACCCTGAATAGAATAGAATAGAATAGAATAGAATTAACCAGGTTGGAAAAGACCTTTGAGATCATCAAGTCCAACCTATCACCCAACACCATCTAATCAACTAAACCATGGCACCAAGCACCCCAGCCAGGCTCTTCCTAAACACCTCCAGGGATGGTGACTCCACCACCTCCCTGGGCAGCACATCCCAATGGCCAATCTCTCTTTCTGGGAAGAACTTCTTCCTAACATCCAGCCTAAACCTCCCCTGCCACAGCCTGAGACTGTGTCCTCTTGTTCTGCTGCTGGTAGCCTGGGAGAAGAGACCAAGGGCCCTGCTGCAGACCTCCAGCTAAACCCTCTGCTGAAGAGCTTCCAGGTTCAGCCACCGTCTGGACCCAGGTCTGTGAAGCTCACTCAGTCAGAGACTTTTACCACCACGTTTCTTGAGTGGATTTTTGATCACCACAGTCGTGGTTTGGTTTGGTGTTTCCCCTCCCCCCTCCCCCGTTCCTCCGACCACTTTCTGGGTTTCACCCCCACTTTCTATCCATCACCCATCTGTTCCCTCCCCCCCACTCCCTGCTGTTTCCCGAAGCCTGCAGCAAATCCCAGCCCAGCCCTCAAGTTCTCGTTGAACTTCTGAACCCACCCTGTTCAAGTGGCTGCTAAATCAGGCAGGGCGAGCCAAGCCAGCTCCAATTCTGACGACAGCGATTGTGCTTCTGGGCCGTAATTGACAAACATTCTGCGTTTGGACAAAGCTGGTCTCGGGGAGGGAGAAAGCCTCACATTCTGCAGCTCTGCTCTGCTCTGCTGAGCACCAGTGTTCAAGTAGGACATTTTAATAACATCCTTCATGGACAAGTGTTTTGCTTGGAAGCCTTGGGTTGGTTTTTTTTTGCCTCCCCTCCCCTCTGCTCAGACAATTGTCAGGGAAGGGGCTCAGAGGGAACAAAATGGAATTAAACCTATTCAGAAAATGAGAACAGGCTGCATTTCTTTCTTCCTTCCTTTCTGTGCAGGGTTCATTACTAGAGGGGCTGTAATCTGCATTTCTCTTTTTTTCTTGGGGTTGTTTTTTTTTGTTGTTGGTTGTTTTTAATGCCTGGAGCACACTCCCCCTCTTACCTCTTCATGGAGATGCTGCTCTTCTGACTGATAAACAGGTCCTCCCTGAATGGATTCGAGCTCTCAGCCAAAGGCAGGCTGATGGCAAAGGAGGGGGGGGAAAAAAACAACCCCAGCAAACAAATGCATTCCCAGGGCCCGATCCAGCTCTTGGGAGAGAAAATAGAAACCCTCCTGGATCTCATCAGAGTTTCAAGCCAGCCCTTAAGAGCCCCTCGGCTGATGGCTAATTGCAGAGGGGATTGGGGTTGTAAGGGCTGGGTGTAGAGTACGTTGTGTTTCCGTCAGCAGGTAGCTCAGGGGGCTGGAGCCCACGGTTCCACCTCCACAGCCAGGCTGCCAACCAGCTCCAGCTGAACTGGGACACGTTTGCTGTCCATGTGATGTGATTCCTTCTGCTGCTGCAGGTTTGCAAGGGTTTATGAAACTGTGAGTTCTTGGAAGCGGGTGGGGGGCACATCCTGGACCTGCTGGAGCAGTGAAGTGTCATGAGGACGATCAGAGCCTTGGAAGAGCACTTATTCATTTGTAAGGGATGACTTCTTTATGGCAAAACAGCTCTGGAGTGCAAATCAAGAAGTCCAACTTTTTGTCCTGTGGATTGCCCCTGAAGTGCTCAGTGCAGGAGGGGAAAAGCAAGAGCAGCAGCTTAGGAAAACAAAGAGGCATTACTGAGGGGCATGTGGCTGTACCTGAGCTTGGTGATAAGGGGTGCCATCAAAAATTAATCAGTAGCCCTGTAGTCAGCACCAGAGAGAGGGTCCAGGGGAGGCCACAAAGATGATCAGAGGGTCGGAGAATCTCCCCTGTGGGGAGAGGCTGAGAGAGTTGGGGCTGTTGAGCCTGGAGAAGAGAAGGAGAGAAGAATCCAGGGAGACCTTAGAGCAGCCTTCCAGTACCTGAAGGAGACTAAAGGAGAGCTGGGGTGGGACTTTTGACAAGGGCTGGGAGTATCTGACAAGGGCATTTCAGTATCTGAAAGGGACCTACAGGAAGGCTGTGGAGGGACTGTTTAGAGGGGCTGTGAGAGAATGAGGGGCAATGGTTTGACACTGGAGCAGGGCAGATGTAGGTTGGACATTAGGAGGAAGTTCTGCACAATGAGGGTGATGAAACACTGCAACAGGTTGCCCAGAGATGTGATGGAGGCCCCATTCCTGGAGGCATTCAAGGTCAAGCTCATTGTGACCCTGAGCAGCCTGCTCTAGTTAGAGATGTCCCTGCTGACTGCAGGGAAGTTGGACAAGATGACCTTTGAGGCTCCCTTCCAACTCCATGCATTCTGTGGTTTCTGTGAAGCTGATGGAAGGAAGGATCCAGTCTGAGAGGCCATACTGAGGGAGCCAAGAATGACATGGGTCATAGAATCATAAAATAACCTGGCTGGAAAAGACCTTCAGACCATTGAGTCCAACCACAACCTACCATCTCCTTGTACACAGCTGTTGGACTAACAATTATTCCCCAACAGAGAATGGAGAGTGAGATAAACAATGAAATGAAGGGCAGAAATCTGTATGTTAAGATAGGAAGGTAGTGGGGAGGGGACAAGAGAGATCTGAATTGAATGCTTAGGACCTTGGCCTGTGTGGCCAGCAGGTCAAGGAATGTTCTTCTCCCCCTCTACTCTTCCCTGGTAAGACCTCATCTGGAGTATTGCGTCCAGTTTTGGGCTCCCCAGTTCAAGAGGGACAGGGATATACTGGGGAGTGTCTGACAGAGGCTGTGAGGATGAAGAAGGGAATGGAAGATCTATCTGAGGAGGAAGGGCTGGGGCTGTTTAGCCTGATAAAGACTGACAGGAGAACTGATCAGTGCTGACAAATATCTGAGGGGTGGGGGTCAAGAGGAGGGGGGCAGGATCTTTCCAGTGGTGTCCTGTGATAGGACAAGGAGCAATGGATACAAACTGGAACCCAGAAAGTTCTAGCTCAGCAGGAGCAAAACTCTCTATACTGTGAGAGTGATGGAGCCCTGGAGCTGGCTGCCAGAGAGATTGTGGAGTTTCTGTCCCTGGAGGCTTTCAAGACCCACCTGGTGAGCTGTGTGACCTGCCCCGGGTGACCCTGCTTTGGCAGGGGTTTGGACTGGATGATCTCCAGGGGTCCCTTCTAGAACTCACCATTCTGTGATTCTATCAAATCTTTTTGGTTCTGGGATGGAATGAATCATAGAATCAATAAGGTTGGAAAAGACCTCAGAGATCATCAAGTCCAACCTGTCACCCAGCACCTCACGACTACTAAACCATGGCACCAATCCCCTCTTGAACACTTCCAGGGATGGGGACTCCACCACCTCCCTGGGCAGCACATCCCAACAACTCTCTCTGGGAAGAACTTTCTCCTCACCTCCAGCCTAAACCTTCCCTGGCACAGCTTGAGACTGTGTCCTCTTGTTCTGCTGCTGGGTGCCTGGGAGAAGAGACCAACCCTCACCTGGCTACAACCTCCCGTCAGGGAGTTGTAGACAGCAAGAAGGTCTCCCCTGAGCCTCCTCTTCTGCAGGCTAAGCAACCCCAACTCCCTCAGCCTCTCCTCACAGGGCTGTGCTCCAGAGCCCTCCCCAGCCTCATTGCCCTTCTCTGGTCATGTTCAAGAGTCTCAATGTCCTTCTTAAACTGAAAAGCCCAGAATTGGACGCAGGACTCAAGGTGTGGCCTAACCAGTGCTGAGCACAGGGCACAATGACCTCCCTGCTCCTGCTGGCCACACTGTTCCTGATGCAGGCCAGGATGCCATTGGCCTTCTTGGCCACCTGGGCACACTGCTGGCTCCTGTTCAGCTGCTGTCCACCAGCACCCCCAGGTCCCTTTGTGCCTGGCTGCTCTCCAGCCACTCTGTCCCCAGCCTGTAGCACTGCCTGGGGTTGTTGTGACCAAAGTGCAGTATCCTCTGCCATGAGGCTGTTCCCTCCCCAGCCCTGGCTGGAGGCTCTGCCTGCCTCCTGCTCACTCAGCCACTGCTCTGTGTCCCTTGTGCTGCCACCAGTCCGCCTGCTGTGCTGGCCATTCCTCTTGGTTTCTCCCACCCAGCTCTCTCCTGCTTCTCCAGCTGGGGCCCTGTGCTTTCAGTGTAATAGGCTCACTCGGGCTCTGAACGAGGAGGACTTTATCAGCCCTTGTTCCCTGTAATTTCCCGTGGTTTAGAGTGATAATGAGGATTTGGGTATGTAAAGAAAGCCTAAAGTACACATGGAAATCAACACAAGGGAGTGCAACGCTGAGCCCTGGGCATTAGTGAGTGTGAATGAGTGAGTGAGTGCTTAGCCCAGGAAACCAAACCAGGGCAGACAAAAGCCACTGATAATCTTCCCGGCCTGGCAAATGCTGTTGATCTTATTTGTTTCAACAGCCTGCAGAACAGAAAGCTTTTCTTCCCTCTCCTCCCTCGCTAGTGTTACAGTCGAGCTTCAGCTCTGCACAGCTGCTATCGTGGCTTTGGCGAGGAAGCCACCCTGGGCTGGCCCTGTGTTGGCCTGGGAGGTGGTCTGGGGAGTGCAGGAAGCATGGGCATGAGGCCATCGCCTCACCACAGAAACCAAGCCAATCGAAAGGCTCCTCTCCGTCCTGCTGCGCCTGGAGAACCACAAATGAAAAGCAAGGGGAGGGGAAGTTCTTGAAGATTAATGTTCTTTGGGGTTGAAAAAAGAGTGAAATGCTTCCTTGCCAGGGATGGTTTCTAGCACCAAACATCAAGTGTGGTCAGAAAGGGTCCTGCCAGTGGCCATGGGCCTGCTGCGAGTGGACAGCAGCATCGCTAGGCATGGGAGCATGGGGGGGGGGAGAGAGTTGGTTTGCTCCCAAGATTCCACAGCAGTGCAAATCGTCTGTAGCACTCCTGGCACTCAATTAGTGCTCCCATCTATAATTTGAGAAGCCTCATTCCAAGGGTGGTGTTGGGAGGGGGTGGGGGGAATACATCAAGCCTGTTATTTCTGCTGGCAAGGCTGCTGCTAAAAATAGCGGCGGCGAACGACACGATGGGAGCTGCCGGGGGGGCTCATCACGAGACAAATGAGGAGTGGACAGCAGGAAATATTTCTGATGGAGTTGTTCTTCCTGTGAATTAGGATTCCTGGGCAAGAGGTGAAAAGCCTCGTGGGCAGGGGAGCTCTGAAAGGCAGGATCTAGGAATGAAGTGGACAGAACAAGCTTGCGTCATTCGGTCAGGCGTTGGAACAAGCTGCCCAGGGAGGTGGTGGACTCACCATCCCTCGAGGGCTGCAAGAAACCTGTGGGCATGGCACCTAGGGACATGGTTTAGTGGCCAGGGTGGTCACTGGGGATATTCAAGGCCAGGTTGGATGAGGCCCTGAGCAGCTCAGTCTAGTCTAGTTGAGCGGTGTCCCTGCCCATGTAGGGGGGTTGGAGTAGATGAGCCCTGAGGTCCCTTCCAGTGGAGGCCACTCTATGATTCTAGGAAGTACAGTAGTCAATTTCTGGAAGGATTTTAGCCCCATCATGCTGGAGCAGGTCCAGAGAAGGGCAGCAAAGCTGGGGAAGGGTCTGGAGAACAGGGCTGGTGAGGAGCAGCTGAGGGAACTGGAGGTGTTCAGTCTGGAGAGGAGGAGGCTGAGGGGAGACCTCCTTGCTCTCTACAGCTCCCTGACAGGAGGTTGCAGTGAGCTGGAGTTGGTCTCTTCTCCCATGGAACAAGCAAGAGGACAAGAGAAAAAGTCTTGAAGTGGTTCCAGGGGAGGGTTAGGTTGGAGATGAGGAAAAATTCCTTTGCTGGAAGAGTGGTCAGGGATGGCACAGGCTGCCCAGGGAGGTGGTGGAGTCCCCATGCCTGGAGGTGCTCAAGAAACCTGTGGCCATGGCACTTGGGGACATGGTTTGATGGCCAGGGTGGTGTTGGTTGATGGTTGCACTGCATGCTCTCAGAGGGCTGTTCCAACCCCAACAATTCTGTGATTCTGTGACCACCCTTCCAGTCATAAACACCTACAAGCACCTTTGAGGCCTCTGCCCTGCCTAGATCCTAGGATTGTAGCCATGCCATGGAGGAACAGGAAGGGAAAGTCTGTGCTGTTTGCAGAACCCCAAAAGCTTTGAAAAACTAATCAGATGTCCAAACACTTAACACATCCAAGTGCCAGGTTCTACACATTGGTCACAACAACCCCAGGCACTGCTACAGGCTGGGGCCAGAGTGGCTGGAGAGCAGCCAGGCACAAAGGGACCTGGGGGTGCTGGTGGACAGCAGCTGAACAGGAGCCAGCAGTGTGCCCAGGCAGCCAAGAAGGCCAATGGCATCCTGGCCTGCATCAGGAACAGTGTGGCCAGCAGGAGCAGGGAGGTCATTGTGCCCTGTGCTCAGCACTGGTTAGGCCACACCTTGAGTCCTGTGTCCAGTTCTGGGCCCCTCAGGTTAGGAAAGATGTTGAGATGCTGGAAGGTGTCCAGAGAAGGGCAACAAAGCTGGGGAGGGGTCTGGAGCACAGCCCTGTGAGGAGAGGCTGAGGGAGCTGGGGTTGCTTAGCCTGGAGAAGAGGAGGCTCAGGGGAGACCTTCTTGCTGTCTGCAACTCCCTGAAGGGAGGTTGTAGCCAGGTGGGGGTTGGTCTCTTCTCCCAGGCACCCAGCACCAGAACAAGAGGACACAGTCTCAAGCTGTGCCAGGGGAGGTTTAGGCTGGATGTTAGGAAGAGAGATTGGCCATTGGGATGTGCTGCCCAGGGAGGTGGTGGAGTCCCCATCCCTGGAGGTGTTTAGGAAGAGTCTTGATGGGGTGCTTGGTGCCATGGTTTAGTTGATTAGATGGTGCTGGGGGATAGGTTGGACTTGATGATCTCATAGGTCTCTTCCAACATGGTTAACTCCCATTCCATTCCATTCCATTCCATTCCATTCCATTCCATTCTATTCTATTCTATTCTATTCTATTCTATTCTATTCTATTCTATTCTATTCTATTCTATTCTATTCTATTTCATGCCCTGCCATGCCATGCCATTCCATGCCATTCCAACATTCCCAGATTGTTCCTGGAAAAGCCAAGGCCTACCCTATCCACCCAGTGCCAACCCTGTGTGTGGGGAGAGAGAGTTCAAGCAGCCTGCGCTCATGAAACCTCAGCCTCTGTGAATCCAATCAAAGCTCTCCAGAAGGCAGGAATGGGTTTACACCAGGGCCAGTTAAATAATGCTGGAGATAAGCTTCAAGCCTGATGCTCAGATGTGGAGTAAGTTTGTTTAGGAGGCAGGTTTGCCGGCCCTTGCTGGGTGCTTTGTCAGGCGGTTCAGTCGCCACGTGTCTTCCTCTGGGATACTTCTTGGGAACGACTTGATAGGCATTTGAAAATGAAATCAATAAGGAATTCCTCAGCTGAAGATGAGGACATGGGGGATGACAAAGACTGATGGAAGGAGTAGGAGGAAGATGCTAATTTTCTGAGCTGTTTGTCACAGCGGTCGCTTCCCGCCGTGCTGGGCAACCACACTGCCACATCCAGTTTGGTGCAGCTCAGTCACTGTGCACCTACAAAGCTGCTGGTGGCTTTGCTGAACCAGGACTAGTCCATACAGCAGTGACAGTTGCTGCTTCTGCGGGGTTCTGGTGGCCCCCAGGCAGAGCAAGAGCAGAAGAGGATGGGGAGGAGGTGCCAAGCATGCTTTGGGATGGCTGTCCAGGGAGAGCTGCTTCCCAGCAGCCGCCTCCTGGTTTCGTGGTAGTGCAGCTCCTGGGGCCCCCATTAACAGAATATGGGCCTGGCAAGGAGGACTTAAGTGCCAGCCTGGCTCTAAGCCAAGCTTTCAGATGCAAGAGAGCGTCTGGCCAGGGTACCCCAGGCACTTGCTTCTTGATCATTGCCTTCTCTGCTGGCAGGTGCTGCCATGCCAAAAGCTGACACACAGCTCTAGGAAAGCCTTAGGGACCCATGCCTCACCCAGCAAGGGTGGGAGAGGCTGCCTCTAGCCCTTGGTGTGCCTGGGGAGCCAGGGCAACGTAAGGGTCCTGTCAGGCTGAGTCACCCAGGGCAGCTCCTCTGCTTTCTGCCGGTGCCCAGTCCTTGGTCTGCTGGTTTTGTATCCACGTCCTTCCGCCCTGCTGCCACCGAGAGGCCACGGGACAGCTCTTGGATCTGTTACAAAGCCCCAGCTCATTCTGCAGAGCAAGGACAAATCATTATTTGTGCTCTTTTGGCAGTGGCTGCATTCATTGTGGCGCATGCTTGTGTTCTTCCAGCGCTCGGTACGGGCATGGGAACCTTTGGCGGCACCCTGCCTCCCGGTTCCACCCAGCAGCCACACAGGGAGGTACTGACTGGCTGTCCCAGCTCAGAGACACACACAGCAGAGCCCCAGAGCAGAGCCCTTGGTGCCCTCTGTGCCTGGCAGGTCTGTCTTCAAATCCTTTCTCCAGCAGTGTCGTGTTGGAATAGCTTGGCCAAAAGGTCTGAAGGAGTGCTGGGCTAAAATGGTTCCTTCATCCTCCTCAGGGCTGGTATGGGTAGGAGACTTGGAGCTGAGGCAGGGCCTACCCGTATTGCCACCTCTCTCTGGATGCATGTGCCCAGTTAGACCAGTCAAGGGCTTGTCACAGAAGCAGAGAATCAGTCACAGAATGACAGGGGTTGGTAGGGACCTCTGGAGATCATCCAGTCCAACCCCCTGCCAGAGTAGGTTCACCTAGAGCAGGTTGCAAAGGATGGGGTCCAGGCAGGTTTTGAATTACTCCAGAGATGGAGACTCTACCACCTCTCTGGGCAGCCTGTTGAGTGCCTCACTACCCTCAACATAAAGAAGCTCCTGCTCATGATTAGGTGGAACTTCCTATGTTCAACTCTGTGCCTGTTACCCTTTGTCCTGTTGCTGGGCACCGCTGAAAAAAAGCCTGGCCCCATCCTCCTGACATCTACCCTTGGAGCATTGATCAGCATTGATAAGATGCCCCTCCAGTCTTCTCTTCTCCAGGCCCCAAGTCTCCCAGCATTTATTCATAAGAGAGAGGTTTCAGTCCCCCAACTATCTTTGCAGCCCTTTGCTGTACTCCTTCAAGCAGTTCCCTGTCCTTCCTGAACTGCTGAGCCCAGAACTGAACTGAATAGAATAGAATAGAGTAGAGTAGAGTAGAGTAGAGTAGAGTAGAGTAGAGTAGAGTAGAGTAGAGTAGAGTAGAGTAGAGTAGAATAGACCTTTGAGATCATCAAGTCCAACCTGTCATCCAACACCATCTAATCAACTAAACCATGGCACCAAGCACCCCAGCCAGGCTCTTCCTAAACACCTCCAGGGATGGTGACTCCACCACCTCCCTGGGCAGCACATCCCAATGGGAAAACACACTTTCTATGAAGAACTTCTTCCTAACATCCAGCCTAAACCTCCCCTGGTGCAGCTTGAGACTGTGTCCTCTTGTTCTGGTGCTGGTTGCCTGGGAGAACAGACCAACCCCCACCTGGCTACAACCTCCCCTCAGGAAGTTGTAGAGGGCAATGAGGTCTCCCCTGAGCCTCCTCTTCTCCAGGCTAAGCAACCCCAGCTCCAGATGTGGCCTCACTGGGCAGAGTAGAGGGGCAGGAGAACCTCTCTCAACCTGCCAACCACACTCAGGAGACCACTGGCCTTGGCCACAAGGGCACATTGTTGGCTCCTGGTCATCCTCCTATCCACCTGGAGTCCCAGTTGTCCCCAACATCAGCTGCATTTGAGGGTTAACATGAATTTGACTGCATCCTTGCTGCAGGTGTCAGGGGAAGGCTGTGGATTTGCCTTGCCACCAGAGAACCTGTTCTGTGAGCACCAGTGGAGAAGTTATGATTTAAATACATCCAAATGCATGTAATTAATCACAAGTGCAACATACCTCCTTCCTGCTGTGAAACCTTATTAACAGTGTGGGTGGAATCCTGAAACACCTTACCTCACCCTGGTTCAGCTCCTGCTCCTCAGCTTGCAAACTCAACAGAACAAGCACACCTGAGCAGCCAGGCTTCAGCCACGTCCCCCCCCAGGGGTTCTGAGCACAAGGACACAAAAGAAGCTTTCACATATCCCTGTTTGGGGAGAGGTCTCTACCTCTCCTCTGTCTCATCTGTGTTTCCACACAGAGGCTTCCACAGGGTTCCAGTGAAGTACAGCCAGCAGTCCCCCTGCACTGCACAGCCCAGTTATGGAATCACTGAATGGGTTGGGTGGGAAGGGACCCTAAAGATCATCTAGTCCCAGTAAAGTACAGCCAGCAGTTCCCCTGCACTGCACAGCCCAGTTGTGGAATCACTGAATGGGTTGGAAGGGACCCTAAAGATCATCTAGTCCCAGTGAAGTACAGCCAGCAGTTCCCCTGCACTGCACAGCCCAGTTGTGGAATCACTGAATGGGTTGGAAGGGACCCTAAAGATCATCTAGTGCCAGTGAAGTACAGCCAGCAGTTCCCCTGCTCTGCACAGCCCAGTTATGGAATCACTGAATGGGTTGGGTTGGAAGGGACCCTAAGGATCATCCAGTTCCAGTGAAGTGCAACCTGCAGTCTAGTTATGGAATCACAGAATGGGTTGGGTTGGAAGAGACCTTAAAGACCTCCTCCAGTTCCAGCTCCTCTGCCATGGGCAGGAAAGGTTTGGATTTATAGAAGCATAGAATGTTAGGGGTTGGAAGGGACTTTCAGAGATGATTGGGTCCAACCCTCCCATCAGAGCAGGGTCACCCAGGGCAGGTCACACAGGAACACATCCGGGTGGGTTTTGAAAGCCTCCAGAGAAGGAGACTCCACCACCTCTCTGGGCATCCTGCTCCAGGGCTCCAGCAGCCTCACACCAAAGTTTCTCCTCACACTGAGGTGGAACTTCCTGGGTTCCAGTTTATGTCCATTGCCCACAACACCATTGAAAAGATCCTGGCCCCTTCTTCTTGACAGCCACCCCTCAGGTATTTCTAGGCATTCATAAGACCTCCTCCCAGCCATCTCCTCTCCTGCCTAAACAGTCCCAGGGCTCTCAGCTAGCAGCAGCAGGAGCAACAGAGGAGAGGCTGAAGTGCTGTTCCTTTGCCCAGGACATCTACACCATGTCTCCCCATTGTGACTGCAAAGTTTTCCATCCCTGGAGGATCCATTCCAGCCTTTGGGGGATTTGGGGTTTGGTTTTTTATCCCCACCCCCCCCAGCAGCCAGATGCTGTCCCTGGGCCTGTGGCCTGCGGGGTGTGGTGCTCGACGAGATCCTCCAACGGACAGGCAGCACAGGCCACGACTGGGAACACCATGGACTCAACAGATTCCCTGAGCTGAGATTAGTGGAGGCTAATGTCAGCTTGGCAGCACCCCCAGGAGCTGGTGGCTGCTCAGAGATGAAGCCCCTGAGCTGCAGCCATGCCAGGAGAAGATGGACAGGGTAGGAGGAACACCGTAATCGCTCTCCCCAGCACTGCTTCCTTCACAGCTTACTGTGTTCAAACACCAAAAACCAGCCAAAAAACCCCCACCAAAAACCAAACAAACAACCACCCCATCTGCTAGCAGAGCTAATCAAACCCATCAATTATTGCCTTCAGAAAGACAGTTGCTGCTAGATTTGATATCCCCAAAAAAGCAAAGCTGCTTTACAGCGTCTTTTTTTGCCTCTCTCAGCTGAGTGTTTTCATGCCAGCACACAATCCCTAATGAGCCCTGCAGCAGCTAGGACACACAGGGAACATGGCAGCTGTGCAAAGATGGGCTCTAGGCACAGGCAATTCGCTCTGAAGTGGGGAGTGAGGCAGGGCTGGGTCTCTTCTCCATAGTCTCAGGTGATAGAAGGAGAGGAAATCATAGAATCAATAAGGTTGGAAGAGACCTCAGAGATCATCAAGTCCAACCTGTCACCCAACACCCCATGGCTACTAGACCATAGCTTCAAATGCTACATTCAGTCCCCTCTTGAACACCTCCAGGGATGGGGACTCCACCACCTCCCTGGGCAGCACATCCCAATGGCCAACAACTCTCTGGGAAGAACTTTCTCCTCACCTCCAGCCTAAACCTCCCCTGGTACAGCTTGAGACTGTGTCCTCTTGTTCTGGTGCTGCTTGCCTGGGAGAAGAGACCAACCTCCACCTTCAGGGAGTTGCAGACAGCAAGAAGGTCTCCCCTGAGCCTCCTCTTCTCCAGGCTAAGCAACCCCAGCTCCCTCAGCCTCTCCTCACAGGGCTGTGCTCCAGACCCCTCCCCAGCTTTGTTGCCCTTCTCTGGACATGTTTAAGAGCCTCAATGTCCTTCTGAAATTGAGGGGCCCAGAACTGGACACAGGTGTGGCAATGGCCTGGAATTGGGCCAGGGGAGGCTGAGGTTGGAGATGAGGGGAAATTTCTTTGCTGCAAGAGTGGTCAGGGATCGGCAGAGGCTGCCCAGGGAAGTGGTGGAGTCCCCATGCCTGGAGGTATTCAAGAAATGTGTGGATGTGGCACTTTGGGACGTGGTTTAGTGGCCATGGTGGTGTTGGGTTGGTGCCAGTCTGATAGGGGTTGGAAGGGACCTCTGGAGATCTTTGAGTGCAACCCCCCTGCCAGAGCAGGGCCAGAGAATCCAGCACAGGTCACACAGAAACACATCCAGATGTGGCTTGAAAGTCCCTACATGAGACACCACAACCTCTCTGGGCAGCCTGCTCCAGTGCTCTATGAACCTCACAGCCAAGAAGTTCCTCCTCATGTTGAGGTGGAACCTCCTGTACTATAGTTGCTCCTTGTCCTATCCCAGGGTCCAACTGAGCAGAGCCTGCCCCTCCCTCTTGACCCCCAGCCCTCAGATATTGATAGACATTGATTAGATCCCCTCTCAGCCTTCTCCAGACAAACCAGCCCCAGGGCTCTCAGCCTCTCCTCATAGGGCAGTGCTGCAGTCCCTTCAGCATCCTGGTGGTTCTCCATCAGCCTCTCTCCAGCAGATCCCTGTCCCTCTTGAACTGGGGAGCCCAGAACTGGATGCAACATTCCAGGTGTGGCCTCACCAGGGCAGAGTAGAGGGGGAGGGTAACTCAGAGGGTTTTTCCAACCTTAATGATTCCATGAAATAGAACCAGCTGGGGATGCACCCTGCTGCCTTTCAGAGCTAAGGTGGGAGTTTGCCAAAGGAGTCCATTTGGGGAGGCAGGAGGCTCAGGTCACTTAGCCAGCAGCAGTTGAGGGGCATCAGGTTGAACACAGTGTTAGCAGCTCATGCAACCAGCACCAGAACCAGAGGACACAGTCTCAAGCTGCACCAGGGGAGGTTTAGGCTGGAGGTGAGGAGAAAGTTCTTCACTGAGAGAGCTGTTGGCCATTGGAATGTGCTGCCTGGGGAGGTGGTGGAGTCCCCATCCCTGGAGGTGTTTAGGAAGAGACTGGATGAGGCACTTGGTGCCATGGTTTAGTTGATTGGATGGTGTTGGGTGATAAGTTGGACTCAATGATCTCGAAGGTCTCTCTCAACCTGGTTTATTCTATCCTATCCTATTCTAGTCTAGTCTATTCTAGTCTATCCCTTCCCTCCTCCATTCTCCACCAGAGTGTTTGCTTCTGGAGAGCAGCATCTGAAAGGGTTTTGAAAGGCAAAGTCACCTTCCAGCTCTCACAACGCAGATGGGGGCAGATGGGAAAGCAAAAAGATGCTTCAGGTTTGGGCAGTGACACTGACATTGAAGCCATTTGCCTCCTTCTTCAGGCTTTGATGATGCTTAATGGCAGCTTACAGAAGTTGTAAGTGATCTAAAAAAGCCATCAAAAGCTGCTTTTGTGTCCTTGTTCGGCTGGGGGGGTGGGGGGGAATGAGTGTAACAAAACCATTAAAGGGCTTTCAAAACACCGCTTTTGACTTCCTCGAACCAGCTGTGGGATGATCCAGCTGCCGTTCGATCCCCCCCATCCCCTCCCTCGCCCCCCCCCAGCCCTTGCATCTAAGAGAACATTTAAGAGGATTAATCCCAATAATTTTAATTCAACCAAATGACCTTATGTAACATTACTGAGGAATTAATGAGAAGTCTCTCATGTGGGTCAGCACAGGGCCTGCTGGAGTTTGATTCTCTGAGTGGGGGGGAACCTCTTGGGCAGAGGGTGAACAAAGTAGATTGGCCATGTAGCACGTTGCATGGGATCAGAGGCTGAGTCACTTGAAGCAGGAGCCCTCTTATTCTTCTCTTGAGTTCCTCTGGCTTGAGAGCAGCCCTGAAGGAAAGGCCTTGGGGGTGCTGGGGGAGGAGAAGCTCAACAGGAGCCAACAGTGAGCACTTGCAGCCCAGAGAGCCAAGCAGAGCCTGGGCTGCAGCAAGAGAAGTGTGGCCAGCAGGGCCAGGGAGGGGATTCTGCCCCTCTGCTCCACTCTGCTGAGACCACAGCTGGAGCTCTGTGTCCAGTTCTGGAGCCTCTGTGCCAGGAAGGATCTGGAGGTGCTGGAAGGTGTTCAGAGAAGGGCCACGAGGATGAGCAAGGAACTGGAGCTGCTCTGCTACGGAAACAGACTGAGGGAGTTGGGGCTGTTCAGTCTGAAGAGAAGGCTCTGAGGAGACCTTCTTGTGGCTTTCCAGTGTCTGAAGGGGCTGCAAGAAAGCTGGGGAGGGACTATTTGAGGGTGTCAGGGAGTGATAGGACTGGGGGGATGGAACAAAAGTAGAAGTGGGGAGATTCAGATTGGATGTGAGGAAGAAGTTCTTCCCCCGGAGGGTAGTGAGAGACTGGCAGAGGTTGCCCAGGGAGGTGGTGGCAGCCTCATGCCTGGAGGGTTTGAAGGGCAGGCTGGATGTGGCTGTGAGCAACCTGCTGTAGTGTGAGGTGTCCCTGCCCATGGCAGGGGGCTGGAACTGGCTGAGCCTTGAGGTCCCTTCCAGCCCTGAGAGTTGTGTGATTCTGGGGGAGCGCAGCCGAAAAGAACGCAGCTGTCAGCCTCCTCTGGTGCTATTTGAAACTCTTTTGGCTCCCAGGCTTTTTCCACAGAAAAATGCAATCTCATCTAATGCAAATGCTGCTGCAGGAGCCTGGGTAGTCCAGCTGTCTTCTTTTAATCGACACAAAACCCAACCCACCCTGATCTAATTGTTTTCTGTCTTGCCTTTCTTCGCCGCTCTTCCTGAGCCGAGCAAGATGCAGATTAAAACTAATTAGCTGCATGTAGGGTACTCAATATTTTGAGCTCTATGAGCTCTACATTAAAGACCCCAGGAGAGGGCACGTTAGCAGAGTTACACAACTGCAGATTGTGCTAAAAAACCCCAAACTCTGCCGGTGGGCTGACACTGGGCAAACCCCAGGCCTGCGCCGCTCCCTGCCTGCTGGGGGATGGGGAGGCAGGGGCAGCCTTCCCTCTGCCCCTGCTAGCAGCTTCTGCTGCCCACCTGGGCTGCTGTGGCTTTTGAAGGGTAAGGGTCTGAAGGGCTGCTGCTGCTCCATCAGCAAGTGTATTGGTGGGTGGCTTTCCTCTGCCTCTTCCCCTAGAGCACCAGCCTGAGGAGACTTCCTTGTGGCCTTCCAAGATCTGAAGGGGGCTACAAGAAAGCTGGGGAGGGACTTTTGAGGGTGTCAGGGAGTGAAAGGACTGGGGGGGATAGAGCAAAACTAGAAATGGGTAGATTCAGATTGGACGTGAGGAAGAAGTTCTTCCCCAGGAGAGTGGTGAGACACTGGCACAGGTTGCCCAGGGAGGTGGTGGAAGCCTCATGCCTGGAGGTGTTTGCAGCCAGGCTGGATGTGGCTGTGAGCAACCTGCTGTAGTGTGAGGTGTCCCTGCCCATGGCAGTGGGGTTGGGACTGGCTGAGCCTTGAGGTCTCTTCCAGCCCTGACAATTCTATGATTCTATCTCTGTGCTTTAAGGGAAAGCTCTGAGCCTTGGGCTTGGTTCTCAGCTATCACTTGAGGTCAGGTCCTCAGCATTGAGGTATCACAGAATCGGTTGGAAGAGGCCTTCAAGGTCATCAAGCCCAACTGTTTATTCAGTACTGCCAGGGTACCACTAAACCATATTCCTCAGCACCACATCCACAGAATCCATCCAGAGATGGGGACTCCCTCACTGTCCTGGGCAGCCTGTTCCAGGGCTTGACCTCATTCTGGGGGAAGAAATTGCTCTTCATGTCCAGCCTAACGCTCCCCTGGCACAACTTGAGGTCATTTCCTCTTCTCCTATGACTTGTTCCTTGGCAGAAGAGACCAACCCCTGCCTGCCTCCAAGCTCCTTTCAGGGAGTTGAGACCCAGATGGTCTCCCCTCAGCCTCCTTTTCTCCAGGCTGAACATCCCCAGCTCCCTCAGCTGCTCCTCCCCAGCCCTGTTCTCCAGACCCTTCCCCAGCTTTGTTGCCCTGCTCTGGACCTGCTCCATTCCCTCAATGTTCTTCTTGGAGTGAGAGGCCCAAAGCTGAACCCAGGATTTGATGTGTGGCCTCACCAGTGCTGGGTACAGGGAGACTACTCCTGCTCAGGTCCTGCTGGCCACACAATTGCTTCTCCAAGCCAGGATGCTGGTGGCCTCCTTGGAGCATACCTCCAGTGGGCAGCATGCAGCCTGACCCCACCGGTGTGGGAACCAGCTGCTCCCTATAAATAAGGAGCTCATTTATACTGTCATTAGCCCTTGGGAGAAGGGTAGTGCCTTCAGGTCCTGGGACTCATCTGAGGGCCAGTGGTCTCTGCAGGGAAAAAAAAAACTCCTTCCTGAGGGTGACTGGAGGTGGTGAAAGCTCTGGCTTGGTTGAGCCTCTGCAAGGTTAGAGCTGGTGTGGACAATATTCTCATGGGCAGGCCACAGGATGGAATGGAATGGAATGGAATGGAATGGAATGGAATGGAATGGAATGGAATAGAATAGAATAGAATAGAATAGAATAGAATAGAATAGAATAGAATAGAATAGAATAGAATAGAATAGACCAGGTTGGAAGAGACCTTTGAGCTCATCCAGTCCAACCTATCACCCAGCACCATCTCATGAACTAAACCATGGCACCAAGCACCCCAGCCAGTCTCTTCCTTAACACCTCCAGTGATGGTGACTCCACCACCTCGCTGGATGCTTCATTTCCCTGGCTTTGGGGTGTTATGTTTCAAAGGATGAGCTTGTTCCCACTGCAGCTGGGTGGAGTAGCAGCACAGGAGCTGGATTTGCTCTGCCTGCTCAGCCTTGCCTGCCTTTGAAGTATCAGTCCCAGCATCTTTCATTTATCAACAGTAATTAATTACTTGCAGGATGCAGGAGGCCGTTTATGCTCTTAAATTTGGTTTACACACACACACACTTAAGAGCAGAGTATTTCACCACCACTGCTTTCTGGTAGAGGAAGTAAATGTTGAAACAGGTCTCTCAGAGTAAAGATGAGGAGGAGGATCAATGGTGCAGCCCAAACACAGGGAGCAAACCCCAGCCCCCAGGCCCTGAAGGACACAGTGCAGGCAACTGACCATGCAGATCACCTTTCCTCTCAGCCACAGTGATCCAAGAGGGGATCACCCCTCAAGACAGCCCAAAGGCAAAATTAAGCACTGATGCAGAACTCAATTTAAAAGTAATAATCATAGAATCAATAAGGTTGGAAAAGACCTCAGAGATCATCAAGTCCAACCTGTCACCCAACACCCCATGGCTACTAAACCATGGCACCAAGTGCCACATCCAATCCCCCCTTGAACACCTCCAGGGATGGGGACTCCACCACCTCCCTGGGCAGCACATCCCAATGGCCAACAACTCTCTCTGGGAAGAACTTTCTCCTCACCTCCAGCCTAAACCTCCCCTGGCACAGCTTGAGACTGTGTCCTCTTGTTCTGGTGCTGGTTGCCTGGGAGAAGAGACCAACCCCCACCTAGCTACAACCTCTCTTCAGGTAGTTGTAGAGAGCAATAAGGTCTCCCCTGAGCCTCCTCTTCCCCATTGGTACAATCATTAAGAAAAGACCAAGAGCTCCTTCCAAAAAGCCACAGGACAGCAGGGACACAATGTCAGGGTGGGGGGAGCTGGGGGCTGGTTTCTTCAGCACATTTGTCTCTGGGTTTGGTGTGGATTGAGCTGGATATAAAAAGTGTTCTGCATATTCAAGAGCATTCCTCAGTACTCAGCACTTCAGTAGCTGCAGAGGACTTACAAGAAGGCTGTGGAGGGACTGTTCAGAAGGTCATGTATTGGCAGGATGAGGAGCAATGGTTTGAAACTGGAGCAGGGGAGATTTAGGTTCATAGATTCGTATCATGGTTTGGGTTGGAAGGGACCTTAAGGATCATCTAGCTCCAAACCCTGCCGTGGGCAGGGACACATCCTACCAGCCCAACTTGCTCAAGACCTCATCCACCCTGGCCTTCAACACTTCCAGGGAGGTCCCCACATCCACAACCTCCATGGCAACCTGTGCCAGTGTCTCCCCACCCTCACTGCCAGGAATTCCTTCCTCATCTCCAGTCTCAGTCTCCTCTCTTCCAGCTCAAAGCCATTGTCCCTTGTTCTGGCACTGCAAGCCCTTGTCAAAAGTCCCTCCTCAGCTCTCCTGTAGCCCCCTTCAGGTACTGGAAGGCTGCTCTAAGGTCTCCCTGGAGCTTTCTCTTCTCCAGTGTGAACAGCCCCAGTTCTCCCAGTCTGTCTGTGTAGGACAGATTGGACATTAGGAGGAAGTTCTCCACAAGGACAGTGGTGAAATACTGGAATGGGTTGCCCAGAGAGGTGGTGGAGGCCCCATCCCATTCAAGGTCAAACTTGATGTGGCCCTGAGCAACCTGATCTAGTTGGAGGTGTCCCTGCTGAGGGGGGGTTAGGCAAGATGACCTTTGAGGGCCCCTTCCAACCCAAAGCATGTTTCTATGATTCTCTTTTATATCCCTGAAATCAGAGGGCTGGAAGATGCAACATCTGGCCCTTACATCTCTGGAAGCTCACCTGGAGGTGTTCAAGACACCTGTGGCCATGACACTATGGGACAGGGTCTAATGGCCACGGTGCTGTTAGGCTGAAGGTTGGACTCAATGACCTTAGAGGGCTTTTCCAAGCCAGACAATTCTGTGATTAGCTCAACACAGGGAGAATAGGAATGGTAGCAAGCTCCATTCTGAACAGACAGAAGAGAGTTTCTTTTAGCATCATTATCTAGGCTGTTAGGCAGCAGTCAAGGCCTGGCTTTAACCATAGCTCATGAAGGCATCAGCCTCATGTACAGCCATTGATAGGAGCACAAATGTAGCTGCCTTGGAAGAGTGAGAATGGTTCTACCCTGTGCAGCTCCACAAAACCTTTGCAGTCTAAGTTCAGCCATTTCCAGGGCTGTAGGTTTTGGCAGCATTTAAATCTCCTGATGGATTTGCTTTTCTTTTTTAACACAAACCAGCTGCTTAACTCCAAATAACATCTTTGCATGCAAGAAATGCTTTGGAAATCAGTTTGGACTGACCCAAAGTTATTTCCTCTAGCAGTGTGCTCTGGTGGCCAAGAAGGCCAAGGGCATCCTGGGCTGGATTAGAAGGGCTGTGGTGAGGAGGTTGAGAGTGGTTCTCCTTCCCCTCTACTCTGCCCTGGTGAGGCTGCATCTGGAGTATTGTGCCCAGTTCTGGGCCCCTCAGTTCAGGAAGGAACTCAGGGAGCTGCTTGAAAGAGTCCAGCACAGAGCCACAAAAAAAGCTGAAGGCAGTGGGACATCTCCCTGCTGAGCAGAGCCTGAGGGAGCTGAGAGCTCTGTAGCTTGGAACAGGGGAGCCTGAGGGATGACCTCATTGCTGTTGATAAAGATGTGCAGGGTGAGTGCCCAGAGGCTGGAGCCAGGCTCTGCTGGGTGATGCCCAATGCCAGCACAAGGGGCAGTGGTGGAAGTTGAGGCGTAGGAAGTGCCATGGAAACTTTTTTCACTGAGAGGCTGACAGAGCCCTGGAGCAGGCTGCCCAGGGGGGTTGTGGAGTCTCCCTCTCTGGAGATGTCAAAGTCCCACCTGGATGTGTTCCTGTGTGACCTGCTCTAGGTGCTCCTGCTCTGGCAGGGGGGTTGGAGTGCTCTTTGGAGGACCCTTCCAGCCCTTAACATTCTGTGATTTTGTGGTTGAGATTTTCCCCAGCTGGGAGTCAACCATAGAATTATAGAACCATAGAATTGTCAGGGTTGGAAGGGACCTCAAGGCTCAGCCAGTCCCAACCCCCCTGCCATGGGCAGGGACACCTCACACTACAGCAGGTTGCTCACAGCCACATCCAGCCTGGCCTTCAAAACCTCCAGGGATGAGGCTTCCACCACCTTCCTGGGCAACCTCTGCCAGTCTCTCACCACCCTCCTGGGGAAGAACTTCTTCCTCATAGCCAATCTGAATCTCCTCACTTTTAGTTTTGCTCCATCCCCCCAGTCCTATCACTCCCTGACACCCTCAAAAGTCCCTCCCCAGCTTTCTTGTAGCCCCCTTCAGATCCTGGAAGGCCACAATTAGCTCTCCTTGGAATCATGAAGCTTCCAGCAGGACTTTCATGGAGTGGTGTTAATAAAATCTGAGATGAAAACAAAACAGAAGGAAACCAAACCAAACCTTCTGGGCTTTAAAACAAATGAGCTCCATGTGCAGTTTTCCTCTGACCCTGGCTGAGGAATCTGCTTTTCTCTTGGGGGTTAAAAAAAAGGGCAAAGCAGGGAGTCATCTTAATCTCCCCTGTCAGAGAAGTTCCTGGGGGAACAGGATGTACAGCATGTCATTCAAGCCCAGCCAGAGGGGAAGGAGATTGAGAGTTTGGAGAGCTTTGTGCCCTGCCCCGGAGGTCTGAGCTGTGCCTTTGCAGCCTTGGCTGCACAAGGTCACGGGCATCTGTGTTGATTTAGTTTAACATAATCCAGGAGGCTTTAATCGCATTGCAGGCTATTAAATGAGAGGAGAATCACTGGAATTTAGCTTCAGAACTGCCCTGTAAACAAACTTTTTAACCTCAGAGCAAGAGGAAAATAAAGCCCAAAGTGGCTGATTACCTTGAGCAGAAGATTTGCCATCAGAATTGGATCAACCCCTTCCTGTCCCCTACCCATTTGGACTCGATGATCTGTGAGGTCTCTTCCAACCTTACTGATTCTATGATTCTGTTAAAGGCAGATTTCTGCACTGGGAATTTTGTTTTCTTCCCCACTTGCAAACAAAACACTCTAAAGTTTCCTTCAGATTTTGGTTTGGTTTTGGTTTTGGTTGAGGCTGGTGAGAGGCCTTGAGCACAGCCCTGTGAGGAGAGGCTGAGGGAGCTGGGGTTGCTTAGCCTGGAGAAGAGGAGGCTCAGGGGAGACCTTCTTGCTGTCTCCAACTCCCTGAAGGGAGGTGGTAGCCAGGTGGGGGTTGGTCTCTTCTTCCAGGCACCCAGCACCAGAACAAGAGGACACAGTCTCAAGCTGTGCCAGGGGAGGTTTAGGCTGGAGGTGAGGAGAAAGTTCTTCCCAGAGAGAGTTGTTGGCCATTGGGATGTGCTGCCCAGGGAGGTGGTGGAGTCGCATCCCTGGAGGTGTTCAAGAGGGGATTGGATGTGGCACTTGGTGCCATGGTTTAGTAGTCATGAGGTGTTGGGTGACAGGTTGGACTTGATGATCTTTGAGGTCTTTTCCAACCTTATTGATTCTATGATTCTGTTTTGTTCTTCTTCTGGCTTCAGCTTTGCCCAGCTCTGCCCAGCAGAACCTGCTTGGTTCTGGTATGAAACAGATAAGATTCTTTTTGAAAGAGAAAGAGGGAAGGAGGGAGCAAAGAACATCAGAAGTGTCTGCTGAGTGAAAATAGATCTTGTCTCTGTGTGTGTGTTTGTTCCAAAACTCTCCATGGAAAATCCACCTTGGATCAGTTTAGGAACAAGTTCTTTACCATGAGGGTAGTGGAACACTGCAACAGGTTGCCCAAGGAGGTAGCTGAGGCCCCATCCCTGGAGTTCTTCAAGGTTAGGCTTGACAAGGCTCTGAGCATCCTGATCTAGTGGAGGATGTCCCTGCTGGCTGCAGAGGGGGTCAGACTGGATGACCTTTGGAGGTCCCTTCCAACCCAGACCATTCTATGATAATTAATTGCTAACAGAGTGTCAGTGTTTCCCCAGCAGTCAGAGCCACCTCTGACTTCTGGTCTTGATTATGTTCATATATCTTGAAGGAGTTAAAACCTAGAAGAGATTAGAGAAGATAAAGGTACTGTGCTGCCCTTGGGTGTGCATGGAGAGGGGGTTGGACTTGATGTCCTTTGGAGGTCCCTTCCAACCCAGACCATACTGTGATTCTGTGATCAGTTTATACCCTCAACCATAAATGCATCTCTGGGCACATGCTCAATTGTCCCTTTGATGCCATCCCCTTCTGCCACAGCCCAAGTGATCTTTGTGGTTGCAAGCAGCACTTCACACCCTGTAGCACCTCACACTCTTTGAATCAACTGGGAGGTTCCTTCTGCCCAGCATTGTCCACTGTGACTTCAGGAGTTCCCCATCCAGAGCACTGGGGAGAACCTTTGAGGAGCTGCCTACCCAGAGCACTAAGGGAGACCTTTGAGGAGCTCTCCACCCAGAGCACTAAGGGAGACCTTTGAGGAGCTCTCCACCCAGAGCACTAAGGGAGACCTTTGAGGAGCTCTCCACCCAGAGCATTAAGGGAGACCTTTGAGGAGCTCTCCACCCAGAGCATTAAGGGAGACCTGAGCTTTCCTGCAGTGGAAGGAAATGCTGCAGAGGAGCAGACACCCATCTAGGCTGAAGCAGAGGGTGCTGTGCAGGCTACCATTGCCAACCCAAACCCAGTTAGTGCCCCACAGCCCCAAGGGGTGACACTGTGGCACAAGGCTCTGCTAGGAAAGCTGTGCCATCATCCCCTTGAAGTCCCTCCAGCTTGTCCAGGTGAAGGTGAGGAGTGAGGATGGCTCTCACAGGAGCTGGACTGTGCATTTGCTTGCCACACACTTCAAGTGGAATAATCTCCTGGTGATTTCTTGCCTGCTTTTAGCCAAGCAAATCACTGTAATTTTCTGGATGTGCATTGATAGGGGCAAGCTTCCTTCAGCTGGAAACATCTTGTGATTGGGAGCAAATCACCTTAGGTAAAACAGAAGCAGTATGGGCTTTATTTTCTCTGGTAGGCAACTGGAAGCCTCTCTGTATGTATTTTAGAGGTGATGCAGCCACACATAGCTCCCTGAATTTAGCAGGAGACATTGCAGAGGAGGTTCTGGAGTGCTGACAAAGCACCAGGAGGTGAAGCAGGCCAGGGAAAGGAGAACCTGTATCCAAAGCTGTGAAAGGGACGGAGGATACAGAGCACTGGAATGAAGAGAGAGAGGAGAGGCCTTCACAACAGGCTGCTGAACATTGCTATCTCCTTCCCTCTGGCACAAGAAGGGCAAGGTTTGCAAGATTTAATGCCTTCAGACCAGCCCTGCTTAAGGAACTTCTTGCTACATACTTCCAGGCTCTGCTGGCACCATCTCAGAAACACAAACACTTCTGGAGAGCTCTGGGAGGGCAGGTGAGGTACCAGAAGACAAGGGGGGGGGAATGTAAACATGGTGTCTATCTCTAAATATAGAAGGAGAAAAGAGGAGTGAGAATTATAGACCAGTCAACTTCTAGAAGCTTTCAAGAGAATTGAACTATCAATCAAAGAGTTTGGGAGCACCTAGGAGATGAAAAGGGAGATGAGTGACATCCAGCATGGATTACACAAAGCTGAGGCATGCTCAGCTCAGCTCCTTTGGTTCCTCAGGAGAAGTAGGACAGGAGTAGTTGGTGGCACCTCTAGGCTTTTGGGAAGGGTTTGGCACAAAAGTACTTAACTTCCCTGAAGGGAGCTGGGGAAACAGTCTAGGGAAAGAAAAAAGGCACTTCAGAGCTTACACAGAAAGAGAGGAGGAAAGGAAAGAAGAAGAGGGAGAGGGAGAGGGAGAGGGAGAGGGAGAGGGAGAGGGAGAGGGAGAGGGAGAGGGAGAGGGAGAGGGAGAGGGAGAGGGAGAGGGAGAGGGAGAGGGAGAGGGAGAGGGAGAGGGAGAGGGAGAGGGAGAGGAGAAACCAGGTTGGAAAAGACCTTTGAGATCATCAAGCCCAACCTGTCACCCAACACCATCTACTCAACTGAACCATGGGCATCAAGTGCCTCATCCAGTCTCCTCCTAAACACCTCCAGGGATGGTGACTCCACCACCTCCCTGGGCAGCACATCCCAAGGGCCAATCACTCAAAAAGGAATACAGTTAGGGGCTGCTCGTGGTCAGAGCAGAGGACTTTGTCAGCCAGGGTCTGCAGGGTTCTGGGCTGGTTGCCTTCAAAATGTTCATCAAAAAGCAGGTGAAAATAGATCATTACACCTGGGAGTGGCATGGAGCTGGGAGAGCTACTTCTGCGCGCTGGAGGATCAGCTTTACAGCTTAAAATGCTCTTGGTAAAGGAGAGATGTAAGAACTGCCTCTAGTCTGGGGTGCTGTGCCTCAAGAAGGAGGAGGACTCACTTGGAGAAGATGTCACTGCAGTTGCTAAGGTTGGAGGGGCTGGAAGGAAAGCACTAGAAGAGTTTGTCTGGGACTGGAGCAGGGGGAGCTGCAGCTGCTGCTCGATGTGGTTTTCAGGAGAGGTGGACAACTGTTCCCCTCACACTGGCCCTTGTTCTGGGCTCCCCACTTCAATAGATACAGATAAATACTGGAGGCAGTCCAAGAAAGGGCTGCAAGGATGATTAAGAGGATAGAACAACTCCCTTATGTGGGAAGGCTGAAAGACCTGGGACTGTTTAGCCTGGAGAAGGCTGAGAGGGAACCTGATGTATGTTTATAAACACCTTAAGGGTGGGTGTCAAGAAGACAGGCTCTTTTCAGTGGTGCCCAGTGATACCATGAGAGGCAATGGACACAAGCTGGAACTAGATCACAGGCTCACAGGATGTTAAGGGTTGGAAGGGACCTCTGGAGATCATCAAGTCCAACCCCTCTGCCAGAGCAGGACCAGAGAATCCAGCACAGGTCACACAGAAACACATCCAGACAGGGCTTGAATGTCTCCAGAGGAGGAGACTCCACAACCTCACTGGGTTCCAGGGCTCTGTGCCCCTCACAGTGAAGAAGTTCCTCCTGATGTTGAGAAGGAACTTCCTGTGCTGCAGTTTACATCCATCAACACGAGGGAAAACTTTGCTGTGAGGGTGCTGGAGCCCCGGAGCAGGCTGCCCGGAGGGGTTGTGGAATTTCCTCTTCTGGAGAATTTCAAACCCCGCCAGAACGTAAAGTCCCTGTGTGACCTGCCCTAGATGATCCTGCTTTAGCAGGGGGGTTGAGCTCGATGATCTCCAGAGGTCCCTTCCAGCCCCTGCAATTCTGGGTTTCTGTGGCTCCTCGCTCGGATCGGCTCTGCCCCAGCCCCTGCCCCTCGGCACTGGCTCTGCCCCTGCCCCTCAGCTCTGCCCCTGCCCCTGCCCCTCGGCACTGGCTCTGCCCCTGCCCCTCAGCTCTGCCCCTGCCCCTGCCCCTCAGCTCTGCCTCTGCCCCTCAGCTCTGCCCCAGCCCCTGCCCCTCGGCTCTGCCCCAGCCCCTGCCCCTCAGCTCTGCCCCAGCCCCTGCCCCTCAGCTCTGCCCCAGCCCCTGCCCCTCGGCACTGGCTCTGCCCCTGCCCCTCAGCTCTGCCCCTGCCCCTGCCCCTCGGCACTGGCTCTGCCCCTGCCCCTCAGCTCTGCCCCAGCCCCTGCCCCTCGGCTCTGCCCCAGCCCCTGCCCCTCGGCTCTGCCCCTGCCCCTGCCCCTGAGCTCTGCCCCAGCCCCTGCCCCTCGGCACTGGCTCTGCCCCTGCCCCTCGGCTCTGCCCCTGCCCCTGCCCCAGCCCCTGCCCCTCAGCTCTGCCCCAGCCCCTGCCCCTCGGCTCTGTCCCTGCCCCTGCCCCTGAGCTCTGCCCCAGCCCCTGCCCCTCGGCACTGGCTCTGCCCCTGCCCCTCTGCTCTGCCCCAGCCCCTGCCCCTCAGCTCTGCCCCAGCCCCTGCCCCTGAGCTCTGCCCCTGCCCCTGCCCCTGCCCCTCAGCTCTGCCCCAGCCCCTGCCCCTCGGCTCTGCCCCTGCCCCTGCCCCTGCCCCTCAGCTCTGCCCCAGCCCCTGCCCCTCAGCTCTGCCCCTGCCCCTGCCCGTCAGCTCTGCCCCAGCCCCTGCCCCTCGGCTCTGCCCCAGCCCCTGCCCGTCAGCTCTGCCCCTGCCCGTCAGCTCTGCCCCTGCCCCTGCCCCTCTGCTCTGCCCCAGCCCCTGCCCCATCAGTTCTGCTCCTGCCCGTCAGCTCTGCCTCAGCCCCTGCTCCTCGGCTCTGCCCCAGCCCCTGCCCCTCGGCTCTGGCTCTGCCCCAGCCCCTCAGCCCCTGTCCCTCGGCGCTGGCTCTGCCCCAGCCCCTGCCCCTCGGCTCTATCCCTGCCCCTCGGCGCTGGCTCTGCCCCGGGCTCCGCTGCGAGCTGCGGCGGCGCTGCTGCTGGAGCCGAGCCTGTCGGCAGGGACATCGCAGCGAGAGGATCTCTGGCTCTGCCTTTTCAGCGCCTTGGTTTAGCAGGCAGTAGAGAGGCAGGAGGCACCTAAGTGCTGCGCTGAACGGGAGCCAGGGCGAGCTGCTCGGCAGAACTCTGCGCCCCTGGTTTCCAAGTACTTAATTTGTTTCGCAATTAAGCAAGAGGCACTGAGGCACTGGGCGCTCCTGCAGGAGCAATGACTTGCTGGGGGGGGATGGCAGGAGAGCTGATCTGCAGCACAACCATTTTGCCTAGCAAATACCTGTTCGTTAAGATCTTACAGCAGCCTTCCAGTACCTGAAGGGGGCCACAGGAGAGCTGGGGAGGGACTTTGGACAAGGGCTGGGAGTGCCAGGATGAGAGACAATGGCTTAGAGCTGGAAGAGGGGAGATTGAGACTGGAGATGAGGAAGAAATGCTTGCCAGGGAGGGTGGGGAGACAGTGGAACAGGTTGCCCATGGAGGCTGTGGATGCCTGCTACCTGGAATTGTTCAAGGCCAGCTTGGGTGGAACCTTGAACAACCTTGGTCTAGCAGGAGGTGTCCCTGCCCATGGGAGGGAGGTTGGAACTGGATGATCTTGAAGGTCCTTTCCACCCAAACCATCCCATGATTCAGGCCATTCCAGAGTGACTGTGACAACATAGGAGGCAAACACGAGGGGGCTGCAGGTAGCAGCTGGGGGGGGGAGCAGCGTGAGCAGGTCCATCAGACAGGGAGGTGGCTTCAGTTGTCTCTCCCCATTCCATTTAGAGCATGGTGGTTCATTAGGCTCTTAGTGAATGAAACAGCTTTTTAGTTGCTCAGAATCACTTTTTAGAAGCACAGCATTGTCTCCCCCCACTCCACAGCCTCTGGGGAGCCTCTTCAATCTCTTTTCTTCCTTTGCCCTGGAGAGAATTGACGCTGGCATGGCACAGAGGAGCCTGCCTGCAGCAGTTGCCTTTGTATGCCAGACACAGAAAAAAATCCAAGCCACTCAGAAACCAAGGGCTGCACATTTAGTGCTGAAAACTCCCTGTTCCCATTAATTTGTGGGTTGCTTCAGGAGTAGCCCACCCTGCCTGCACCTCTATGAAACCACACACAACCCCAGCATGGTGGGCGGTGGAAGGGACCTCTGGCAGCTTCACCTAAAGAAGGTCACACAGGAACAGGTCCAGAGGGCTTTGAATGTCTCCAGAGATGGAGGCTGCACCACTTCTTTGGACAGCCTGTTCCAGGGCTCCAGCACCCTTAAATTAAAGCAGTTGCTGCTCATGTTCAGATGGAACTTCTGATGTTCCAGTTTGTGCCCCTTGCCCTTTGTCCTGTCACTGGGCAGCACTAGAAAGAAAAAAGCCTGGTGCCATCCTCCCGACACCCACCCTTGAAGTATTGCTCAGCACTGCTGAGATCCCCCCACAGGCTGCTCTTTACCAGGCTGAAAAGCCTCAAATCCCTCAGCCTCTCCTCATCAGAGAGATGTTGCAATCCCCTCAGCATCTCTGTAGCCCTACAGCAAAACTTCAGTGCTGGCATCTGCAGTGCCGCTTTCAGCTGCTGTGGCTTCCTTCCCAGAGAGATTTCACAGAACAGCAGCCAGGGTGGGTTGGGTTTTTTCCTTCCCCTCCATGGTCTTTTCTGCCCCCTTTAGAAGTAGAGCTTTTTATGGCTGCTTTGAAGGATGGCAGCCTGCTGCCCAGCTGGCAGTATGTTCACTGGGGAGTTCTGGAGCCGCTCTCCATCACTGAATTCCACCCCTTCAGCACAGAGAGACCTGTTTCCTGGTAGGAAGCTTGGAGCATTTAGCAACACTGAGTGTTTACAAGTGAAAATGTCAGAAACCAGAGGTGGTTTTAACTCTGCAGAAGACCAAAGCTCACTCACAGCTCTTCCAACCCTCTCTTTTTCTTTTTGGTCATGTCAAGCCCCTAGTTGATGCCTGCTGGTGAAAAGCAAACACAAAGCCAGCCCAAGGTGCTGCCACCACTGCAATCTCCACCAGTATGGTCATAGAATCATAAAATCAGTTGGAAAAACCTTCCAAGACCATTGATTCCAAGCATCAACCCAACCCCACCACAGCATCACAGGATCACCAAGGTTGGAAGAGACCTCAAAGATCACCAAGTCCAACCTGTCACCACAGACCTCATGACTAGACCATGGCACTAAGTGCCACATCCAATCCCCTCTTGAACACCTCCAGGGATGGGGACTCCACCACCTCCCTGGGCAGCACATCCCAATGGCCAACAACTCTCTCAGTGAAGAACTTTCTCCTCACCTCCAGCCTAAACTTCCCCTGATGCAGCTTGAGACTGTGTCCCCTTGTTCTGGTGCTGGTTGCCTGGGAGAAGAGACCAACCCCCACCTGGCTACAACCACCCTTCAGGTAGTTGTAGAGAGTAATGAGGTCTCCCCTGAGCCTCCTCCTCTCCAGGCTAAACAACCCCAGCTCCCTCAGCCTCTCCTCACAGGGCTGTGCTCAAGGCCTCTCACCAGCCTCATTGGCCCCAAGTGCCATGGCCACACATTTCTTGAACACCTCCAGGCATGGGGACTCCACCACCCCTCTGGGCAGCCTGTGCCAATCCCTGACCACTCTTCCAGTCAATGCATTCTTCCTCCTGTCCAACCTGGCACAATTTCAGGCCATTTCCTCTCCTTTCCTCCTATCACCTGAGACTAGTGAGGAGAGACCAACTCCAGCTCGCTGCAGCCTCCTTTCAGGGAGTTGTACAGAGCAATGAGCCTCCTGTTCTTCAGACTAAGCAATTTCAGTTCCCTCAGCCCCTCCTCATGAGACTTGTTCTCCAGACCCTTCACCAGCTTTGTTGCCCTCCTAAAAGGGCAACATGTTTGGGCATGGCTGCACCAAACAGATGTCAGCTGTATCTCCTTGAAGCCCTTTCACTGCCCCTCATGCCCATCCTTTTCTTCACCCTTATATTCTCTTAGTTTCCCCAGAACCAACCTTTAGTGGGTTCCTCTGCCCCCAGAGTGCAACCCTGAGCCACCCCAGCATGAATCCTTTCTGGTGATGCTTTTTGCTAAGCTCCTGCCTGCCTCCCACCCACGGGACCCTTTCTCTGCAGAGCTTCTTGCTACTGTGCCCACAGCTGGGAGGAACTGGTGCCATTGAGTCTCTCTTGAATTCAGACAGGATTGATGTAGGTGCTTGTGCTTTGTGCCAGCCATAACTCTTCAGGTTTGCCTGCAAAGAATGCATTTCCCAGCAGCCCAGCAACTTCTCTAAGTAACAGTAAGTGATCCATGAGACCCATGGCTCTGCAGCTTCCCTCCCTTCCCCAGCACTCCTGTGCTGCTACTCCAAACCTCGGCACAGGCACCGACTTCACACAAAATACAAGGTCTGCTCATGCCTGAAATTCCTGAGCAAAATCCTAACTAGCTGCAGAAAAAGAGTGAGCAGGTTGGCAAGTCTGGATTGCCTGAGTCAGAAAGGCTTCCAGCCACCCCTGCTCTTCCCAGCCCAGGTGAGACAAATCATAGAATCATTAATGTTGGGAAGGACCTCTAAGATCATCAGCTCCAACCTTCTACCCAACACCTCCATGAGCACCAGAGCATGGCCTGAAGTGCCACATCTACTTCTTTCTTGAACCCCTCCAGGGATGGGGACTCTACCACCTCCCTAGGCAGCCTGTTCCAATATCTCACCACTCCCACAGCAAAGAAATTCTTCCTGCCATCCAACCTATCAACCTGGTGCAGCTTGAGGCCATCACCTCTTGCTCTGTCTTGAGTTACTTGGTGGAAGAGGCCAAGGCCTCCCTCCAACCTCTTTTCAGGGAGCTGTAGAGGTCTCTTCTTCAGGCTAACCAACCCCAGCTCCCTCAGCCTCTCCTTGTAAGCTATGCTCTCCAAACCCCTCACCAGCTTCCTTGCCCTTCTCTGTACCTGCTCCAGCCCCTTGTGCTGTTTCCAGGATGCCAGCACTGCTCCCCCTTCCTGGAGCAGGGGGCCCTGTCCAGTTCCTCAGATCAGTAGCTTAAAACTTTCCTGGGCATCAGTTAATTTGAACTACTGCCTGTCTTTGGCTGTCCTTGCTTGGAGTCATAGTTCTCCAGTGCTTGGAGGGTGTCAGAGCAGCTCCTCCCAGGAGCTCAGTGTTCAGTGAGGAAAGGTTGTGGAGAGGAGAGCACAGAGCTGGTTGCTTGTGTTAGAAACCCTTTCCCTGAGCTGTAGATCTGTGTCTTTGTCAGCATGTTTCTGTCAGCCTTGTTCTTCATGTAGTCATCTGTTAATAACACAGGGCTGGCAGCCAGCCCCAGTCTCCACCACCATCCCAGCACTGGATCTGTTGCAAGCTCACTATGATCCCTGCTAGTGCTCAGTCTCCTCAGGGGGATGCCAGAGCTGCCAGGACCTTGGCCTCTGTGTGTCTGCTTAAAAAAAGCAAAGGAAAGAAAGGAAACAAACATCCTGTTCCAGACAGGTTTTGTCAGTGCCCAGACCTGCTAGTGAAGGACTCGCTGTTGTCCAGTGGGATCTGAGGATGAGCAAGCAAGGACTTCATTCCAGCTAAGCAGATCATCTTCTCTGCCAGTATTTAAGAGACAGGATCATAACTTCTGTCTTCAGTGGCAGGAATGATTGTCAAACACAATTAGCTCTGCCAAGCCAAGCTGTTTGCCAGACAACATCCAGGCTTAGTTCTCGAGTTCCTTCAGAGATGAAGACATTCCAGGGGTCAGTCTTCTGACCTGACTGGAGGGACTGCATGCACTTGCTCCATCAAACAGTTCCTTTAGTGAAGACCAATGCAGAGAGCATCCAGAGTGCAGAACTGAGAGGGCCTGTAGGTCTCATAGATTCAGAGAATGGTTTGGGTTGGAGTAGAGCTTAAAGACCAACTAGTTCTAACCCACCCTGCCATGGGCAGAGACACCTTCCACTAGCTGAGGTTGCTCAAGGCCCCATCCAGCCTGGCCTTGAATACCTCCAGAGAGGAGGCATCCACAGCCTCCCTGGGCAACCTATTCCAGTGTCTCACCACCCTCATACTGAAGACCTTCTTCCTAAGATCCAGTCTAAAATCTACTGTCCCTCAGCTTCAAACCAGATCATTGAGCCCAAGCATCAACCTACCACCACCCTGGCCACTAAACCATGTCCCTAGGTGCCATGGCCACAGAATTTCTGCCTAAACTCCAGTCTCAATCTCCCCATCCTAAGCTTCAATCCATTCCCTCTCATCCTACCACTGCAAACCCTTGTCAGAAGTCCCTCCCCAGCTCTCCTGTGGCTCCCTTCGAGTACTGGAAGGCCACTAGAATATTTTCCTGGAGCCTTGTCTTTTCTGGGCTGAACAACCTCAACTCACTCAGCCTGTCCCCACAGGGGAGTTTCTCCAGCCCTCTGATCACCTTCATGGCCTCCTCTGGACCCTCTCCAGCAGCTCCATGTCCTCCTTATGCTGGGGGCAGCAGAACTGAATGCAGTGCTCCAGGTGGGGTCTCAGCAGAGCAGAGCAGAGGGGCAGGATCCCCTCCCTCCTCCTGCTGTTCACACTGCTTTTGCTGCAGCCCAGGATACCGTTGGTTTTCTGGCTGACTCATAACATGCCTTGAGGTGGAAAAACACCCAGCACTGTGTTTAGAGGAGAGGGAAGGAGAGAGAAAGTGTGAAGTGCTGTAGACACTTCAGGTACTACCCAGCTAAGACATGCCCTGTCTCCGTGGCTGGCACTGTGCGTACAGGGGTGTCGTGACTAGGCTTCCTGCTGCAAGGCACACCAGGACTTACTGGGGAAAGGTCTAGACAAGATCTAGGGTTTTCTGTCACTTGTTTTACTGGTTAAGAGCTGATCTGATAGCTGTTGCAAGTATTGACTATAGACCTTGACAGGATGAGTGGCGTAGGACCTGGAAACCTCTCCACTGTGACTGGGAGGCTCTTCAGGCTCTGCTGCTTGCAGTTCAGCTGGCAGGGAGGTATCATATCAAAGAAGAGGGTTGGAGAGCTCTGCAGAGGGACCTTGCCAGGCTGGGCAGATGGGCAGAGTCCAAGGGCAGGAGATTGAACACATCTAAGTGCAGGGTTCTACACATTGGCCACAACAACCCCATGCAGTGCTACAGGCTGGGGTCAGAGTGGCTGGAGAGCAGCCAGGCAGAGAGGGACCTGGGGGTACTGGTTGCTAGTAGGCTGAACAGGAGCCAGCAGTGTGCCCAGGTGGCCAAGAAGGCCAATGGCATCCTGGCCTGCATCAGGAACAGTGTGGCCAGCAGGAGCAGGGAGGTCATTGTGCCCTGTGCTCAGCACTGGTTAGGCCACACCTTGAGTCCTGTCTCCAGTTCTGGGCTCCTCAGTTTAGGAAAGATGTTGAGATGCTGGAAGGTGTCCAGAGAAGGGCAACAAAGCTGGGGAGGGGTCTGGAGCACAGCCCTGTGAGGAGAGGCTGAGGAAGCTGGGGTTGCTTAGCCTGGAGAAGAGGAGGCTCAGGGGAGACCTTCTTGCTGTCTGCAACCGCCTGAAGGGAGGTTGTAGCCAGGTGGGGGTTGGTCTCTTCTCCTAAGCAACCAGCACCAGAACAAGAGGACACAGTCTCAAGCTGTGCCAGGGGAGGTTTAGGCTAGAGGTGAGGAAGAAGTTCTTCCCAGCAAGAGAGATTGGCCATTGGGATGTGCTGCCCAGGGAGGTGGTGGAGTCAATATCCCTGGAGGTGTTCAAGAGGGGAAGAGCCTGGCTGGGGTGCTTGGTGCCATAGTTGAGTTGATTAGATGGTGTTGGGTGATAGGTTGGACTTGATCTTGAAGGTCTCTTCCAACCTGGTTAATTCTATTCCATTCTATCCAATGGTTTGTGTTGGAAGGGATCCTTAAAAGTCATCCAGTCCAACCCTTCTGCACACAGCAGGGACAGCTGCAACTAGAACGGGTTGCTCAGAGCCCCACACAACCTGGCCTGGGATGGTTCCGGGGCTGGGACATCTCCCACCTCACCAGGCAACCTGGGCCAGGCTCTCACCACCCTCATATATGCTGACCCCGTGCAAAACCTCCTTGAGAGAGAGCAAAAAGGGGTGGTAATTTCCAGGCACTGGGCTCAGCTCCACCACTGGGAGAACAACCAGAAAGGTTTAAAAAGAACTGCTGACTGAATTCAGTGAATTGAGCTGGCAGATGTGCTCTTCAAAAGAGCACAGCTCTCTCTTGAGCGGCTCTCCCATTCAATTGACATCCTCAAGAGCTGGTGTTTTTTTTTCTTTGTGTCCTTTGCATCTTCCTCAGGATCATCCATGAGGATGGCTTCTCTGGAGAAGACGTGAAGCAGTACAAGCCAGTGGTCTACAGCAACACTATCCAGTCCCTGGCAGCTATTGTACGTGCCATGGACACCTTGGGCATCGAATACGGCGACAAGGAGCGGAGGGTAAGTGCACCGAGAGAGCTGAGCCCCCCCTGCCTCCAGGGCACCAGCAGGAGGAGTTTGCACCAGCTGAGGCCAATCCTGCCTTCTGTCAGCAGCAGTGTGGCCAGCAGGAGCAGGGAAGTCATTCTGCCCCTGGACTCAGCACTGGTTAGGCCACATCTTGAGTCCTGTGCCCAGTTCTGGGCTCCTCAATTCAAGAGAGATGTTGAGATGCTGGAACTCTTCCAGAGGGGGGCAACAAAGCTGGGGAGGGGTCTGGAGCACAGCCCTGTGAGGAGAGGCTGAGGGAGCTGGGGTTGCTTAGCCTGGAGAAGAGGAGGCTCAGGGGAGACCTTCTTGCTCTCTACAGCTACCTGAAGGGAGGTTGTAGCCAGGTGGGGGTTGGTCTCTTTTCCCAGGCACCCAGCACCAGAACAAGAGGACACAGTCTCAAGCTGCACCAGGGCAAGTTTAGGCTTGATCTTAGAAAGAAATTCTCCACAGAAAGAGAGGTTGTCCATTGGGATGTGCTGCCCAGGGAGGTGGTGGGGTCAGCATCCCCAGAGGTGTTCAGAAGAGACTGGATGAGGCACTCAGTGCCATGGTCTAGTTGATTAGGTAGGGTCGGGTGATAGGTTGGACTTGATGATCTTGGAGGTCTCTTCCAACCTGGCTTATTCTGTGATTCTGAGTATCTCAGGAGGAAGAGGAGGGAGGTGTGGGGGGGGGACTTACATCACCATTGCGTGCCTGTGGCACGTGCAGTGCCGCACCAAACAGGGCTGTAGGCACAGCTGCTGCCAAGTGTAGTCCTGGAGGCATCTATGTCACAACAGCCACTATCCCTCTTGCCCTGCCATTTGCCAGGCCACTACAAAAGAAACTCTCTTATCTAAGGACAGCCTAGACATGGGTACTGATGGATGTGGGGAGTCAGTGTCCTGTCTGCTCCCTGTGTGTGTTGGACAGGCAGGCTGAGAGGATAAACGACCTGGGCAGAATCCTAGAACCATAGAATGGTTTGGGTTGGAAGGGAGCTCTAAAGAGAAGTCTTGCTGCTCTTCACACCCCTACCATAGGAAAGATTTTAGGCTTAACTTGACTTTTGTGATGTCTTGACTGGATTTTACTCATCATCTCCCCCCACTTGACCATACCCAGCCACTGAACTTGCACACAAAGGGATCATAGAATCAATGAGGTTGGAAGAGACCTCAAGGATCATCAAGTCCAACCTGTCACCCAAGACCTCACCTATGACTTCAGTGAAGTCATACAACTGTTAGAACTGCTGAGGTTGGAAGAGACTTTTGAGGTCATCCAGTCCAACCACTCACAGGGGATCATCATTCCACCACTACTGCTAAGCCACTACCACTAAGCCATCCCTCAGCACCACATGCACGTGGCTTTTAAACACCTCCCAGGATGGTTACTCATCACCTCCCTGGGCAGCCTGGTCCAGTGCCTGAGAACCCTTTCTGAGAAGACATATTTCCTAATATCCAACCTGAACCTCCCCTGGCACAGCTTGAGGCTGCTTCTCAGGAGAGACCTCATTGCCATCTACAACTACTTGAAGGGAGGTTGTAGCCAGGAGAGGGTTGGTCTCTTCTCCCAGGCAAGCAGCACCAGAACAAGAAGACACAGTCTCAAGCTGTGCCAGGGGAGGTTTAGGGTGGAGGTGAGGAAGAAATTCTTCACAGAAAGAAAGGTTGGCCACTGGAATGTGCTGCCCAGGGAGGAGGTGGAGTCACCATCACTGGAGGTGTTTAAAATAAGACTGGATGAGGCACTTGGTGCCATGGTTTAGTTGATTAGATGGTGCTGGGTGATAGGTTGGACTTGATGATCTTGGAGGTCTTTTCCAACCTGGTTAATTCTGTATTCTTCTTGTCCTGTCACTTGTTGCATGTGAGAGGAGACCAACCCCCAACTCTTTCCAAGGAGTTGAGGGCAATGAGGTCTTCCCTTCAACCTCCTCTTCTGAAGACTAAACAGCCCCAGTTCCCTCAGCTGCTCCTCATAAGACCTGTGTTCCAGGCCCTTTCCCAGGGTGGTTTCTCTCTTTGGCCATGTTCCAGCACCTCAGTGTCCTGTATGGAGAGCAGTGTTAGCATGGAGCTTATCAGAACAAGAGATGTCTGGCAGCCTTCCCGTGCCAGCCTGGCCTTATACAGTTGCTACTCTGTTGTTGCTTTAAACCAGCTCCCTATTTTTAAACAGTGGCTCCTCTGTCAGGTGCCCCTGCCAGCCTCTGCCTTGCCTTGCTGCATTTCTGGCTCATGTCAAGCCCACATGGAGAAGCTCAGAGCCCCAGAGAAGCCAGGACCACCCTTTTTGCATGCTGCCATCCCAGAGAAAGTAAAAGCCACTTTCAAAGTTCCAGATCAAAGGGCTGCAGCACCTCCCCTGTAAGGACAGGCTGAGAGGGTTGGGGCTGTTCAGCCTGGAAAAGAAAAGGCTCCAGGAGACCTTAGAGCAGTCTTCAAGTATCTGAAGAGGCCTACAGAAAAGCTGGGGAGGGACTCTTCACAAAGGTTTGCAGTGACAGGAGGAGGGGCAATGGCTTGGAGCTGCAAGAGGGAAGATTGAGACTGGACATTAGGAAGACATTCTTGACAGTGAGGGTGGGGAGACACTGGCACAGGTTGCCCAGGGAGGTTGTGACTGCCCCCTCCCTGGAGGTGTTCAAGGCCAGGTTGGGCAAGGCCTTGAGCAACTTGGGCTGGTGGGAGGTGTCCCTGCCCATGGCAGGGAGTTGGAACTGAATGATCATAGACACATAGAATGGTCTGGTTTGGAAGGAACCTCTTAAAGTCATAGAATCACAGAGCTGTCAGGGTAGAAAGGGACCTCAAGGATCATCCAGTTCCAACCCCCCTGCCATGGGCAGGGACACCTCACACTACAGCAGGCTGCTCAGAGCCCCAGCCAGAGTCATTGAGTCCAAGCCCCAATGCCCCCAATGAATTTTAAGGTCTCTTCTAACCCAAACCATTCTATGGAGCAAAATAATTTCAGAACAAAGCCCTGGTGAAGGCAGAGCCCTGTGTGCCACTGAGTTTGTCATGACTATTTTTAGGTGGCTATCAAATGCCAGCCGTGTGCCATCCCCAAACTCCTTATCTGAGGGCTGATAACGAAGGCATTCACTGGCAGGGATGCCAAAACCCTGCTGTGGCCGTGCTGTAGGGAGAGCTGACTTTATTTGCTCCCACTGGCAAAGGGGGAATTTTGATTTCTTTGCATCTAGGGAATTTTTTTGTCCCTACCCCCCCTCCCCCCCCTCCCACCCCCCAGAACTTCTAAATCCTGGAGACATTTCCATGCCAAGCGTGGAGATGATTCCATAATGGAGCTCTTGTGAGCGTGCCGAGAACTAACGCTGATGGCTTTCAAACTGAATACATTAATCTGGTGATTACTGGGTGACTCAGCTCTCAGCCAGGCAACTTAGCTTGTCTCAGCTCAAAACCTGTGCCCAGCAAAACAGAAACAAATCATTCTCCATGTCTGAGCCCTGGCAGACAGCTTGAAAACGCACAGTTTCTCCTTTCTGTTTTGTTTGGGGGTTGGTTGGTTGTGGTTTTCCTTTGGGGTTTTGTTTGTTTGTTTGTTTTAGTGCTTGAAGACCTAATTCCAGCAGGAAAACTCAGCCCTGCTTAAGTGCCTGTCAAAGTGTGAGGTGTTATTGGGACTGCCAGGAAGGAGAGGTGGAGCTCTGGGCTTGCACAAAATGTCATGGCTGTTCATATTCCCATGGGAAAGGTGCCAGATGTTCCTAGGATGATGTGATAACTCAGGCTGGAAAGGAGCTCAGGAGGTGTCTAGCCCAACCTCCTGCCCAAGCAAGGACAGCTCTGAGGTCAAACCAGGTTGCTCAGGGCTTTATTCATGTGGGGCTGAAGTCCTCCAAGGAGGGAGACTGCACAAGTTCTTTGGGCAACCTGACTCCTCATGGGGAAAAGGTTTCTCCTCGTCATAGAATGGTTTAGGTTGGAAGGGACCTCAGAAATGATCTACTGCAACCTCCCCTGCCATGGGCAGGGACACCTCTCAACTAGACTTGGCTGCTCAAGGCCTCATCCAGCTTGGCCTTTAACACCCCTAGGGAAGAGTCATCCACAGCCTCCCTGGGCAGAGTCTCACCATCCTTATACTAAAGAACTTCTTCCTCAGCTCCAGTCTAACCCTGCTCTGCCTCAGCTTCAAACCATTCTCCCTTGTCCTGTCTCTAGACACCCTCAGGAGTAGTCCCTCTGCAGCCTTCTTGGAGGCTCCCTTCAGGTATTGGAAGGCAGCACTAAGGTCACAGTTCATGAGAGAGGGAACTACTGAAGAGAGTCCAAAGGAGGCTACAAGGATGATGAAGGGAATAGAACATCTCTCCTGTGAGGAAAGGCTGAGCAACCTGGGCTGTGTATCCTGGAGAAGAGAAGGCTGAGAGAGGGTCTGATCAATGTTAACAAACACCTTAAGGATGGGTGTCAAGAAGATGGGGCCAGTCAGTGATGCCCAGGGATGGGACAAGGGGCAAGGCACACAGACTGGAACCCAGGAAGTTCCACCTCAACGTGAGGGGAAACATCTTTACTGTGATGGTGCTGGAGCCCTGGAGCAGGCTGCCCTCTCTGGAGCATCAGAACCTACCTGGCCAAGTTTCTGTGTAGCCTACCCTAGGTGACTGCTGCTTTAGCAGCTGGGTGGGACTCAGTGATCTCCAGAGGTCCCTTCCAACCCCCACCCTGCTGGGATTTTGAGGGCTGATTCAGAGTTTCTTCTTCACAGATGAGAGTGGTGAGACATTGGCACAGGTTGCCCAGGGAGGTGGTGGAAGCCTCATGCCTGGAGGTTTTGAAGGCCAGGCTGGATGTGGCTGTGAGCAACCTGCTGTAGTGTGAGGTGTCCCTGCCCATGGCAGGGGGCTTGGCACTGGCTGAGCCTTGAGGTCCCTTCCAACCCTGACAATTCTATGGTCCTGTGAGTGTAAAATTCCTTCATCCAGCAGCAGACAGAAGGGAAAGAAGCCAAATCTCTCAGGCTGTGGTCTTCCTCTCACTCCTTTCTCTCAGTCCACCTCCAGAGGAGGTTGCTGTTAGTAGTCTCAAGCAGTATTTATTTTAATCTCACAAAGGCTGCTACCCTGCTTCTGTGATTAGTGCACAGCTGCTGTAAAGAGAGGCCATTAAACAGGCGATTTGTTGAGCATTATGCTGCATGGTTCATCCCTTTTCAAGCAAAGCTCTGCTATTTTAGAAGCCATTCCTCAGCCAAGGGTTTCTAATGCAAATCTTTTCGTGGGGGATTTTCCCCTGCTCATCACTTAAGCCCCCGAGAGGGGAGAGCTCGGGGAGTGGGGCTGCAGCCTTCCAGCCTGATTCAGCAGCAGGGAAGAATCACAGAGATAGGTTCAGAGAATCACAGAGACTTCCAGGATCATCTGGGCCAACCTTTCTAGGTAACAGCACAGTTGAAATGAGCTGGCCCAGCACCCTGACAAGCTAAGCCTTCAAACTGCCCAATCCACTGCTTCCCCTGGGAGATGATTCCAGTGTCTGACTGTGCTCATGGGGAAACATTTTCTTCTGGAGTCCAGTGGAAACCTCTCCAGGAAGGAGGAGGCAAGTGTGCAGGACAGGTTTTCCCCAGTGACTGCTTGGTTATTATAGCTACCCCCCCCCCCCCCCCCCCCCCCAAATTCTACCTCTGTATCCCTTGCACATGGCACCCTGGCAGTGTTTGGAGTGAAAAACCCTCTGCCCTCCTTCTTAAATGCCAATGAGGTGATTTGTGCTCTTGTTACTGAGGAAGAATAGCATAGCATAGCATAGCATAGCATAGCATAGCATAGCATAGCATAGCATAGCATAGAATAGAATAGACCAGGTTGGAAAAGACCTTTGAGATCATTGAGTCCAATCTATTACCCAACACCATCTAATCAACTAAACCATGGCACCAAGTGCCTCATCCAGTCTCTTCCTAAACACCTCCAGGGATGGGGACTCCACCACCTCCCTGGGCAGCACATCCCAAGGGCCAATCTCTCTTTCTGGGAAGAACTTCTTCTTAACATCCAGCCTGAACCTCCCCTGGCACAACTTGAGACTGTGTCCTCTTGCCCAAACCTCTCTCAAAGGCCCCATTTTTCTTCTCCTTCTCCTCCAATATTTAGTCTAACAGATGTGAAAGGCTGGAAGAAGAGTCCAGACTGACCCCTTTTTTTGGTCAAAGTGAGATCAATGTAGGGAAATCCAAGCTGAAAAGACAAAACAAATGAGGAGAAGCAGCTGCCCCAGGTCTCGCTGACCCTGCCTGCTGACAAGGACCTGTCCCCAGGTTGAGAACAAAACAGTCTGTGTGTAAGATTTCACTTCCAGGCATGCTCCTTCCTCAGGAGAGCAGCAGTGCTTGGCTCACAGAAGGTTCATGGCCTGCAGGCAGCACCTAGGTGCTTGCTTCTTGTCCTCTGGTGCAGGGAGCCAGGAGCACATCCTGCCTGCTCATGGCACCTTATCACCACGCAATCCCCAAGGTCAGGCTGACACTCCAGAAGAGCTCTGCAGGTGCAAAGTCATAAATCCTTCACATGTTGCAGGAGAAAGGAGCAGCTGGCATGGAGACAGGAGCTGGCAGCAGGAGGAGTGACATCTAGAAGTGTTCCTCATCTGCAGGGCCATTGCTGCCCTAGGTCTGCATCTCCAGCTAGCCAGGGAGGTCTTACACAAAGGAGAGAGCAGAGCTTGCTCTCATGCAGCTGCTCCAAACCCTTCAGCTGGCCAGTAAGACACTGGGGTTGTTCACTCTGGAGAGCTGCTGTTCTGCTCTGATGACACCTCAACTGGAGTACTGCATTCAGGTCTGGAGCCCTCAGTATAGGAAGGTCACGGACCTGATGGAGCAGGTCCAGAGGAGGGCCATGAAAATGATCAGGGGGTTGGAGCAGCTGTGCTATGAGGACAGGCTGAGGGAGCTGGGGGTGTTCAGCCTGGAGAAGAGGAGGCTCCAGGGAGACCTGGTAGCAGCCTTCCAGTACTTGAAGAGGACTACAGGGAGGATAGAGAGAGAGTGTTTGCAGAGGCCTGCAGTGACAGGACAAAAAGCAATGGCTTCAAACTAGAGCAGAGCAGATTTAGACTGGATGTTAGTGGTGGAACAGGTTGCCCAGGGAGGTGGTTGAGGCCTCATCCCAGGAGATATTGAAGGCTGGACAGGGCTCTGGGCAGCCTGATCATGTTGGGGATGTCCCTGCTGACTGCAGGGCAGGGTTGGACTGGATGACCTTTGGAGGTCCCTTCCAGCCTGGACCATTCTGTGATGCTATGATTCTATGACACTACTCATTCCTTTGTAAGCAGCAGAGATGGCCACAGCCATTGAAGATGTGTCCAAGCTGCTGCTGAGCAGCAAAAGTACCTCCAGTCTCACCCCCTCTGCACATCCTGAAGGAGCAGAGACACAGCTGGTCTCACCTGCTGCCTTCCAGTTGCCAGGAGTGGGGAACCAGTCACAGAGTGTGGGAGGAGCTCTCTTTCATAAGACCTGCTCCTCTGTCACTGGCTTTTTCTGCTTGTCAGGTCTAAGTACTTGGGGATTTTCCTTCCTTTCAGGCAGCTACCTGTTCAGAGCAGCTGGCTCCTGCTGTGTGTCTCTAACCCAGGCTCTATGAGGAATATAAAAATGCTGCTAGTAAGGGCGGGGAGGGCAGGGGAGGCACTGCCATGCTGGCAGGAAGGTTCTGTTTGCTGACTGGAGTGTTCTGAGGGATGGGTGCAAGATTCCTGAGTGTCTGCTTCTGCAGGGAGGATACAGCCAACCCTTGCTGGTTGGGGTGGGAATTTCACATTTTGATCAGGTGACAGCCATGTGGCTGTGGGGCAGGCTGTGGATGTAGTCCACCTGGACTTCAGCAAGGCCTTTGACACCATCCCCCACAGCAAACTCCTGGCCAAGCTGTCAGCCCCTGGCTGGGACAGCAGCACTCTGAGCTGGGTTAGGAACTGGCTGGAGGCTGAGCCCAGAGAGTGGTGGTGAATGGTGCCACAGCCAGCTGGCAGCCAGGCACCAGTGGTGTGCCCCAGGGATCAGTGCTGGGCCCCATCCTGTTCTATATCTATATTGATGATCTGGATGAGGGGATTGAGTCCATCATCAGTAAATGTGCAGATGACACCAAGCTGGGGGCAGGAGTTGATCTGTTAGAGGGTTGGAGAGCTCTGCAGAGGGACCTTGCCAGGCTGCACAGATGGGCAAAGTCCAACAGGATGGCATTCAACAAGTGCAAGTGCTGGGTGCTGCACTTTGGCCACAACAACCCCATGCAGTGCTCCAGGCTGGGGTCAGAGTGGCTGGAGAGCAGCCAGGCAGAAAGGGACCTGGGGGTACTGGTGGACAGCAGCTGAACAGGAGCCAGCAGTGTGCCCAGGTGGCCAAGAAGGCCACTGGCATCCTGGCCTGCATCAGGAACAGTGTGGCCAGCAGGAGCAGGGAGGTCATTGTGCCCTGTGCTCAGCCCTGGTTAGGCCACACCTTGAGTCCTGTGTCCAGTTCTGGGCCCCTCAGTCTTGGAAAGATGTTGGGTTGCTGGAAGGTGTCCAGAGAAGGGCAACAAAGCTGGGGAGGGGTCTGGAGCACAGCCCTGTGAGGAGAGGCTGAGGGAGCTGGGGTTGCTTCGCCTGGAGAAGAGGAGGCTCAGGGGAGACCTTCTTGCTGTCTGCAGCCGCCTGAAGGGAGGTTGTAGCCAGGTGGGGGTTGGTCTCTTCTCCCAGGCAACCAGCACCAGAACAAGAGGACACAGTCTTAAGCTGTGCCAGGGGAGGTTCAGGCTTTATGTTAGGAAGAAGTTCTTCCCATAAAGAGAGACTGGCCATTGGGATGTGCTGCCCAGGGAGGTGGTGGAGTCAATATCCCTGGAGGTGTTTAGGACGAGACTGGATGAGGAACTTGGTGCCATGGTTTAGTTGATTAGATGGTGTTGGCTGATAGGTTGGACTTGATGATCTCAAAGGTCTCTTCCAACCTGGCTTATTCTGTGATTCTGTGACCTGCAGAGGAGCCTTCCAACCCAGACCATTCTGTGATTCTATCATTCTATGATTTCCAGCTGCAGCTGATGTCTGCTGGCTTGCTGCTGCAATAGCCACAGCATCATATCCTCATTCCTTCCCCACTGGAGCTGCTGGCTTCATCACTGTAACAGCACTGGGTAAATAGTTCAGCCTGCCTTTTGAGGATCTGTCACCCCTTCCCATGAAGCTCAAAGCCATCCTTCATCCCTCCACAAGCTACATCTCAGTTACCATCAACCATGGTTTTGAGCAGAGGAGACAAATCAAAGGCTGGGCAGCTCCTGAGGGGTGGAAACGTCAACCAGGGAGGCAAGCACTTGTTATTTTCACAGCCTGCCTTGTTGCTGGGGAGGTGGTTGGCTCATTCAGGAGAGGCTGGTTGGTGCTGGCTGAGGTGGTCAAAGTCCTGGGAATCATTGCTGCAAAATCAGCATGCAGGAGAAAAGAGGAAGGCAGCAGAGAACAAGGGAAAGCCCAAAGCACTCTCTGCCTGCATGGCCACGGTGCATGGCCCACAGTCTCTCTAACCGAAAGCTATTCTGCCCACAGCCCACTCCAATAGAATAGAATAGAATAGAATAGAATAGAATAGAATAGAATAGAATAGAATAGAATAGAATAGAATAGAATAGAATTAACCAGGTTGGAAGAGACCTTTGAGATCATCAAGTCCAACCTCTCACCCAACACCACCTAATCAACTGAACCATGGCACCAAGCACCCTATCAAGTCTCCTCCAAATTCCCTTGAGCCCCTCTAAGGCCAAAAATCTTCCCCTAATAATTGATCACAGTGCAGTAACAGCAGAGTGTGAGGACAGTCTTTGATAGGTCTTTGTGCCAACCAACAGAGCCCACAGCAGGAATAGGAACAGGCTTCCCGGGTCGGAGGTGGAGACGCTGCCCCTGGGGATGTTCAAGACCTGTGTGGCCATGGCATTTTGGAACGTGGTTTAATGGCCATGGTGGTGTAGGGTTGATGGCTGGATCTTGGAGGGCTTTTGCAGGCTTGCCCTGGGAGCCCCAGCTCGCCTGGGTTTGGTTAACAGCCCCCGAAGAACGGGAGAAGGCTGCGTGCGATGGAGCCGAGGGGAGGCAGCGGGGAGTGGGCGGCAGCCGCGTAGCAGGTTGGAAACACGTGTGGTGTGGAAGGCTGCTCTCTGGAAGGGGCCACCTTGCTGAGTGGTTGATGTGCCAGCATGATGGGTTTTTTGCACGCTGGTCCTGCTCCAAGATGAGCTCTGTAGTGTTGGCATGGCAACGCTTCAATCCTGACTCCAAAGTAAACACCACGGCTGCTTTTGGGGCTCTCCCAGACGCCGTGGGCTGGTGGTGAATGGGCAGCAGTCAGGGGGTGGGGTGGAAGTTCACCTGGTCTTCCAGCAACTGAATAGGAGCCAGTAGTGTGCCCAGGTGGCCAAGAAAGCCAGTGGGATCCTGGCTGGGGTTAGAAATGCTGTGTTCAGCAGGAGCAGGGAGGGGATTGTCCCCTGGGACTCAGCTCTGGTGTGTCCACACCTGGAGTGTTGTGTCCTGCTTTGGGCACCTTGACACAAGAGAGATGTGGAGGTGCTGGAGCCAGGGCAGAGCAGGGCAAAGAAGCTGTGAAGGGCCTGGAGAATAAATCTTACCATCCCTGAAGGTGTTTAGGAAGAGACTGGCTGGGGTGCTTGGTGCCATGATTTAGCTGATCAGATGGTGTTGGGTGATAAGTTGGACTTGATGATCTTGAAGGTCCTTTCCAACCTAATCTATTCTGATCTATTCTATTCTATTCTATTCTACTCCTGTTCTGTTCTGTTCTGTTCTGTTCTGTTCTGTTCTGTTCTGTTCTGTTCTGTTCTGTTCTGTTCTGTTCTGAAGAGCTACTGAAGGAGCTGGGGATGGTTAGTGTGAACCAGAGGAGGCTGAGGGGAGACCTCATGGCTCTCTACAACTGCCTGAAAGGAGGTTGTGGAGAGCTTGGTGCTGGTCTCTTCTCCCAGATGATTAGTGATAGAACAAGAGGGAATGGCCTCAAGCTGCTACTGGGTAGGTTTAGAATGGACATTAGTAAGAAGTTTTTCACAGGGAGAGGTCAGGCATTGGAATGTGCTGCCCAGGGAGGTGGTGTAGTCACCATCACTGGAGGTGTTTAGGAAGAGACTGGATGAGGCACTTGAGTGCCATGGTTTAGTTGATTAGATGGTGTTGGTTTTAAAACCATATGTGTTGCCTTCCCCTTCAGGTAGCAGCCAGGAGAGAAGCCAGGCAGGTGAATTCTCCTGGCATTGTGTGCTCCCTGGCTGGTGCAAAGCTCAGCCTCTTCAGGTGCAAATCCATCTTTAGAGGTCCTTTTTTCCCTGGTGCCTCTGCTTTCAGCTTCCATTTGGGACTTGATTTCTGAGTAAAGCACAGCACTAGGCCTCCAAAGGATCCTGGGAAAGGATCCCCACCTCCCCCTCAGGCTGTCCAACATCCCTGGTCACCTGGGAAGATGCAGACCCTGGGTGGGAGGAGATGTTCCTCTTTCCTGCTCCTTGCTTGCAAGCTTTCTCCTTTTTCCCTGAGCACAGGATGGATTTTTCCTCCATGAGCTTTATCTGCTTGATATCTTTTTTTTCCCCTTTCTTTCTCTTTTTTTTTCCCTTTGATGATGCAGGGAGTATTTTTAGTCTGAAAAGAAGAAGAAAACCCACCACCCTTGTTCCCTTGGAAGAAGGGCTGCTTGTGTTCCCAGGGGAGATTTGTTATTCAAATGCAGGCGTGGTGAGGGCTGCTAGGGAGGAGGTGGTGTGAGAGGGAAGCACTGGGCACGCAGGGAAGAGCAGAGCAGCCACAGGACTGGGGCATTAGCGGTGGATCAATGAGAGGTGGAGTCCTGCTTTCCATCTCCCCGTGGGAGATGGCTTCTCTGGAAGCCCAGGGGAAGTGCCAGAGAGGACAGAGCAAAAAAGATGAGGAGCTCAAAAGTATCTGGCAGAAGAACACAGCTGGAGCAGAGCCCTGAGAAGGGGAAAAACCTCCTTCTGGGCTCCTCAGATTAGGAAAGATGCTGAGATGCTGGAAGGTGTCCAGAGAAGGGCAACAAAGCTGGGGAGGGGTCTGGAGCACAGCCCTGTGAGGAGAGGCTGAGGGAGCTGGGGTTGCTTAGCCTGGAAAGGAGGGAGCTAGGGGAGACCTTCTTGCTGTCTGCAACTCCCTGAAGGGAGGTTGTAGCTAGGTGGGGCTTGGTCTCTTCTCCCAGGCAAGCAGCACCAGAACAAGAGGACACAGTCTCAACCTGTGCCAGGGGAGGTTTAGGCTGGATGTTTGGAAAAAGTTGTTCACAGAAAGAGAGATTGGCCATTGGGATGTGCTGCCCAGGGAGGTGGTGGAGTCACCATCCCTGGAGGTGTTTAGGAAGAGCCTGGCTGGGGTGTTTGGTGCCATGGTTTAGTTGATTAGATGGTGTTGGGTGATAGGTTGGACTGGATGAGCTCAGAGGTCTTTTCCAACCTGGTCTATGCTATTCTATTCTAGTCTAGTCTAGTCTAGTCTAGTCTAGTCTAGTCTAGTCTAGTCTACAAGGGCTTCTGGCATCTGTTGGATCTAGGGTGGGATGCAGGTCAGGTGAAGGCCAGCTCCACATCACCATCCAGTTGTTCCTGGAGGACAGGAGAGCCTTGGCAAGGCAGATTTCAGCCCACCTGATGGGACTCAGCACAGCCACTCCCCACAGAGCTGACAGCAGTGGCCTTGCCCTGGGTAGCATCTGGTGTCAGTGAGCACAGCCAGATACTGTTTGTCCTTCTCTGGAACCTTTCTGCTCATAAAGGGATTGAAGGACCTGTCAGCCAGAACAAAAAATAGGTCTGTTTATTGGAAGTACTGCACAGCAGAGGCACTGAGGCTGTATACAGAGCACAGCAGAAGCCTCAAAGGTGCTTGTAGGTGTTTATGACTGGAAGGGTGATCACAGAATCACAGAATTGTTGGGGTTGGAGCAGCCCTCTGAGAGCATGCAGTGCAACCATCAACCAACACCACCATGGCCATCAAACCATGTCCCCAAGTGCCATGGCCACAGGTTTCTTGAGCACCTCCAGGCATGGGGACTCCACCACCTCCCTGGGCAGCCTGTGCCAATCCCTGACCACTCTTGCAGCAAAGGAATTTTTCCTCATCTCCAACCTAACCCTCCCCTGGAACCACTTCAAGACTTTTCCTCTTGTCCTCTTGCTTGTTCCATGGGAGAAGAGACCAACCCCAGCTCACTGCAACCTCCTGTCAGGGAGCTGTAGAGAGCAAGGAGGTCTCCCCTCAGCCTCCTCCTCTCCAGGCTGAACACCTCCAGTTCCCTCAGCTGCTCCTCCCCAGCCCTCTTCTCCTGGCCCTTCCCCAGCTTTGCTGCCCTTCTCTGGACCTGCTCCAGCATGATGGGGCTAAAATCCTTCCAGAAAGTGACCACCAGACTTCCTAGAATCATAGAGTGGCCTCCATTGGAAGGGACCTCAGGGCTCATCTACTCCAACCCCTCTACATGGGCAGGACACCTCTCAACTAGACTGGGCTGCTCAGGGCCTCATCCAACCTGGCCTTGAATACCCCAGGAAGGAGGCAGCCACAACCTCCCTGGGCAACTTATTCCAGTGTCTCACCACCCTCATACTGAAGACCTTCTTCCTAAGATCCAGTCTAAATCTACTGTCTCTCAGCTTCCTTGTCCTGCCTCTAGCCACTCTTAGGAAAAGTCTCTCTGCAGCCTTCCTGTAGGATCCTTTCAGGTCCTGGAAGGCAAGAATAAAATAGAATAGAATAGAATAGAATAGAATAGAATAGAATAGAATAGAATAGAATAGAATAGAATAGAATAGAATAGAATAGAATAGAATAGAATAGAATAGAATAGAATAGAATAGAATAGAATAGACCAGGTTGGAAGAGATTAGATTCCCCCAGGAGTCTTTTCCCCGCTCCCTCAGCCTGTCCTCACAGCAGAGGTGCTCCAGCCCTTGGATCATCTTTGTGGCCCTCCTCTGCATTCACTCCAGCAGCTCTGTGTCCTTCTTCTGCTGGGGACACCAGACCTGAGGTTGTAGTGGAGCTGAGGTTGCATTTGCTGCAGGCATTGCGCTGTCTTCAGGTATGCCTGCAAGTCAGCTCCCCCAGCAGCAACCGCAGAGAGCTCCAAACGACTCAGCACATTTCAGGCACATGCCAGTTATTAAGGGGATTTATTTCCATCCCTCCTGGGAGGCATTGGGAAGTGCTGCTGAGTCACAGCTGCTTACTCACCACTCTTGAGGAGTGCCATTTAAAACCGTTTGTTTCCCAAATGCCTCCCATCATGTTCCTAACGATCTGAATGCCTCCAGATGCCGGTGAAAAACCTTTGTACAGGGCATCCCTGGCCTGAGCAGATCTCTGGTGTGTAACCCACAAACAGGCATAAAACAAATGTCGTGGGAAGGGATTCGTCCCTTGGCTCTGCGGTTTGATGTTTATTCATGGGGAGGGATAGTGCAGGCTTTGTTCTGAAGCAGCACAGGCAAAGGCAGCCTGGGTTTGGGATAGCCTGGGAGGAAGGGAGGGAAGGAGGAGAGCCAAGGCTGTGCCTTGCCATGCACGGCATGTGGGAGCAGAGGGATGGAAGCATGGTCCTTGCTTACACCAGCTGCTAATAACTGTAGGACACAATCATAGAATCAGAGAACTGTCAGGGTTGGAAGGGACCTCAAGCCTCAGCCAGTTCCAAGCCCCCTGCCATGGGCAGGGACACCTCACACTACAGCAGGTTGCTCACAGACACATCCAGCCTGGCCTTCAAAACCTCCAGGCATGAGGCTTCCACCACCTCCCTGGGCAACCTGTGCCAGTGTCCTGACATCCAATCTGAATCTAACCATTTCTCCACCCATCTGTCAGCCTCACCTACGGAGTGGGGTGTGAAGATGTCTAAGTCATGCAGCAGGGACCAGCCTGTCTCAAGGCAGCAGGAAGCAAAAGCTGCTATTCAGCCAGGTCAAAATGATTGTGGAGGGATGCCAGGCAGAAGTGCCTGGCATTTCATTCAAAAGGAGGACAGAATCAAACTCCAGATGAAGATGAGAAACAGCAAAGCCTCAAGGGCTGTTGTAATGCAGTGGTTCATTTTGTACCAAGGGGTCCAAAGGCAGAGAGAGAGCAAACATGCAGGACAAAACCTCAGGACACATGAATTAGCCTGTGTCTGGGTTTAGGGGGTTTGATAGATTGTCCCTGGGGGCCCCAGGATAGGATAGGATAGGATAGGATAGGATAGGATAGGATAGGATAGGATAGGATAGGATAGGATAGGATAGGATAGGATAGGATAGGATAGGATAGGATAGGATAGGATAGGATAGGATGGGATGGGATGGGATGGAATGCAATAGAATAGAATAGAATAGAATAGAATAGAATAGAATAGAATAGAATAGAATAGAATAGAATAGGATAGAATAGAATTAACCAGGTTGGAAAAGACCTTTGAGATCATCGAGTCCAACCTGTCACCCAACACCATCTAATCAACTAAACCATGGCACCAAGCACCCCAGCCAGTCTCTTCCTGAACGCCTCCAGGGATGGGGACTCCACCACCTCCCTGGGCAGCACATCCCAATGGCCAGTCTCTCTTGCTGGGAAGAACTTTCTCCTCACCTCCAGCCTAAACCTCCCCTGGCACAGCCTGAGACTGTGTCCTCTTGTTCTGGTGCTGGGTGCCTGGGAGAAGAGACCAACCCCCACCTTGCTACAACCTCCCTTCAGGGAATTGTAGACAGCCATGAGGTCTCCCCTGAGCCTCCTCTTCTCCAGGCTAAGCAACCCCAGCTCCCTCAGCCTCTCCTCACAGGGTGAGGGTGCCAGATTCTCCCCCAGCAGAGCCACATATCCATGGCACATCCCTCCAGAATCTCTCCAGGCAGCACAGCACCTCCCTCCCGAGTGTCAGAACCCACTCAGGAGCCAGAGAAAATCTCACCCACGGGCTCTGAACACATTTCCTCCTTTCTGCTGTGCTCTTCGTTTCCCATGGCCTTAGGAGCTCCATGTTTGCAGCACAGGGCACCTGTGCTGATGGTGTGGCTGTTGCTTTTCCCTTGATAGGAAACAATTCCCCTTGGCCTGGCTGTTTACAATGAAATCCTCATTTTCCTCTAAGCTGTGCCTTGCCTGTTGTATACCTTGAGTCCTGTGTCCAGTTCTGGGTTTAGGAAAGATGTTGAGATGCTGGAAGGTGTCCAGAGAAGGGCAACAAAGTTGGGGAGGGGTCTGGAGCACAGCCCTGTGAGGAGAGGCTGAGGGAGCTGGGGTTGCTTAGCCTGGAGAAGAGGAGGCTCAGGGGAGACCTTCTTGCTGTCTGCAACTCCCTGAAGGGAGGTTGTAGCCAGGTGGGGGTTGGTCTCTTCTCCCAGGCAAGCAGCACCAGAACAAGAGGACACAGTCTCAAGCTCTGCCAGGAGAGGTTTAGGCTGGAGGTTAGGAAGAAGTTCTTCCCAGCAAGAGAGATTGGCCATTGGGATGTGCTGCCCAGGGAGGTGGTGGAGTCCCCATCCCTGGAGGTGTTTAGGAAGAGACTGGCTGGGGTGCTTGGTGCCATGGGTTAGTTGATTAGATGGTGTTGGGTGATAGGTTGGACTCAATGATCTCAAAGGTCTTTTCCAACCTGGTTCATTCTATTCTATTCTATTCTATTCTATTCTATTCTATTCTATTCTATTCTATTCTATTCTATTCTATTCTATTCTATAGACTGGCTTAGGACTAGATTAAGTCCATTGACAGGGGAATGACTCCTCAGTTACACTGAGGTTGTGGCAATGGGGAATTAAGGGGCCGATGGGAACAGCCCCACAGTGACACGCTCCAGCTGGCTGGGTGGCTGTCATCCACTTGTGAAGCCATTCCTCTGCATTTTACAACTATCCCTGAGCAGCTCCTTTGTGGGAAAGGAGGATTGCTAATCCAGTCTGACCTACTGGATACATAAGAAGGACATTGAGGTGCTGGAGAGTGTCCAGAGGAGGGTAACAAAGCTGGGGAAGGGTCTGGAGAACAGGGCTGGGGAGGAGCAGCTGAGGGACCTGGGGATGTTTAGTCTGGGGAGGAGGAGGCTGAGGGGAGACCTCATTGCTCTCTACAGCTCCCTGAAAGGAGGTTGCAGTGAGCTGGGGTTGGCCTCTTCTCCCTGGTTTCACCTGATAGGAGAGGGAATGGCCTGAAATTGTGCCAGGGGAGGGTTAGGTTGGAGATGAGGGAAAATGTATTGACAGGAAGAGTGGTCAGGAATTGGCACAGGCTGCCCAGGGAGGTGGTGGAGTCCCTGTGCCTGGAGGTGTTCAAGAAACCTGTGGCCATGGCACTGTGGGACAGGGTTTAGTGGCCAGGGTGGGGTTGGGTTGCTGGCTGGACTGGATGCTCCTGGAGGGCTTTTCCAGCTGAAACAATTCTAGGACTCTATACAATTGCTCAGCCAGGTATCATGGCTGCTGGGCCCTGCCTGGAGCACAGCAAATTGCTTTGTAGTTAGGCTGATGGCCAAAGAGGAGTGAGATTGTCCTGCAGAGTGATTGCTCCCAGTGTGAAGAGGCTCTATAGATAGAGATGGGGGAGGAATGTATTGCATAAGAGAAATGGGCATCCATTCATGAGAGAAGGTGCAAAGAGACTTACAGCTCCCAAATAGCTCTTTGCAGGCTTGAGATGCCAAAAGGGTGATCCAGAGCAGGGAGCATCCTCATTTGGCCTTCCTCAGGAAGGGTGCAGCAGGATCCAGCCAAGCCCTGGGAGCAGAGAAGCTCAACCCAGCTCCCATCCATGTCTGGCTGTCCACAGGATCAGAGCCAAGCACAGGAGGTGTTGACTGAGAAGCAAAGAGCGTTTCCTGAGGTCAGGAGAAGGGCTGGCTTGCCAGTTTTGCTGAGGTTTTACCCACAGTTCTATGAGCTTTTAGTGCTGGTAGGTGATATTTCAGGCAGCAAAGGGAGGTTGTCTTCTCAGGAAGAGATCCCAGTAGTCAGCATCCAGTGAGCCTGAGCTGGCTCTGCAAAGTTAGGGATGAGTTTGTTCCAAGTGGGAGCCAGGTCTCAGCTCCACTCCTCCCCTCTGTCATCACATTTGTGTACTTCTTTGCCTTTGATGCAGGGCAGGTTTGGCAGCCCAGCCTATCTGGAGGTGCAGTGTGACACTGCTGGGGATGCCAAAGGCAGGGGAATTTTAGGCTGCTTTTGCCTCACCACCTCCCCAGCACCTTGGCCCAAGGTCTCAAAGCCATTTTCTTCCAGCTTTTATCCTCCTCATTGGTACTACAAGCTCTGGGAAGCTTTTCTCTTGCCAAGTTCTCCTGCCATATTTATGAGGCATGCAAAGGTTTCTAGCTGCTGATCTTTGTGCTGTCTTTGCTTGAGCCTCTCAGCTTCTAAGCAGTTTGGTTTTCCTGGAGCTGCCCTCAGTGCTGCTGTCTGTGGTTAGAGTGCTCCTTCCACCACTGCAGGATTCTATATTTGTTATATCCCTTCCCTTCCCTTCCCTTCCCTTCCCTTCCCTTCCCTTCCCTTCCCTTCCCTTCCCTTCCCTTCCCTTCCCTTCCCTTCCTTTCCCTTCCCTATTGCAGGTTTCTTTATAGCTGCATTTCAGTGTCTGGAGGGACTGCTTAGAAGGTGATATGACAAGGGGCAATGGTTTAAAACAAGCAGAGATTTAAGTTGAACATCAGGAGGTAGTTCTGCACAGTGAGGGTGGGGAGACACTGGAACAGGTTGCCCATGGATGTGGTGGAGGCTCCATCCCTGGAGACACTCAAGGTCAAACTTGATGTGGTCCTGAGCAGCCTGTTGGAGGTGTCCCTGCTGAGTGCAGGGGGGCTGGACAAGATGACCTATGAGGGTCCCTTCCAACCCCATGCACTCTGCTCCAGAGGCCAAAGAGACAGGCAGGCCAAGCAGACCACACTCAGCACTACAGTGGATCACAAGCCAAGCTCAGGCTGGTCTTGTGATGAGCGAATAGGCAAAAACTCCTTGTTTCCTTAACTTTCTCTCCAAGAACAAAAGCTCAGGGAAGGCCCCAGTGTGGTTTGCAGCAGCACACAGGGCTCTGCAGGGCTCTGCAGGGCTGCTCTTTGTGTCTTTGTGGCCTGAGGGCTGAGCACCTGCTATTTCTTGTGGGTGATCCAAGCCAGGAACGTGCGAGCACAAAGCTATCCCAACCCCAAAGCCCTGAATTGTGTGCCAGGAGGAGGATGCTTGTCCCCCACTGAGGACTCTGAGCAGCTGCAGCAGCCAGGCTCTTGGGCAGTGAGGTTTGAGAAACCAAGAGCTGCTGGAGCCAGCCTACACCTGTGCTTATTTCACAGTCCTGAGCTGTAGGCACAGGTGCTTCCCACACTGAATCAGCTTAAAATCCACCTCCTGGGCTGACAACCCCTTTCTGGCTCCCCCCTTCCCATTCTTGCAGGAGCTGGAGGATGAAAAGCCTGGCCCTGCTCGAGCAGTTGCCACACTCAGTGTCCTCCAGGAGCCTGCAGCAGCAGCCCAGCCATATCACTGCATGCAGCCATCTCCTGTGGCCCTTCCCTGAGCGCAGCGAGGCCAAGGAGCGAGCCGTGCCCAGCACGTTCCAGCACATTCACTCTCAGCTGATAAGCGCATTGGGAGACAGAGGAAGGATGATGAGGACAGAGCTGCTAATAGTAATCCACACAGGCAGCAGCTCTGAGCTGCCTTTCCATCACTAATCATCTGTCCCCTACCATCCTGGGCAGAGACCCCAGCTCTGGGGTCATGTTGCTTGTCAGCATCGATTTGCAGCTTCACTTCTCTGGGCCCACCCAAGAGCAGGAAGCATGAAGGCAGTGGACAGGCTGGTGCACCGTGTCCCTGTCTCCTCTGCCACCAGCTCTGAAGAGGAAGGGTGGGCAGCAAGGCCTGATGGACAGGGGAGGCCCATCACTCCATGTTGCCATGCTCTGACCTGCCTTGCTCCCCGAGGTCACCAGGAATGAGTTCCAGTGGTAGGGAGTCCTCACTGACCCTTTAGGAAGAGAACTGAGCACAGCAGCCAAGGCCAGTGCAAAGCACCAGCTTTCTGTGAGCTGAATTCCTGATGTAGATAGATGGTCTCCCCAGAAGCCCTTACAAACCCTCTTAGAATCATAGAATCAATGAGGTTGGAAAAGACCTCAGAGATCATCAAGTCCAACCTGTCACCCAACACCTCATGGCTACTAAACCATGGCACCAAGTGCCACATCCAATCCTCTCTTGAACACACACCAGCACCAACACCAACACCACCTGGTGTAAGGCCTTTTCTGCAAGAAGCTGTAGGGTGCTGCCTGGGAGCAGGAAGAATTTGAGTCCAGAAAGCTCCTCCAGCCAGAAGAAGTCAGATCTCCCTTCAGAGTGATGATGTGGTTTCTGGTTCAGACCAGGGTTGCTACACTCAGCAGTGCAAAGGAGGCTTAGTAGTGCCAGGACAAATTCCAGTGAACCACTTGCCCCTATCCCACCCAGCAGCACTGGAATGTGTTCTTCTCTTGGTTGTGCTAGCAGAGGGCTGATCCTCCAGAGGCTAAAGAGTGAGGTCTTCTCAGGTGGGCAGGGGCAAAGCTGACTTTGCTCTGTGTCTTCCTGGCTGAATCAGACAGGTTCTTGTCTCTGGGGCAGGAGCTGAGGGAAGCCTGAATGGTTGCCTTGTGTCAAGGTGTTTCCTTGTCACAGCATTGTGGAACTGCCTGGTTGGAAAGGACCTTACAACCATCGAGGCCAACCATAACCTAACATCTCCCTGTGCACCACTCTTAGACCATGGCCCTTGAGCTCCTCACCCAAATGTCTGTTAAACACCTCCAGGGATGCTGACTCCACCACTTTGCTGGGAAGCCTGTTCCAGTGCCTGAGGACTCTTTGGGGAAGGATTTTTTCCTGATATCCAATCTAAACCTCCCCTGGTGCAACTCGAGTCCATTTCCTCTTGTTCTGTGATTTGCTACCTGTGAGAAGAGGCCAACCCTCACCTCTCACTTCAGCCTCCTGTCAGGGAGCTGTACAGAGCAGTGAGACCCTCCCCCTCCCCCCTTCCAGACTAAACAACCCCAGTTCCCTCAGCTGCTCCTCACCAGACCTGTTCTCTAGACCCTTCACCAGCCCTGTTCTCTAGACCCCTCACCAGCATCATTGACCTTCTCTGGACCTGCTCCAGCCCTTCAATGTTCTTCTTGGAGTGAGGGGTCTAAAACTGAACCCAGTGCTCAAGGGCAGCCTCATCAGTACAGTGGTAAGATAATTTGCCTGGTCCTGCTGGCCAGACTATTCCTGGAAGCCAGAATGCTGTAGGCATTCTTGGTTTGTCCTTGTCAAGTGGCAGGATTCTGGAGAACTTCTCCTCAAGCACCTTCTGCAAATGCCAGCTTGAGTCTGGGTATGTCACAGGGAGACACTGACTTAATATCTGCTTCCTCTCAGTCAGCTTGGAAGGGGCAGCTGCTAATGAAAGGTGACCACTGAGTCTTGTGATAAAGGTGTAGTTCTGAGGGATTAAATCCTTCCAAAGCCACAGAGACCCAGCCCTGAGCCTCAGCTGTGGGTTCCCAAACCAGCCACTGGGACCCTGTGTAAAACAATTGGCTGGACTTCCAGCACCTTGGAGCACATAGCAGCTCTAAACCCAGGGCTGCTGAAGTGGTGCCTAGTGCCTAAATCTGGATGGATGTAAGCTAGGAGCAGTCAGAAATACAGCACTTGATCTGTGGAGGGAAAAGAGATCCAATTTCACATGCAAGACCACCAGGAAGGTTTCTTAGATGGTAGCATTTATCTCTTGCAGGAAAGAAAGGGGCAGTAGGTTCTGGCTGAATGCTAAACAGGATAGCAAGCAGTGGAGGGATAAAAGTAGCAGCTCCATAAGTGTAAAAGGTTGTTGTAAAGGTCAGATCTGCATGTACTCTCCTAGCTCTGTGAATAGCTGCTCCTCTCATCCACAAGCTGAGCTTTGGACCAGGACAGGCTGAAATAAACAGGGCTAAAGCTGTCCCATCCATTATCTCTGGCAATGGCAGGTCTCCAAGAGCAGGCTCTGGCTCTGCAGATACACCACACAACGTGGCAGGGAGCAGCCCAGGAGGGCAGATGGCTCACGTGGACCATCCTCAGCACCAAGCCTTCATCCCTGGGCTTCCAAAGGCTGCAGTGCCCCTCTGCGGAGACAGCAGCCACCCAGGGCTGCCCGGTGCCAGCAGCCCCCCAGCACCCCCCTCCTGGGCACCACCCCTTTGCAAGGACCCCACGTGGAGCACTGTGTCCAGTTCTGGAGCCTCTGTTCCAGGAGGGATCTGGAGGTGCTGGAAGGTGTCCACAGAAGGGCCATGAGGAGGAGCAGAGGGCTGGAGCTGCTCTGCTATGACGACAGACTGAGACAGTTGGGGTTGTTCAGTCTGGTGAGGAAAAGGCTCTGAGAAGACTTAATTGTGGCCTTCCAGGATCTGAAGGGGGCTCCAAGAAAGCTGGGGAGGGACTTTTGAAGGTGTCAGGGAGGGATAGGACTGGGGGGAATGGAACAAAACTAGAAGTGGGTAGATTCAGATTGGATGTTAGGAAGAAGTTCTTCCCCATGAGGGTGGTGAGAGCCTGGCACAGGTTGCCCAGGGAGGTGGTGGAAGCCTCATGCCTGGAGGTGTTTGCAGCCAGGCTGGATGTGGCTGTGAGCAACCTGCTGTAGTGTGAGGTGTCCCTGCCCATGGCAGGGGGGCTGGAACTGGCTGAGCCTTGAGGTCCCTTCCAACCCTGCCAATCCTATGATTCTATGGGTAGGAGCCTTTCCTTCTGGAGGCACTGTCCAAGATTATTTATCTGCACTTAGGTTTGCTTCTCCAGCCCCTAAGGTGAGGGGGTGAAGAAAGAACCAGGCAGTGTCTTGTTCCAAAGAGAAGGGTCCTGCAGCCCTGATGGCCCAGGGGACAAACTGGCAGAGCTACCCAGGACATAGGTGGGCAGATGAGGCTCAGATGGTTTTGCCACCTATTCTCCTGAAACCTCACCTAGAATGCTGGGTGCAGCTCTGGGACCCCCAGCACAAGAAGGATGTGGACCTGCTAGAAAAGGGCCACAAAGATGATTGGAGGGCAGGAGCACCTCTGCTGTGGGGAGAGGCTGGGAGAGTGTTCAGCTTGGAGAAGAGAAAGCTCCAGGGAGACATGAGAGCTGTATTTCAGTATCTGAAGGGGACCTACAGGAAGGCTGGGGAGGGGCTGTTTAAGGACCTGTAGTGATAACACAAGGGGCAATGGTTTGAAACTGGAGCAGGGCAGATTTAGGCTGGACATAAGGAGGAAGCTCTGCACAATGAGGGTGGGGAAATACTGGAACAGGTTGCCTGGGGATGTGGTGGAGGCCCCATCCCTGGAGACATTCAGGGTCAAACTTGATGGGGCCCTGAGCAACCTGATCTAGTTGCAGATGTCCCTGCTGAATGCAAGGGGGTTGGACAAGATGACCTTTGAGGGTCCTCTTCCACCCCAAAGCAATCTGTGAGTCAGTGGTTTCTGATGACAGCCTATCCTACAGCAGCCTTTTCCATCACCAGATCTCAAGCAGCAAGCCTTTGTTGCTCTCCCTCCAGCTGTCCTATTTATAACCACCTTCTATGTTACAAAAATGTATCCTTCACACTGCTTTCTAATTAGCTGTTGTAACTACAATCCTATTTCACACTGCTCTCATTTGCTCCATCTCAGTGTTTTGCAGTTTCATATTAACTGCATCCTGCGGGGAGGACTCTCCAGGGCGCTGGAGCCGGCGATTGGGCCCCGCTTGGATCCCGGCAGAAGGCTGCTGGGGGCTCACATGGCCCCATCCCATCCTGCTGTTGGAAAAGCTGGGATTCAAAGATGCTCTTAAAAGCCCTGCCCAAAGTCAGGGGTCACTTAAGCCAAAGCACAGCACAGAACAGAATCATTTGGGGTTGGAATACAGGCTGGGCAGGGAATGGCTGGAAAGCAGCCCTGAGGAGAGAGACTTGGGGGTGCTGGGGGAGGAGAAGCTCAACATGAGCTCTCAGTGTGCACTTGCAGCCCGCAAAGCCAATCAGATCCTGGGCTGCATCAGGAGAAGTGTGGCCAGCAGGTCGAGGGAGGTGATCCTCCCCCTCTACTCAGCTCTGGTGAGACCCCACCTGGAGTACTGTGTCCAGTTCTGGAGCCCCTATTACAAGAGGGATGTGGAGGTGCTGGAACATGTCCAGAGCAGGGCCAGGAGGATGAGCAGAGGGCTGGAGCACCTCTCCTGTGAGGACAGACTGAAGGAGTTGGGGCTGTTCAGTCTGCAGAAGAGAAGGCTCCGACGTGACCTAATTGTGGCCTTCCAGTATCTGAAGAGGGCCTACAGGAAGGCTGGGGAAGGACTTGTCAGGATCTCAGGTAGTGATAGGACTAGGGGGAATGGAGTGAAGCTGGAGGTGGGGAGATTCAGGCTGGAGGTGAGGAGGAAGTTCTTCCCCATGAGAGTGGTGAAGCCCTGGAATGGGTTGTCCAGGGAGGCGGTCGAGGCCCCATCCCTGGAGGTGTTTAAGCCCAGGCTGGATGAGGCTCTGGGCAGCCTGATCTAGTGTGGGGTGTCCCTGCCCATGGCAGGGGGGTTGGAATTAGATGATCCTTGTGGTCCCTTCCAACCCTGAATGATACTATGATACTATGGAAGAGACCTCCAAGATCATTGAGTCCTGCTGCCAAGTCCCTGCTAAACCGTGGCCCTCAGCATGGCAACTCAGAGCATGCTTGCCCAGCTAGGGAAGATTGTGCACTCCCAGTCCCTTCTGGCCTTTCCAAGAGGACTGCATTTTCAGGAGCCCATATTTGGTAGATCTCCAGAGCAATCTGCATCTGAAGTTTTGTGGCTGACATTCAAATCTCTAAAATTGGAAATGGGCCTTCACCACTTGAACTTGGAGATTAGTCCTTAGAGAGGGAATGATCTTGGGAGCAACTGGGCTTATGTGCTTAAGCTAACAAGACTGGATCAGCAAAGGGCAGGATTAGATGGGCTCTTGAACAACCTGGTCTAGTGGGAGGTGTGTCCCCCCATGGGGGTTGGAACTAGGTGATCTTTAAGGTCCCTTCCAAGCCAAACCATTCTGTGATTCTCTGCCATTCCCCATCAGCACTCTGGCAGTATTAGTTGGGGCCTTGAGCAACCTGGTCTAGTGGGAGGTGTCCCTCCCCATGGGTCTGGAATGATGTTTAAGGTCCCTTCCAAACCAAACCATTGTCTGATTAACTGCCATTCCCCTTCAGCACAGTGGCAGCAGCAGGAGAGGTGGGGGCTGATGCTGTGTGTTACCCTAAGTGAGGCTGTGGGTGCAGCTGCTCACCTTGCTGGTTGTGGTGGGCTAGATGACCTTTGGAGGTCTCTTCCTACCCAGACCATTCTATGATTCTATGAAAGGTCTCTCCCAACCTCAGCAGTTCTATGATTCTATCCTGTGGCCTCACCGAAGTCAGGCATCCCTTTGCCTGATGATCTCAAAGGTCTCTTCCAGCCTCAACAGTTCTGATTCTATTCTGTGACCCCACTGAAGTCAGGCATCCCTTTGATGATTTCAAAGGTCCCTTCCAGCCTCAACAGTTCTATGATTCTAGGTTACCAGGGGATTGCTTCTCCTTTCCCTGCTCTTCCCCCAGGCCACACCAGGCAGAAGCATCCCCACACAGAGGGCAGATCCTCAGCCTGGGCACATCCAGCTCTGCTGAAGGCAGTCTGAGCCCAGGGCTAGTTTTGCTGCTTTACAACAGAACAAAGAGAGCAACATTTCACAGCATCCTGATGAGGCACATCGAAGAATGCCCAGGAGAGAGAGAGCAGAGCAGTGTTCCTTGGCATGGGGAGAAAACCAAAGGCATTTGTTTGTTATCTGCAATGTCAATCTCTGTTCCTTCCAGTGCTGGGCAGGCAGTTTCATAGTGATGGTTCCTGGAAATACTCAAGATGTCCCTTTTAGTGCCTTCTAAGGTCGTTACTCATTTTCAGCTGTACCTGTAACAGCTGAGGCTGAAGCAAGGAAATAGCCAAAGCTATTATGGGGTGATTAAGCTTTAAGTAGCACTTTGCACTCTGTATGGCCCCCAAAGACTTGTGGACCCATTTTTCTTCACATTGAATGGGAATTATATCACTGGCTTGAGAAAACCCTGGTAAGAGAGGAGTCTTTACCCACAAAAAAAACAAACCCACCCCAGCCTCACCTCAGCAGAGATCAGACTGGAATGATACCAACCACCTCTGGTCAGGACATTCAAGGCATGCAGCCTGTCCTGTAAGACTGAGCATTTGGCAGCAGCTGGTCTCAATCCAGAGATCAGAACTAGCACCAGTGCCATCAAGAGTCACCACTACACCATGCATGACAGCACAACACAGCTCACAAGCACAGGATCTGCCATTGTCCAGGGTCAGCCCCTTCCCAGGGGCCAGCAGGGTCCAAGCCTGAGAGCCAAGGCCAGCTCTGAGGGTGGTAGTCACCCTGTGGCCTGCAGAAAAGGCAGTGGTACCTCTGCTAAGGTCTCACCTACAACCCCTTCAGAGAGCACACTGTTCATTTTGTCACACTTGCTGCAGCTTCTCAAATGTCAACACTTTGATGAACATCTTCCACTTCTCCAGCCCAGGTCATCAGAGGACATACCCTAAAGGTAGTATCCAAATACCTCTGGAGTCTGGCTCAGGCTCATGCTGGAATAGGGGCTAGGACCAGGACTGGAAGTGTTGGAGCACAAAGATGATCCAAGGTCTGGAGCACCTCTGCTATAAGGACAGGCTGAGGGAGCTGGGGGTGTTCAGCCTGGAAAAGAGGAGATTCCAGGGGGACCCTAGAGCTGCCTTCCAATACCTGAAGGGATCCTGCAGAAAGGCTTCAGAGGGACTTCTCCTGAGGGTGTCTAGAGGCAGGACAAGAGGGGATGGTTTGAAACTGAGGGAGAGCAGGGTTAGACTGGAGCTGAGGAAGAGTTCCCCAGTCCCAGTACAAGGGAGATGAGACTCTGGAACAGGCTGCCCAGGGAAGCTGTGGATGCCTCCTCCCTTAGGGGGTGTTCAAGGCCAGGTTGGATGAAATCTTGAGCAGCCAAGCCTAGTTGAGAGGTGTCCCTGCCCATGGCAGGCAGGTTGCAGTAGATGATCTCTCAGGTCCCTTCCAAAGTTTGAACCCTGAAGGCTCTCAAGATCTATCCCTCAAGAAAGCATGAGGGACAGACTGGGCCCCATCTCCTCACCCAGGCTGGCAAAGGGGGATTTGCCAGCCTCGTGTAGCTGCAGCTACTGGTGATACTGGGAGAGTTTGCTGCCCTGCAAGACTCAGAGGAGATGTGCTGCAGGCAGGATGTGCATGTCCAGGTAGGCTGATCAAAACAAGAGTTGAAGCTCAGGGAGGGTGAGCTGATGTGACCTATTCTTCAGAATGACTAAAACATCCTCTTGAAAGGCCCGGACAGTAAAGGATGCTGTAGTGTTAAGAAAAAGAGAAATAGAAATAGAAATAGAAATAGAAATAGAAATAGAAATAGAAATAGAAATAGAAATAGAAATAGAAATAGAAATAGAAATAGAAATAGAATAGAATAGAATAAACCAGGTTGGAAGAGACCTTCAAGATCATCGAGTCCAACCTATCATCCAACACCACCCAACCAACTAACCCATGGCACCAAGCACCCTGTCAAGTCTCCTCCTGAACACCTCCAGTGATGGTGACTCCACCACCTCCCCCAGGCAGCCCATTCCAATGGGCAGTCACTCTCTCTGTGTAAAACTTCCTCCTGACCTCCAGCCTGAACCTCCCCTGGCGCAGCCTGAGACTGTGTCCTCTTGTTCTGGTGCTGGCTGCTTGGGAGAAGAGACCAACCTCTGCCTGTTTACAACCCCCCTTCAGGTTCAGCCTGTCGAGGTCCCTCTGCAGAGCCTCTCTACCCTCCAGCAAATCAACTCCTGCCCCCAGCTTGGTGTCATCAGCAAATTTACTGCTGATGGACTCAATGCCCTCATCCAGATCATCAGTAAAGATGTTAAAGGGGATGGGGCCCAGCACTGATCCCTGGGGGATCAGTGAGAGAGAAAGAGAAAGGGAAAGGGAAAGGGAAAGGGAAAGGGAAAGGGAAAGGGAAAGGGAAAGGGAAAGGGAAAGGGAAAGGGAAAGGGAAAGGGAAAGGGAAAGGGAAAGGGAAAGGGAAAGGGAAAGAAAGAAAGAAAGGAAAGAGAAAAAGAGAGAGAAAGAAAGAGAAAGAGAGAAAGAGAAAGAGAAAGAGAAAGAGAAAGAGAAAGAGAAAGAGAAAGAGGATAAAGAGAAAAGAGAAAGAGAAGAGAAAGAGAAAGAGAAAAGAGAGAAGAGAGAAAAGAGAAAGAGAAAGAGAGAGAAAGAGAAAGAGAAAGAGAAAGAGAAAGAGAAGAGAGAGAGAATGAGAAAGAGAAAGAGAAAGAGAGAAAGAGAGAGAAAGAGAAGAGAAAGAGAAAGAGAGAAAGAGAAAGAGAAAGAGAAAGAGAAAGAGAAAGAGAAAGAGAAAGAGAAAGAGAAAGAGAAAGAGGAAAGGAGAAAGAAGAAGAGAAGAAAGAGAAAGAGAAAAGAGAAAGAGAAAAGAGAAGAGAAAGAGAAAGAGAAAGAGAGAGAAAGAGAAAGAGAAAGAGAAAGAGAAAAAGAAAGAGGAGGGAAAGAGAAAGAGAAGAAAAAAGAGAAAGAAAGAGAAAGAGAAAAAGAGAAAGAAAGAAAGAAAAAGAAAAAAGAAAAAGAAAAAGAAAAAGAAAAAGAAAAAGAAAAAGAAAAAGAAAAAGAAAAAGAAAAAGAAAAAGAAAAAGAAAAAGAAAAAGGAAAGAGAAAAAGGAGAAAGAGAAAAAGGAGAAAGAGAGAAAGAAAAGAAAAGAGAAAGAAAGAAAAAGAAAAGAGAAAAAGAAAAAGAGGAAAAGGAAAATGAAAGAAAGAAAGAGAAAGAAAAGGAAAAGGAAAGAAAAAGAGAAAGAAAAGGAAAAAGAAGAAAGGAAAAAGTGAAAGAGAAAGAAGATGAGGGAAAAAAAAACTAAAAAAAAACTAAAAAAAAAAAAAAGGAGAAGAGTGGTTAAAAAAAGCAATTCAGACATGAACAATGTCATGGCAACAGCAAATTAGAGCCTCAAAAGCAGAGCTCAGCTCAGCAGAGGTTTAGGGAGTCACTGCACTGCAGGACTGAATGAAACATTCAGCAGGTGAGAGAGGTCCCCAAATGGTTTCTGCACTAGAGAGCATGACGCCGGGCTGGCTGCTGTTTGTGCAGAGTTTCCTCTGAGCATGGATTTATTGATGGATTGGTTTGGTTCTCCCCCTTGCAGAAGGCTTTTTGAAACAGGATCCTTGTCAGGTAAACACGAGGCTGCATCCATCTGTGCAGGGGTGGGAGCCCACTGTTGGAGCAGAAATTGGCAGGAGGAGAAAGGAAACGTTCAGGGAAAAGTTACCCAGCAAGAGATTCTGTGTGTTGAGTGAGCACTGCTGAGACCTCACAGAATCACAGAATCACAGGGGTCAGAAGGGACCTCCAAAGCTCATCCAGACCAACCCCCCCTGCCAGAGCAGGAGCACTCAGGGCAGATCACACAGGCAGGTTTTGCACATCTCCTCACCTCACCTCAAGCACTGTGTCCAGCTTTGGGCACTGCAGTGTGAGAAGGACATGGAGGTGCTGCAGCAGGTACAGGGAAGGGCAGCAAAGCTGGTGAGGGGTTTGGAGGGCATGGCAGGCAGAGCCACCAGCCAGTGCTGGGGAGGGAAGAGCCTCATGGCAGAGGATGCTGCACTTTGGTCACAACAATCCCATGCAGTGCTACAGGCTGGGGACAGAGTGGCTGGAGAGCAGCCAGGCAGAAAGGGACCTGGGGGTACTGGTTGTCAGCAGCTGAACATGAGCCAGCAGTGTGCCCAGGTGGCCAAGAAGGCCAATGGCATCCTGGCCTACATCAGGAACAGTGTGGACAGCAGGAGCAGGGAGGTCATTGTGCCCTGTGCTCAGCACTGGTTAGGCCACACCTTGAGTCCTGTGTCCAGCTCTGGGCCCCTCAATTTAAGAAGGACATTGAGACTCTTGAATATGCCCAGAGAAGGGCAACAAAGCTGGGGAGGGGTCTGGAGCACAGCCCTGTGAGGAGAGGCTGAGGGAGCTGGGGTTGCTTAGCCTGGAGAAGAGGAGGCTCAGGGGAGACCTTCTTGCTCTCTGCAGCTCCCTGAAGTGAGGGTGGAATGAGACTACTGTTGGCCTCTTCTCCAAGCAGCTAACAACAGGACAAGAGGAAATGTCTTGAAATTGTGCCAGGGGAGGGTTAGGTTGGAGGTGAAGAAAAATTTCTTTGCTGCAAGATTGGTCAGGGATTGGCACAGGCTGCCCAGGGAGGTGGTGGAGTCCCCATGCCTGGAGGTGCTCAAGAAACCTGTGGCCATGGCACCTGGGGGCACAGTTTGATGGCCATGGTGGGGTCAGATTGCTGGTTGGACTCAGTGATCCAAGAGGGCTTTGCCAACCCAGCCAATTCCATGATCCTATGAGGTGCAGAGGGCTGCTTTGGTAAAGGCAATTTCCATGAGCTCAACCCAAACCTCTGCCACGTGCAGCCAAGCCAGCGGTGCTGTGCTCCAGGCTGGATTCAGCTGCCCTGCCCTAACCCCCTCTTGCCCCAGCCCCTCCACTGCTCCAGCTGCTTCCCCAGGGAAGAGCCTGAGGAAGAAACTCGCTGGGGTGCTTGGTGCCATGGTTTAGTTGATTAGATGGTGTTGGGTGATAGGTTGGACTTGGTGATCTCAAAGGTCTCTTCCAACCTGGTTCATTCTATTCTATTCTATTCTATTCTATTCTATTCTATTCTATTCTATTCTATTCTATTCTATTCTATTCTATCCTGTTCTGTTCTGTTCTGTTCTGTTCTGTTCTAGTCTAGGCTCATCTATTCTATTCTATTCTATTCAATGTCTGGTGTTCCACAGGGGGAAATGAGAGACAAAAAACCCTATAGCAGATGTGGCACTTCAGGCCATGGCCTGGTAGTCATGGAGTGTTGGGTAGAAGGTTGGATCTGATCACCTTAGAGGTCTTTTCCAACCTTGATGATTCTAGGATGTAAGCTGAGGTGCCAGCCTGCCCCTTAACCAGCACTGCTGTGTGCAGACTCAAATCTCAGACTGGCCTCCTGTGGACAATAAGCCTCCCTTGCTACCTCTTCCCCCAGCCACCCTATAACTCCTCTTCTGGGTTTTTCAGGCTTGTTCTTCCTGCTGAGGTCAAACATGCCAAGCTGTCCAAGTACCCAGTGCCCACTCTCCCCTCCTGTAAGCTTTGCTTGCCTGAGCTTTACTCCCAGCTTCATTCTGGAGCTCAGCCTCTTGATGATATTAGCTACCCATGGCTGATAACAGTAATGGGATAGGAGCAGGGAGGGGGGAAACCCAGCACTGGGAAAAATATCCTCTGGTTTTAATTTGGGCTGATGCCAGTCTGGCAGGGAAAGAAAAACTCCAGCAGAGTTTGTTCAATACACTAAAGAGGAGTCAGAGGTGAGGTGGTACTTAGTGTTTGTCCTGTGTTTGTATCCTTCCTTCTTGCCTTCTGTCCTGCAAACCTTGCAGCTTTTACTCTTCCCCTTTGCTGGGAACTTGAAGCAAGGTTTGAAACTCCTTGGGACTTGATGTCCATGCAAGTGGTCTCTCATGGAGCACTCCCTGGTGGTCTGCAGGGTCACAGAATAACAGAATCCAAACACAGTGGGGATTGAAAGGGACCTCTGGGGATCACCCAATCCAACCCCCTGCTAAAGCAGGGCACCCACAGCTGCTTGCCCAGGAGCACAATGGCCAGGGGGGGTTGGAATCTCTCCAGAGAAGGAGACTCCACAACCTCTCTGGGCAGCCTGCTCCAGGCCTCCAGCACCCTCACACCAAATGAGTTTCTCCTCCTGTTCAGATGGAGGATTTCTTCTGGATTCCAGTTTGTGCCCATTGCCCCTTGTCCTGTCCCTGGGCACCACTGACAGGAACCTGGCTCCACTCTCTTGCCCCCCAGCCTTTAGCTCAGATGCCCTGTGGGGCTGCTCTGCTCCAGGCTCAACAGCCCCAGGGCTCTCAGCCTTTCCTGCTCACAAAGATGCTCCAGGCCCCTCAGCAGCTTTGTAGCCTCCCCTGGATTCTCTTCACTAGTTTCCTGTCTCTTTTGAACTGGGGATCCCAGAACAGCTTCTTTGGTGTGAGGGTGACAGCCCTGGAGCAGCCTGTGGAGTCTTCTCTGAAGACTTTCAAACCCCACCCTGGGCATTGTGCTCCTGGGCAAGCTGCTGTGGGTGCCCCTGCTTTAGCAGGGGGGTTGGACTGGCTGACCTGCAGAGGTCCCTTCTGACCCTCTCCATGCTGGGATTCTGTGTGATTATGTGTCCTACCTGATGCCTGCAGCATGCTGTTTCTTCACAGAGAGCAATTGGCCATTGGGATGTGCTGCCCAGGGAGGTGGTGGAGTCCTCATCCCTGGAGGTGTTCAAAAAAAAGGATTGGATGTGGCACTTGGAACCATGGTTGAGTTGTCAGGAGGTGTTGGGTATTAGGTGACAGGTTGGACTTGATGATCTCTGAGGTCTTTCCCAACCTGGTTGATTCTATGATTTCCCACTGGCACTCTGAGCACCATCTGATGGAGGTGGGGGCTTGGCTGGAGCCAGCCAGTGGGTTGCTAAAACAGGGTGGCAAGACAGCTTCCAACAGGGTGGCAAGACAGCTCCAGAGCTCCAGCAGGTGAGCAGGGGCAGTGCACATACACAAGGCAAGATCCCAAGCAGCCTCACTGAGAGCACAACCTAGCTGCAAAGAGAAATAGAAGGTGTTTGGAAGTCAGACCGGAGGAGTTCCCAAGGCGCCAGCCCCCAGCTTAAGACACAGTTTGCCATTTCCCTCTTCTTCAGGAACTTTTAAAAGCAATACTAGGGCTTAGATTTCACACTTCTTGGATTTCCCTCTTCTCCCTGTCTGAGCTCCTGACTGCTCCCAGGAACCCTAAAACCAGAACTACCTCCTACACTGCTGCAACGCCCCAGCAGCTGAGCCACAGCCCAGAAAAAGCCTTTCTTGGGAAGGTGATAAAAGTTTATTTCTCTCCCAAAGAGAAGTCTAAGGCTTGTCACTGAGCAGACTTCCTGCCATCCCTTCTTGTTCCTTCTCTCTCCAGCTGAAGGTGAGCATCTCCCACCCTGAAAACTACATAAGTGGAGGGTGCTGTTTCCCCTCTCTCACTCCACACCTTCAGTGGCTGTGGTAAAACCATTCCTGTGCACATTAAAACACAAGGGAGGAGAATCAGAGATCATGAACCTGGTTGGATGAGGGTTAGAGACTTTGCCCCATTCAGCCAAAGCAAGAGGAGTGTGTGAGCTGAGGGTTGGAGGCTGTTCCATCAAGCCAAAGCAAGAGGAGTGTGTGAGCTGAGGGCTGGAGGCTGTTCCATCAAGGCAAGGCAAGAGGAGTGTGTGAGCTGAGAGCTGGAGACTGTTCCATCAAGGCAAGACAAGAGGAGTGTGTGAGCTGAGAGCTGGAGGCTGTTCCATCAAGCCAAGGCAATTGGAGTGTGTGAGCTGAAGGTTGGAGACTGTTCCATCAAGGCAAGGCAAGAGGAGTGTGTGAGCTGAGGGCTGGAGACTGTTCCATCAAGGCAAGGCAAGAGGAGTGTGTGAGCTGAGGGCTGGAGGCTGTTCCATCAAGCCAAGGCAAGAGGAGTGTGTGAGCTGAGGGCTGGAGGCTGTTCCATCAAGCCAAGGCAAGAGGAGTGTGTGAGCTGAGGGCTGGAGGCTGTTCCATCAAGCCAAGGCAAGAGGAGTGTGTGAGCTGAGGGCTGGAGGCTGTTCCATCAAGGCAAGGCAAGACAAGAGGAGTGTGTGAGCTGAGGGTTGGAGGCTGTACCATCAAGCCAAGGCAAGAGGAGTGTGTGAGCTGAGGGCTGGAGACTCTGCTCCATCAAGCCAAGGCAAGAGGAGTGTGTGAGCTGAAGGCTGGAGGCTGTTCCATCAAGGCAAGGCAAGAGGAGTGTGTGAGCTGAGGGTTGGAGACTGTTCCATCAAGGCAAGGCAAGACAAGAGGAGTGTGTGAGCTGAGGGTTGGAGGCTGTACCATCAAGCCAAGGCAAGAGGAGTGTGTGAGCTGAGGGCTGGAGACTCTGCTCCATCAAGCCAAGGCAAGAGGAGTGTGTGAGCTGAGGGCTGGAGGCTGTTCCATCAAGGCAAGGCAAGACAAAAGGAGTGTGTGAGCTGAGGGTTGGAGGCTGTTCCATCAAGGCAAGGCAAGAGGAGTGTGTGAGCTGAGGGCTGGAGACTCTGCTCCATCAAGCCAAGGCAAGAGGAGTGTGTGAGCTGAAGGCTGGAGGCTGTTCCATCAAGGCAAGGCAAGAGGAGTGTGTGAGCTGAGGGCTGGAGACTGTTCCATCAAGGCAAAGCAAGAGGAGTGTGTGAGGTGGAGGTTGGAGACTGTTCTTAGTCTCAAAGCTATGCCCTGGGTGCCACTCTGCTTTGGCAGGGGACACAAAACTGCCTCTGGACATAGAGTTGGCTGGAGGAGAGCAGGCAGAGTGAACTGGGGACAGGCAGCTTGGGGAATCCCTTCCAATTGGGCATTTTTTGGCCCCTCCAGCTTTGGAGAGGTGACTGTTTGGGGGATCTGTTGCATGCAGATAGAGCCTAAAAGGGTTAGATGAGAAGAATGATAATGAAGGGAGATTGAAGACATCAGCTGTACCCCTCCAAATGGAATGTCACTGCTTATCAACAGCTCCATCTCAAAGAGAACAGAGCTGCTGGCAGGAGCTTCAGAGCCCCTCAGTGCTCTGCTGATCTCCTATCATTGCCTGTCAGAAGCCCCTTCAAGCAGAGTATGGATTTTCTAACAGAAGCCCTAATTGCCACATTTGAACATGACTTATCCTCTTGAGTACACAGAGCCCTTAAGTCATATGAGACAGCAAGACAGAGATGTTGCCTGAGCTTTTCCTGGCATCTGCTCAGCTCTCCAGCATCCTGCATTCCTCAGTTCCCCAGAGCTAAAGCCCTTCTGCTGCACCTGTCTCCCTGTTTGTGTGCCTCTGCTAACCACCATTAGCAGATGAGCAGCACTGGCTGTGGAATCACCTGAGGAAGAGTTCCACCATAAGCCTGGCCCCAAAGTAGTTGACAGAGCATCTTTAGGCTGGGACTGGCTGTAGCTGTTAGTGGGCCAGAGCAGAGGGGCTGCTCCCCACCCTGCCCAGCTCTGCTGTGCTCTCCCCCATGGACATGGGTCCTAAACCTCACAGCTCTCCCCCCCAGCTTGCTTGTGCTGGGACAGGAATCATCACAGGGTCACAGTATGGTTTGGGCTGGAAGGGTCCTTAAAGATAGTCCAGTTCCAACTCCCCTCCCACTAGCCCAGCTTGCTCAAAGCCTCATCCAGCCTGGTCTTAAACACTTCCAGATATGAGGTGTCCACACCTTCCCTGGGCAACCTGTGCCAGTGTCTCCCCACCCTCACTGCCAAGAATTCCTTCCTCATCTCCAGTCTCAATCTCCCCTCTGCCAGCTCAAAGCCATTGTCTCTCATCCTGGCACTCCCAGCCATTGTCAAAAGTTCCTTTCCAGCTCCCTTCAGGTGCTGGAAGACTGCTCTAAGGTCTCCCTGGAGCCTTCTCTTCTCCAGGCTGAACAGACCCAGCTCCCTCAGCCTGTCCCCAGGTGCTCTAGCTCCCTGATCATCTTTTTGACCCTCCTCTGAACCCTCTCCATCCCTTTCCATATCCTTCTTCCATTGGTGGCACCAGAACAATAATCCCATGCAGAGTGGCTGGAGGGCAGCCAGACAGAAAGGGACCTGGGGGTACTGGTTGATAGTAGGCTGAACATGAGCCAGCAGTGTGCCCAGGTGGCCAAGAAGGCCAATGGCATCTTGGCCTGCATCAGGAACAGTGTGGCCAGCAGGAGCAGGGAGGTCATTGTATCACAGTATCACCAAGGTTGGAAGAGACCTCAAAGATCATCGAGTCCAACCTGTCACCCAACATCTCATGACTACTAAACCATGGCACCAAGTGCCACATCCAATCCCCTCTTCAACACCCCCAGGGATGGGGACTCCACCACCTCCCTGGGCAGTGAAGAACTTTCTCCTCACCTGTACTCAGCACTCGTTAGGCCACACCTTGAGTCCTGTGTCCAGTTCTGGGCTCCTCAGTTTAGGAAAGATGTTGAGGTGCTGGAAGGTGTCCAGAGAAGGGCAACAAAGCTGGGGAGGGGTCTGGAGCACAGCCCTGTGAGGAGAGGCTGAGGGAGCTGGGGTTGCTTAGCCTGGAGAAGAGGAGGCTCAGGGGAGACCTTCTTGCTGTCTGCAACTCCCTGAAGGGAGGTTGTAGCCAGGTAGGGGTTGGTCTCTTCTCCCAGGCAACCAGCACCAGAACAAGAGGACACAGTCTCAAGCTGTGCCAGGGGAGGTTCAGGCTGGGTATTAGGAAGAAGTTCTTCCCAGAGAGAGAGACTGGCCATTGGAATGTGCTGCCCAGGGAGGTGGTGGAGTCACCATCAGTGGAGGTGTTCAGGAGGAGACTGGCTGGGGTGCTTGGTGCCATGGTTTAGTTGATTAGATGGTGATAGGTGATAGGTTGGACTTGATGATCTCAAAGGTCTCTTCCAACCTGGTCTGGTCTGGTCTGGTCTGGTCTATTCTATTCTATTCTATTCTATTCTATTCTATTCTACTCTATTCTATTAACTGGACACAGTACTGCAGGCAGAGCAGAGTGGAGTGGAGGGGCAGAATCACCTCTCTTGACCTGCTGGGCACACATCTTTTGATGCAGGCCAGAACATGTTTGGCTTTTGTGGCTGCCAGCATGAATTGCTGGCCCATGTCTAGTGCCTCACCAACTAGCACCCCAAGTCCTCCTCTGCAGGGCTGTTCTCAATCCACTTGTCACACAGCCTGTGTCTGTGCTTGGGATTGCCCCAGCTGGGCTGCAGGACCTTGCCCTCAGCCCTTTGGAACCTCATGAGGTTGGCATGGACCTACCTCTCCAGCCTGTCAAGGTCACTGTGGTTGGCATTTCCTTCCTCCAACGTGGGCAGCACCTGTGGGTTTGGTTAGCCCTTGTTCATCTGCCTTCCTCATTGCTATTACTTCCAACAAGCCTGCAAGGCTGCTGCAGCCTGGGTGTGGAGCTCTGGGCGGCTGCCTGCTGTGGATTTGCATGTGGCTCAGGCAGCCCTTTGCTCCTGGGCATGTGTGTGCCCTGTGGAGATGCACCCAGGAGTGCTCCCCTGTCTGTGTGTTCCCCAGTAAGTCAGGAGAGCTCATCCTGCCAGGCTGCCCAGGGCTGTGTGAGTCAGCTGAGGCCATCACAGCAGTCTGTCCCCCTGACATTTCCTTGGAGAAGCTTGGCTGCTGTGTGAGCTGCATTGGGGGCAGCTGGCTCTGGCTACAGACACAGCCCTGGCACTGCCTGGGGTGTGATGCTACACCAAGCACTCAGGATGATGATGTGCTGTTAGGAGCACCCTTTCCCTTCACCACTTCTTTGTCATTGCCTCCAAACCACCTACTACTCCCCAGCTGTCACCTACCTAACTCTCAGGCTAGGTTTTCATCAGCACTTTCAGGAAGAGCGAGCTTCCAGCCTCGCTGTCACCTCACCCATGCCTCAGAGCTGCACAACCACCTCTTCCCTTCCACAGCACCTGGTACCAACAGTGGCCACGGGATGTGAGCAGTCCAAGAGCTCTCCTACACCTTGGCTTTCGTGTTTGGAGGATGCTGTGAACTGCTAAGCCACCACAGAGCTTGTGAGCTGCTAAACCACACAGAGCCCTTGGGCTTTGCCTGTCTCTTACTCAAAATCATAGAACCACAGAAGGCTTTAGGTTGGAGAGGGCTTTTCAAGGTCAGATGGTCCAAGCCCGCTGCAGTGGGCTTGAAGAGGCTTGATAGGGTGTTTGGTGCCATGGTTTAGTTGATGAGATGGTGTTGGGTGATAGGTTGGACTCGATGATCTCAAAGGTCTCTTCCAACCTGGGTAATTCTATTCTATTCTATTCTATTCTATTCTATTCTATTCTATTCTATTCTATTCTATTCTATTCTATTCTATTCTATCCAGTTCTGTTCTGTTCTATTCTGTGTTATGCTGTGCTATGCTATGCTATGCTATGCTATGCTATGCTATGCTATGCTATTCTGTCTGCAGGCACATTTGCAACTCTATCAGGTTTCTCAGAGCCCCAGACAACCTGACCTGAAATGTTTCCAGGATGAAGCACCTCCCCACCCCTCTGGGCAACCTAAGCCAGGCTCTCACCACCCTCATAGTCAAAACCAAATCTTCCTTGTATCCAGTCTAGATCTCCCTTTTTTTCAGTTTAAACCAATCAGCCCTTGCCGTGTTGATGCAGCAGACTGAGAAAGCATGAAGAAATGTGGGGGTTGTGAGCTCTGGGTGAGTGGTTGGACAGGAGGATCTCAGAGGTCCCCTCCCAGCTCAGCAGTGCTGTGCTTCCATGTGTTCTTTGCAGTACTGTGCTGGGCAGCATCACCGATGTGACACCAGAGGATGAAGGTGAAGATTGCTGCCTACCCCCACAGCAAAAGCCCACACTTTGCTCTGAAAGCAGAGAATCACCTAAGCTGGAAGGGACCTCTAAAGGTCCTCCAGTCCAACCCCCTCCTGCAGTCAGCAGGGACATCCCCAACTAGATTAGGTTGCCCAGAGCCCTGTTGAGCCTCACCTTGAATATCTCCAGGGATGGGACCCCAACCACCTCCCTGGGCAATCTGTTCCAGTGTTCCACCACCCTCATGGTGCAGAACTTGTTCCTAGCATCCAATCTAAATATCTTCTTCTCTCATATCAAACTGTGTCCAGTTCTGGGCCCCTCAGTTTAGGAAAGATGTTGAGCTGCTGGAAGGTGTCCAGAGAAGGGCAACAAAGCTGGGGAGGGGTCTGGAGCACAGCCCTGTGAGGAGAGGCTGAGGGAGCTGGGGTTGCTTAGCCTGGACAAGAGGAGGCTCAGGGGAGACCTTCTTGCTGTCTGCAGCTCCATGAAGAGAGGTTGTAGCCAGGTGGGGGTTGGTCTCTTCTCCCAGGCAACCAGCACCAGAACAAGAGGACACAGTCTCATGCTGTGCCAGAGGAGGTTTAGGCTGGAGGTGAGGAAGAAGTTCTTCATAGAAGAGGTGGTGGAGTCACCATCACTGGAGGTGTTTAGGAAGAGACTTGATGGGGTGCTTGGTGCCATGGTTTAGTTGATTAGATGGTGTTGGGTGATAGGTTGGACTCGATGATCACAAAAGTCTCTTCCAACTTGGTCTATTCCATTCCATTCCATTCCATTCCATTCCATTCCATTCTATTCTATTCTATTCCATTCTATTCTATTCTATTCTATTCTATTCTATTCATTGTCCCTGGTCCTGTCACTGCAGGCCTTTGGAAATCTCTGCAGTCTTCTTGCAGCTCCCTTCAGGGCCTGGAAGGCTGTTCTTAGGTCTCCCTGGAACCTTCTCTTCTCCAGGCTGAACACCCCCAGCTCCCTCAGCCTGTCCCCATAGCAGAGCTGCTCCAACCCCTGATCATCTTTGTGGCCTCCTCTGAACCTGCTCCATCAGGTCCATGTCCTTCCTGTATTGAGGGCTCCAGAGCTGCATGCAGCACTCTGGGTGAGGTCTCACCAGAGCAGAGCAAAGTGGTTGGTTCTTCACCATCAGGCCAAAAGCACCTGAGATACTTGCTGCTAGTGAAATGCAAGCTATGAGCAAACCCTTGCCTGAGGGAGCAACTGGCACAGGATTTCTGGTCTTTTTAGCAGCAGGAGCTGTTAATAAGCAATCACCTCCAAATTTACAGGTATGCAGATGAATGTGTCCACAGCTCTAACCTTTTAACTTTGTAGGGCTTGCATCTGGGCTGAGCAATCCCAGCACCAATATAGGCTGGGCTGGCTTGAGAGCAGCCCTGAAGAAAAGGCCCTGGGGGTGCTGGGGGAGGAGAAGCTCAACAGGAGCCAGCAGTGAGCACTTGCAGCCCAGAGAGCCAAGCAGAGCCTGGGCTGCAGCAAGAGAAGTGTAGGCAGCAGGGCCAGGGAGGGGATTCTGCCCCTCTGCTCCACTCTGCTGAGACCACAGCTGGAGCTCTGTGTCCAGTTCTGGAGCCTCTGTGCCAGGAAGGATCTGGAGGTGCTGGAAGGTGTCCAGAGAAGGGCCACGAGGATGAGCAGAGGGCTGGAACTGCTTTGCTGTGAGGACAGACTGAGAGAGTTGGGGCTGTTCAGTGTGGAGAAGAGAAGGCTCTGAGGAGGCCTTGCAGGATCTGAAGTGGACTACAGGAAAGCTGGGGAGGGATTTTTGAGGGTGTCAGGGAGGGATAGGACTGGGGGGGATGGAACAGCACTAGAAGTGGGGAGATTCAGATTGGATGTGAGGAAGAAGTTCTTCCCCAGGAGGGTGGTGAGACACTGGCACAGGTTGCCCTGGGAGGTGCTGGCAGCCTCATGCCTGGAGGTTTTGAAGGTCAGGCTGGATGTGGCTGTGAGCAACCTGCTGTAGTGTGAGGTGTCCCTGCCCATGGCAGGGGGGTTGGAACTGGCTGAGCCTTGAGGTCCCTTCCAACCCTGACAATCCTCTGATTCTAAATGGCCTGGTGGCTCTTGCAGCTGGAGGCAGCCAGTCTCTTGGTCTTCTGTCCCTGCTCAAGGATAAGCTTCCCTTCATCTTCCTGTCTGACACAAACAGGCTCTGAGTGATGGACAGGAAGCTGATATTTTTGGACATTTTAATCATCAAAACAAATCAGAGCCATTTTTTCCCCCCTGCACACCCAAGTGAATGGATTGAAACCCAGCTCCCCTTGCCCTAGACAGAAGGAGCTGTGCTAATGGCAGCACACATGCTCCAGATGGGTTTATTGCTTTGCCTGGCAGTAGTTTTTCTGCCTGAAAATGGAGCTTTCTCCCAGTCCCACCATTTTCAAGGAGGCTGGTTCTGCTGGAAGGTTTGACAGTGAAAAGCTGAATCAGTGACTTTGAATAGCTGAATTTTTGCTCCCTAGCAATAGTCATGCTTGGCTGAAGTGAGAGGAACCTTGGCCAGATGGAGATGAACCAGCAGTGTGCTCAGGTGGCCAAGAAGACCAATGGCATCCTGGCCTGGATCAGCACCAGTGTGGCCAGCAGGAGTAGGGCAGTGATGGTATCCCTGTGCTGGCCACTGGTGAAGCCACACCTTGAGTACTGGGTTCAGTTTCAGCCAGGCAACCAGCACCAGAACAAGAGGACACAGTCTCAAGCTGTGCCAGGGGAGGTTTAGGCTGGATATTAGGAAGAAGTTCTTCCCAGAGAGAGAGATTGGCTGCCCAGGGAGGTGGTGGAGTCACCATCCCTGGAGGTGTTAGGAAGATGAGGCACTTGGTGCCATGGTTTAGTTGATGAGATGATGCTGGGTGATAAGTTGGACTTGATGATCTCAAAGGCCTCTTCCAACCTGGTTAATTCCATTCCATTCCATTCTCTCACTCCAAGAAGGACATTGAGATGCTGGAGCATTGTCCAGAGAGCAGCCACAATGGGGAAGGGACTGGGGCACAAATCTTGTGAGGAATGGCTCAGGGACCTGGGGTCATTTGGTCTTCACAAGAGGAGGCTAAGGGGAGACCTCTTCACCCACTACAACTCCCTGCAAGGAGGTTGGAGCCAGGTTGGGGCTGGTCTCTTCTCACATGCAACAAGTGACAGGACAAGAGGAAATGGCCTCCAGTTGTGCCAGGGGACTTTCAGGTTGGATGTGACACAGAATCACAGAATATTAGGGGCTGGAAGGGACCTCCAAAGCTCATCCAGTCCAACCCCCCTGCCAGAGCTGGAGCACCCAGGGCCAATCACACAGGAACACATCCAGGTGGGGTTTGAATGTTTCCAGAGAGGGAGACTCCACAGCCCCCCTGGGCAGCCTGCTCCAGGGCTCTGTCACCCTCACTGGGAAAATTATTTTTCCTCCTGTTTCCATGGCACTTCCTATGCCTCATCTTCCACCATTGCCCCTTGTGCTGGCATTGGGCATCACCCAGCAGAGCCTGCCTCCAGCCTCTGGGCACTCACCCTGCACAGCTTTATCAACAGCAATGAGGTCACCCCTTGGGCCCTTCCTCTCCAAGCTCAAGAGCCCTCAGCTCCCTCAGGCTCTCCTTGTAAGGAAGGAGGAGAAATTAGGAAAAGAAGGAAATATTAGGAAGGAGGAAATCTTAGGAATTTTTTAATCCCAGCAAGGGTTCTCAGACCCTGGCCCAGGCTGCCCAGGGAGGTGATGGAGTCACCAGCCCTGGAGGGGTTTACAAGATGCTGGAATGTGGTGCTGAGGGAACTGGTTTAGTGGTGGTGGCTCAGCAGCAGTGGTGGCAGTGTGAGCCCTGGGTGAGCAGCTGGACTTGAGGATCTCAGACATCTCTTCCCACCTCAGAAGTTCCATGACTGTATGGGAAGCAGAATTAACATCACCGAGAAGAAGAGGCTGTTTTGTCCTGTCTCTAATGCAAACACTTGATACTGCTTGAGCAAGAGAACTCAGTACTCTCTGAAAGCCACATGGAGAGAGCCACCTGCCAAAGATCTGCTGGCACACTTGTTTTGCAAAGGGAAAAAACCACCACCAGTGTAACTTCTTGTCATGGCACAGAGGAGAAGCCCCAGCATCCAGCTGGCTCTGAGGGACAGGGCTTGGCAAAGCCAAATAGACAGCTAGAGGCAAAAAGGCAGGGGGAAAAAAGGCAGCTTGACTTGGTGTGAACATCCTCTCCCTCCACACCTAAACCAATGAGCCACCACCTTCTTTGCAAGCCTTGACTACGTTCCTCGAAGGGGCTGGTGGCACCTCAGCCATGTAGGCAGTGTGAAACCAGCCCCTGCCCCCATCTCTGAAGGGGAGAGACCTGGCTACAGTTGGTGGTTGGCACTGCTGGTTTCTCTCAGGAAAGCAGAACCTCCAGCTGCAAGGTTTCTCCCAGGAAAGCAGAACCTCCAGCTCCCAGTTTCTCTTAGGAAAGCAGAACCTCCACCTCCCAGTTTCCCCCAGGAAAGCAGAACCTCCAGCTCCCAGTTTCCCCCAGGAAAGCAGAACCTCCAGCTCCCAGTTTCCCCCAGGAAAGCAGAACCTCCAGCTCCCAGGTTTCACTCAGGAAAGCAGAACCTCCAGCTCCCAGGTTTCACTCAGGAAAGCAGAACCTCCAGCTCCCAGGTTTCTCTCAGGAAAGCAGAACCTCCAGCTGGCACTGGAGCCTCTGGGAGCGGGCTGCAGGCATGCTGCCTCCCCAGCATCTGTCTGCCAGGCCTGCAGATGGGCATGCTCCACCCTCCAGCTCACACTGCTCTCACCTTGGCTTGATGGAACAGCCTCCAGCCCTCAGCTCACACACTCCTCTTGCCTTGCCTTGATGGAACAGCCTCCAGCCCTCAGCTCACACACTCCTCTTGCCTTGCCTTGATGGAACAGCCTCCAGCCCTCAGCTCACACACTCCTCTTGCCTTGCCTTGATGGAACAGTCTCCAGCCCTCAGCTCACACACTCCACTTGCCTTGGCTTGATGGAACAGTCTCCAGCCCTCAGCTCATACACTCCTCTTGCCTTGCCTTGATGGAGCAGAGTCTCCAGCCCTCAGCTCACACACTCCTCTTGCCTTACCTTGATGGCACAACCTCCAACCTTCACCTCACCCTCTCCTCTTGCTTTGGCTTGATGGAACAGTCTCTAACCCTCATCCAACCAGGTTCATGATCTCTGATTCTCCTCCCTTGTGTTTTAATGTGCACAGGAATGATTTTACCACAGCCACTGAACATGTGGAGTGAGAGAAACAGCACCCTCCCTCTATGTACTTTTCAGGTTGGGAGATTTTCTCCTTCAGCTGGAGAGCGAAGGAACAAAAGGGGAAGGCAGAAAATGTGCTCAGTGACAAGGCAAGGGGCAATGGGTGCAGGCTGGAACCCAGAAGGTTCCATCTGAATAGGTGGTGAAAATTCTTTGGTGTGAGGGTGCTGGAGGCCTGGAGCAGGCTGCCCAGAGAGCTTGTGGAATCTCCTTCTCTATAAAGCTTCCAACCCCACCTGGCCATTGTGCTCCTGGGCCAGCTGCTGTGGGTGCCCTGCCTGAGCAGGGGGAGTTGGACTGGGTGATCTCCAGAGATCTCCTCCAACCCCCACCCTGCTGGGGTTCTCTTGGGGAAAAACCCTACTTGGGAGGAATGAGAGATACATTAAACAAGGGCTGAAAGCAAGCATTTGTTGTACTTCTGGAAACATTTCTGAGCTTGAAAGCATCTGAAGTAGGGGAAAAACTGAATGTTGCTGTCATGGTCCCAGGAGAGAGGGGCACAGCTCTTAAAGTATGGGAACATCAGAGGAACCCAGGCATCTGTTATGGCTGTGAGGCCTCTATTTTATTTTATTTTTCATTAAAAGGATGTTTTGCATTTTTTTCCCACTAGCTCTTTCATTTCATCCTCTGATCTAGTCAGAAATCAGCTTCTGAGAAGGACAGGACCTGGAGAATAACTCAGTGGGAAAAGCCTTCCCTGAAATAAAGACACGAGGCAGACACAGCGCATGGGGAGCTCAGCATGGTGCAGGGGTATCCAGTGGGGCACAGGACAGCACTGCAAGGGGCAGGCTGCTCCCCACCTCTGCTATGTTGGAGCACCTCTGCTACGAGGACAGGCTGAGGGAGCTGGGGTTGTTCAGCCTGGAGAAGAGGAGGTTCCAGGGAGACCTAAGAACAGCCTTCCAGTACCTGAAGGGGGCTACGAGAAGGCAGCAGAGGGGATCTTTGTGAATGCCTGCAGAGATTAGGATGGGGGCAATGGTTTGAAAGGAGAGAACAGCAGATTTAGGTTGGATGCTAGGGACAAATTCTGCACCATGAGGGTGGTGGAACACTGGAACAGGTTGCCCAGGGAGGTGGCTGAGACCCCATCCCAGGAGATACTCAAGGTGAAGCTCAAAGGGGCCCTGGGCAGCCTGATCTAGTTGGGCATGTCCCTGCTGACTGCAGAGGAGTTTGGACTGGATGACCTTTGGAGGTCCCTTCCAGCCCAGGGGATTCTCTGCTTCTACAGCAAAGTGTGGGGTTTGGTTGTGGGGATAGGCAGGAATGGAATGGAATGGAATGGAATGGAATGGAATGGGATGGGATGGGATGGAATGGAATGGAATGGAATGGAATGGAATGGAATGGAATGGAATGGGATGGGATGGGATGGGATGGGATGGGATAGCATAGAATAGAATAGAATAGAATAGAATAGAATAGAATAGAATAGAATAGAATAGAATAGAATAGAATAGAATAGAATTAACCAGGTTGGAAGAGATTTTTGAGATCGTTGAGTCCAACCTATCACCCAGCACCATCTAATCAACTAAACCATGGCACCCAGCACCCCAGCCAGGCTCTTCCTAAACACCTCCAGGTATGGTGACTCCACCACCTCCCTGGGCAGCACATCCCCATGGCCAAGCTCTCTTTCTGGGAAGAACTTCTTCCTAACATCCAGCCTGAACCTCCCCTGGCACAGCTTGAGACTGTGTCCTCTTGTTCTCTTCACCTTCATCCTCTGGCATCACATCAGTGATGCTGCCCAGCACAGTACTGGAAATAACACATGGAAGCACAGCACTGCTGAGCTTGGAAGGGACCTTTGAGATCCTCAAGTCCAACCACTCACCCTGAGCTCACAAGCCCATGATTGCTATGATTCTGTGATACCCTGAGCAGGAAGAGTCTCCTGCAAGGCAGGAGGGAAGAGCCTGGTGTTTGTCTTCTGCCGGAGGCGCCGCCGGGCCGGCAGGGCCCGCAGGGAGCTGCATGCCTCTGCTGAGACGTCAGCAGCTTCCCACTCCAGCTCCAGGGACACAATTCCTGTGCTGAACTGTCTGAGCATCTTTGCGCTCTGAAGGTCTCTCTGACTTCAAGCCTCTCCCTCTGACGGTATAAACACAAAGGTCTATTCTTAGCTCCGGGGCAGCAGATGCAAACCTTTACCTGAATCCTGCAGAGCTTGCCATGTCTGATGATTTGGGCTGCCAGAGGCAGCCTGCAGCTTAGCCCGTGCTTGGCACTATTCCTTTGGTAGATGGACAAAGTGCAGCTGGGTGCTGCACTTTGGCCACAACAACCCCATGCAGTGCTACAGGCTGGGGTCAGAGTGGCTGGAGAGCAGCCAGGCAGAAAGGGAGCTGGGGGTACTGGTTGACAGCAGCTGAACATGAGCCAGCAGTGTGCCCAGGTGACCAAGAAGGCCAATGGCATGGGCAGGGACACCTCACACTACAACAGGTTGCTCACAGCCACATCCAGCCTGGCCTTCAAAACCTCCAGGCAGGAGGCTTCCACCTCATGCCTGGGAGGTCCCTGGGCAACCTGTGCCAGGGTCTCACCACCCTCATGGGGAAGAACTTCTTCCTGAAGAAGCTTTTCCTCATGTTGAGGTGGAACTTCCTGGGTTCCAGTTTGTGCCTGTTTTTCCCTTGTCTTATCAGTGGGCAGCACTGACAAGAGCCTGGCCCATTCTTCTTTGTACCCACTCTTCAGTTATTTATAGACACTGATCAGATCCCCTCTCAGTCCTCTCTTCCCCAGGTCTCAGCCTTTCCTCCTCAGACAGATGCTCAGGTCCTTTAATCAGCCTCATAGCCTCTGCTGGACACTCCTGTCCCTCTTGAACTGGAGAGCCCAGAACTGGATGCAATGCGCCAGGTGTGGCCTCTCCAGGGGAGTATCTGCATGGGAGATCCCCTTGCCAAAAAACACAACTCTGAGCAGCAGAAGACATCTTTCACTCCTTGTAAAAATGGAGTTGTGCTGCCAGAGCAGCCAGGGCAGGTGGTGTCAAAGGTCTGGTGGCAGCACTGGGAAGGAGCTCGTCACATAAATTATACATGCAGCAGTGGGAACAAGAAGGGGTCCTGACTTTTGGAGTTACAAGGTGCTGGACAGCATCACTCAGAGGAGCAAAGCAGTAGGAAAATAACCACTGCTTGCCTGGAGCTACATCTACAGCAAACTGGTACAGCATTGTCATCCTGTGCCACTGCTCCAGGCAGCAGGCTTGGAGACCTTGCACCAGCACCTGGAGAAGAATGTCCTAGGTAGGCATCTCCAAGATGGACAGATGAACCTGGGAGACACTTGGGCAGAGGTGTAAAGGTTTATCCTGCATTGCTGAATGTATAGAATGGAATAGAATTAACCAGGTTGGAACAGACCTTTGAGATCAAGTCCAACCTATCACCCAACACCATCTAATCAACTAAACCATGGCACCAAATGCCTCATCCAGGCTCTTCCTAAACATCTCCAGGGATGGTGACTCCACCACCTCCCTGGGCAGCACATCCCAATGGCCAAAAACTCTGGGAAGAACTTTCTCCTCACCTCCAGCCTAAACCTCCCCTGGCACAGCTTGAGACTGTGTCCTCTTGTTCTGGTGCTGGGTGCCTGGGAGAAGAGACCAACCCCCACCTGGCTACAACCTCCCTTCAGGGAGTTGGAGAGAGATTCTTGCCTTCAGCAAACCAGACACTTAATGCACTAAGCAGCAGCAACTTAGTGAGCTCCCACCTCTTCTTCACATGGAGGGGTTGAAGGGTGCAATAAAATGGCCTGCATCAGGAACAGTGTGGCCAGCAAGAGGAGGGAAGTCAATCTGCCCTGTCTCAGCACTGGTTAGGCCACACCTTGAGTCCTGTGCCCAGTTCTGGGCCCCTCAGTTCAAGAAGGACATTGAGACTCTTGAATGTGTCCAGAGAAGGGCAACAAAGCTGGGGAGGGGTCTGGAGCACAGCCCTGTGAGGAGAGGCTGAGGGAGCTGAGGTTGCTTAGCCTGGAGAAGAGGAGGCTCAGGGGAGACCTTCTTGCTCTCTACAACTCCCTGAATGGAGGTTGTAGCCAGGAGGCGTTTGGTCTCTTCTCCCAGGCACCCAGCACCAGAGCAAGAGGACACAGTCTCAAGCTGTGCCAGGGGAAGTTTAGGCTGGATGTTAGGAAGAAGTTCTTCATAGGAGGTGGTGGAGTCCCCATCCCTGGAGGTGTTCAAGAGGGCACTGGATGTGGCACTTGGTGCCATGGTTTAGTAGTCCTGAGGTGTTGGGTGACAGGTTGGACTTGATGATCTTTGAGGTCTTTTCCAGCCTTACTGTTTCCATGATTCTATGATTCTAGATCTTGGCAGGGTTGGATTCCTTTGAAGAGCTCCTCTATCCTCCCCCTCTTGTCCCCCCTCTACCACCTTCCCAGAGCCTCTGGATGCATCTCTCTTAAATAAACACACTCCAGAAATCTCTTGGAGTGTAAATAAGTCAGAGCAGCAAGCAAGCAAGCAAGCAATTGGCAGTGAATAATTTGGAGGCTGCTTGCAGCTGGCCCATCCTCCTGGGGCCAGACCTGCTGCTTGACAATGCCATTTTTATACCTTGATGATCTCTGTGCAGAAGCTCCCTCATTTAAAGAGGTTTCCATGATTCCCTACTCATTTTTATTTCTCCTCCACCATTCCCCCCCCCCCCCACACACACACACTTTTGGAGCTGTAATAGCCAAGCCACAGTTGACTGCAAGTCCTTCAGACAATAATCTGAGTGATTTAGCAATGCTGCTCCTCCACTACCAGGCTCACTCTTGGATGAAATGCATTCATATTTATGTAGAACAGAGGCTTTGGAATGCTATTAAACTTCCATGGGGAGCTGGCAGAGCAGCCATCTTCATCTGATAGGGGGGAAAGAAAAGAAGCCCAGCAAACAAACAGCCTCTCACAGCAGCAGGGAAACATTTCCCAGTACAGGAAAAAACAGAGAAATAAATCCTGCCAGGGTTCATGCTCCCAGCTGGGGGATGAGGAGAGAGTTAGCAGTGACACCAAGCTGGGGGCAGGTGTGGGTCTGTTAGAGGGTAGGAGAGCTCTGCAGAGGGCCCTTGCCAGGATGCATAGATGGGCAGAGTCCAAGGGCATGAGACTGAACACATCCAAGTGCCAGCTGCTGCACTTTGGCCACAACAACCCCAGGCAGTGCTACAGGCTGGGGTCAGAGTGGCTGGAGAGCAGCCAGGCAGAAAGGGACCTGGGGGTACTGGTTGCTAGTAGGCTGAACATGAGCTAGCAGTGTGCCCAGGTGGCCAAGAAGGCCAATGGCATCCTGGCCTGCATCAGGAGTAGTGTGGCCAGCAGGAGCAGGGAAGTCATTGTGCCCTGTGCTCAACACTGGTTAGGCCACACCTTGAGTCCTGTGTCCAGTTCTGGGCCCCTCAGTGTAAGAAGGACATTGAGACTCTTGAAGGTGTCCAGAGAAGGGCAATGAGGCTGGGGAGAGGCCTTGAGCACAGCCCTGGACACAGTCTCAAGCTGCACCAGGAGAAGATTAGGCTGGAGGTGAGGAGAAATTCTTCACAGAAAGAATAATTGGCCATTGGCGTGTGCTGCCCAGGGAGGTGGTGGAGTCATCATCCCTGAAGGTGTTCAAAAAAGGACTGGATGTGGCACTTGGTGCCATGGTTTGGTAGTCATGAGGTGTTAGGTATTAGGTAATGAGTTGGACTTGATGATCTCTGAGGTCTTTTCCAACCTGGTTGATTGTATGATTGTATGAAATGGAGAAGGTTATTAAATTAGGAGGCCAGCAGGCTGGCCTGGTGGGGTAGGATGGCAGGTTGGGTGGTGTAGGTTAGGCAGGGTTGGGTTTATTTTCATGTCTTTGATGCCCCCCCAAATGCTGGAGGGGGTTTTGTGAAGCTCACTAAAATGGAGAAGGAAAACCAAAGGGAAGATGTGCTGAGGTGCAGGGAGATTGAGTTCCACACCTTCAACTAGATCAGGTTGCTCAGGACCACATCAAGTTTGGCCTTGAATGTCTCCAGGGATGGGGCTTCCACCACCTCTCTGGGCAACCCATTCCAGTATTTCACCACTGCCCTTGTGGAGAGCTTCCTCCTAATGTCCAATCTCCCCTATAGAGACAGACTGAGAGACCTGGGGCTGTTCAGACTGGAGAAGAGAAAGCTCTGGGGGAGCTTTAGAGCAGCCTTCCAGTACCTGAAGGGCTACAGGAAAGCTGGGGAGGAACTTTTGACAAGGGCTTGCAGTGCCACAGTGAGAGATAATGGCTTTGAGCTGGAAGAGGGGAGACTGAGACTGGAGATGAGGAAGGAATTCTTGGCAGTGAGGGTGGGGAGACACTGGCACAGGTTCCCCATGAAAGTCCTGGATGTCCCCTCTCTGGAGGTGTTCAAGGCCAGGCTGGATGAGGCCTTGAGCAACCTGGCTGGTGGGAGGTGTCCTTGCCCATGGCAGGGGCCTTGGAACTGGATGATCTTTAATGTGCCTTCCAACCCAGCCCATTAAGTGACTCAACTCCAGTTTAAGGATGGATGGGCAGGTGAGAGCAGCATGGCTAAGGGTGAAGAGAGGGGAATTAGCAGTCCCACAGAGGCAGCAAAGCTCAGCCCAGTGCTTGGAAGTCAGGCAGAGGAGGAGCTGTGCACCTGACAGCAGAGCACAGGAGGAGGATGCTCACTGCACATCACAGTGCCTCAGGAGCTCCTTATCCCCAACCTCGCTCCGTGCAAAGCTTGCAGATGGCTTTGGATGGCAAGACTCAACAGCCCCAGGCTGACACAACAGTGGCTGCTGTAGAGCATGACCCCTTCAGCTGAGGCTCTAGAGGAACGAGGCAGGCTTCAGCACTTAGGGCTCCAGCACAGCATGAGCTGCCTGGCATACAACCAAAGAACTTTCCTGGCTGGAAAAGTCCTTTAAGATCCTGGAGTCCAACCACTGACCCAGCACTGCCAAGTCCACCACTAAACAATTGCCTTCACCACCACACCCACACAGCTTTTCAGTCCCTCCAGGGATGGGCACTCCAGCACTTCCCAAGGCAGCCTGCTCCAGGGCTTGAGAACCGTTTGGGGGAAGAAATTGTTCCACATTGTCCAACCTAAATGTGCCCTGGCACAACTTGAGGCCAGAACAGGAACCAGGCATGGTGGAGCCCATGGCTCTACCCCTGGGGTGTGCAGAACAGGAACCAGGCCTGGTGGAGCCCATGGCTCTCCCCCTGGGGTGTGCAGAACAGGAACCAGGCCTGATGGAGCCCAGAGCTCTCCACCTGGGGTGTGCAGAACAGGAGCTGCTTGGAACTGGCTGGTCCAGCCCATGGGTGCTGAGCTGGGAATGGAGCCTGGCACCAGGGCGGTTTTCCTCCTTTGATTAGCTCCTTTTCCCTTGGCAGCTGAGAGCCCACTTGGCAGCACCAGGTCTTCGTGGCTTGTTGAGCTGAATAGGAGGGAGCAGGGGTTTGGCAGGACCAAAAGAACACAGAGGTTCTTGAACGTGTCCAGAGAAGGGCAACAAAGCTGGGGAGGGGTCTGGAGCACAGCCCTGTGAGGAGAGGCTGAGGGAGCTGCGGTTGCTTAGCCTGGAGAAAAGGAGGCTCAGGGGAGACCTTCTTGCTCTCTACAACTCCCTGAAGGGAGGTTGTAGCCAGGTGGGGGTTGGTCTCTTCTCACAGGCAACCAGCACCAGAACAAGAGGACACAGTCACAAGCTGTGCCAAGGGAGGTTTAGGCTGGAGGTGAGGAGAAAGTTCTTCCCAGAGAGAGTTGTTGGCCATTGGGATGTGCTGCCCAGGGAGGTGGTGGAGCCCCCATCCCTGGAGGTGTTCAAGAGGGGATTGGATGTGGCACTTGGTGCCATGGTTTAGTAGTCATGAGGTGTTGGGTGACAGGTTGGACTTGATGATCTCTGAGGTCTTTCCCAACCTTATTGATTCTATGATTCTATGATTCAGCCACGTAAGAATGAGAGTTCCAGCAGCAGAAGGTGTTCCAAGAACACTGCAAAGGACTTCAGGGCAGAAAATTATCAGATGATAATAATGGAGGGGTGCTGGGGTCCTAATGCCAACCTTGCTCCACTGGGGTAATTTGGGAGGAATTCCCTGGAGTTGAGCTGAATTAGAACCATTTCAAGGAGTGGGGAGCGAGCAGGAAACCTCAAAATGTGCTCAGCTAGAGCTCTGCTTGGCATGCCAGGATGAATAATAAAGAGCAGCTGTCCATCCATGAGGATGGATTTTCTCAGCCCACAGCAGAGGGTGTGAAAAAAAACCCACAGTGTGAAGGGAGCATTTCCCAGCAGCTCTCCCTCTGCAAACCTTTTGCTGGTGTGGGACTGAGGGAAAGGTACAAAGGGAAGGCATCAGTGAAAGGGAATGTTTGAATATGAGGCAGGACATCTTCAATCCAAAGAGTCTCTGAGGGAGAGGGTGGCCCCAAGGATGGCTCTAGCCAGGGCAAAACCCAGCACCAACACATCCCCAATGTCCTCTGTTCCTCCTGGCCACCCCAGGCAAGTGCTTTTGGGCTCTCTGCTCATCTTCTCTTCCCCATCTTTGGAGCCCATGCCTGGCATGGTGCAGCTTCATGTTGGTCATGATGCCAAGGAGCTGGGAGTCAGCTCCAGAGGAGCTCCTGACCCAACAGCTGTCACGTTCCTGTGGCATCCATGATGCCTCCTGGGACATGCCCCTGTACTCAGCACTGCTTAGGCCACACCTTGAGTCCTCTGTCCAGCTCCTCAACTTAAGAAGGTTATTGAGACTCTTGAACCTGCCCAGAGAAGGGCAACAAAGCTGGGGAGGGGTCTGGAGCACAGCCCTGTGAGGAGAGGCTGAGGGAGCTGGGGTTGCTTAGCCTGGAGAAGAGGAGGCTCAGGGGAGACCTTCTTGCTCTCTCCATCTCCCTGAAGGGAGGTTGTAGCCAGGTGGGGGTTGGTCTCTTCTCCCAGGCAACCAGCAGCAGAACAAGAGGACACAGTCTCAAGCCATGCCAGGGGAGGTTTAGGCTGGAGGTGAGGAGAAAGTTCTTCATAGAGAGAGTTGTTGGCCACTGGAATGTGCTGCCCAGGGAGGTGGTGGAGTCCCCATCCCTGGAGGTGTTCAAGAGGGGATTGGATGTAGCACTTGGTGCCATGGTTTAGTAGTCATGAGGTGTTGGGTGACAGGTTGGACTGGATGATCTCTGAGGTCTTTTCCAACCTTACTGATTCTATGATTCTATGGAAGAAAAGCTCCAGCAGCTCCCTTGGCTGACCCTAAAGCTTTGAGGCATTCCCATGAGACAGGAGGGAGAGAAAAGGTAAGAGCAGGGCATCTGCAAGCAAGTGTGGTGCTGAGGGTCTCTTCCCCCTCAGGCTTATATGAACCCTCAGCAACCAGCTCAGGGACGTCTCACTGCAGCACTCACTCGCCTAAGGGCAACCTTATACAGCACCACAGGCCTGTGCCCCTGCTCTCTGCCAGGCAGAGTGCTCTCAGGGTGTTACCAGTGGAGATGGAGGACAGAGGGCTCTGTGCTGTCCTGTTCCTGAAGCCTCAGATCTGCACATCTGGCTCAGAAGGCCCCAAGAGCCAAACCATCCTGGCAGCCAGGGGCAAAAACCTTGTGCTGCAGCTTGGACTGCACTCAGATAGGGGATCTGGGATGGGGACTTGCTGGGGAGGATACAGAAAAGGTCTACAAAGCTGCTGTGGGGACTGGAACAGCTCTCTTGTGAGGGAAGGCTGAGAGAACTGGGGCTATTTAGTCTGGAAAAGAGCAGCCTGAGGGGAGATCTTGTCAGTGCTGATCAATAAGCAAAGAGTGGCTGTCAGGAGGGTGGCACCAGGCTTCTTTGGGTGGTGCCCAGTGACAGGACAAGGGGCAAGGGGCACAAACTGGAACATCACAAGTCCCATCCAGACATGGGGGGGGACTTCTTTAAGGTAAAGATGACAGAGCACTGGAGCAGGCTGCCCAGACAGGTGGGGCAGTGCCCTTCTCTCTGGAGACATTCCAAACCCACCTGGACCTGTTCCTGAGTGAGCATCTTTAGGTGAGCCTGCCTTGGCAGGTCCCTGATGATCTCCAGAGGTCCTTGCCAAGCCTTACCACGCTGTGCCGGCCAGGCACTGCACAGCTCTGGATGCCTTCAAACCTCGGTGAAAACTCAGGTTTTTCAGTGAGGAGAGCTGAAGGGACGAGCCAGAGGGATGCTCTGGTGCTCTGGCACATCCCACCTGGCTGCCTTGGGGTGTGGAGGGCAGGAGGCAGCTCCAGCCCTGAGAACTTGGGTGGTTCAAATCAATAGCTGCTCTTGCAGCCCTGGCAGGAAAGCTCCTGGGAGCCAGGAAGGCTCCGGCTCGGACAATGGAATTTTTTTAGCTAGCTCCAATCTTCAAGCACTCTGTGGGGGGGGAAGGGGGGGAGATAGGGGGGAAAGAAAAGAAAAGCAGATTTGTGCAAGCTCCCCTGCTCCCATTGAGTCACTGGAAGTGGTGCTATGCATTTCAATGGGGGCAGGACTCTGCTTCTCAGGAGATAAATTTGCAGCCCGTCCCTTGGCAGGCTTGCTGCGGCTAGTCCCGGCTTGCTTGGCTTCACTCTTTCCTGCCCACCACCCCCTCCCCCTCCCGACACCCCTCCCTCCCTGACAGGGTCCCCAGCAGATATTTTTGTTGTTGTTGTTGTTGTTTTCATTGAGCTCTTCGTTTTCCATAGGCTGCCTCCATTCCCGTGGCCTTTTGCAGCTAGGAGACAAGATGTTGCCTTGGAAACAAAGCCCCTTTAGATGTTTGGAGTCTCTGGGATTGCTCTTGTCTTGCTCCCCGAGTACTTTTAGGTTATTTTTGTTAGGCACACAAAGATGCAGCAGGCTTGTAGCCAAAGGCAGAAAGTAGTCCTGGGAGGTGGAGGGAAGGCAAGAACCTCCCTGGCATCGCTCACTCCAGAGGGGATATTTTTGTCCAGCACACCATGGGCTGAGCTCCTGCAAGAGAAGTGGCATCTCCAGGGGAGGGCTGGGCAGGCAGGGCTCTGCCTGGGGCTGGGGTGGCCGCGGCTGGACAGGCAGAGGCAGCACCAGGGAGGGAGAGGGGCACCGGCAGAGAAAAAGCAAAACAGCAGAGAAGAGAGAGAGAAAAGGGACCAAGAATGGGTTGTCCAGGGAGGTGTTTAAGCCCAGGCTGGATGAGGCTCTGGGCAGCCTGATCTAGTGTGGGGTGTCCCTGCCCGTGGCAGAGGGGTTGGAGCTAGATGATCCTTGTGGTCCCTTCCAACCCTGATTGATACTATGATACTATGATAAGAATGGCAGGCATTGGAGTTGGTTGGGGGTTCTGAAGGGGCCACCACACAAGCCCCTGCTGAGGTGTGCAGGGTGGCTACAGGCCCAGGCTCCAGAGTTTAGGTGAAGTCAGCTTTCCAGACCTGTCAGACAACTGAGAGAGTCTTCACTCCCAGCTTCTCTTTGCACTCCTTCTGCGTGGCGCAGGGCGAGTCCGGAGAGCACGGACAGCACCACCCACACCCCCCCCCCCACCCCCCTCTGAGCGCCAATCACCAGCTCCTCCTGCCCCCATCTGCCTGCCCCCTTCTGCATGGGGGCTTTGGGAGGTGGTGAGAGGCTGTGCTGCTCCTCTTTCCCCTCACCCAGAGGCGTGACACTGCCAAATCCCCATCCTTCCGTGGAGAACGTTTCAGAGTAGGCTTTCACTCTTTCTTCTGCAAAGGCGTAAGGAAAAAAAGGAAACAAAACAAAAGCTGATTAAAAGAAGCTCCCTAATCCCCTGCTGCTACTTGAAATAGTTCCAAGCCCAGCAAAAGCATTCCAGAAAGGGGGAAAAAAAAGGGAGGGGTGGGGGTGGGGGAAAGAGTGAATCTCCATTATCTTCCAAAACATAATCAGTGGAGTATTAAGCCTGTGCCTTGTTACTCCTGTCAGCAGGGTCCTCTGTTACTCCTGTCAGCAGGGTCCTCTGCACTGCACAGCCACCTAGGGAGGGCTCCCAGCTGCAGCAGCTGCAAGGTCTTGCAGACCCAGGGAGGTTGGCACAAAGAGAGGGAAGCAAGGAAGGAAGGCACTGGAACAGGATGGGCAGTGAGGGGAGGTGGTGGAGTCACTGTCCCTGGAGGTGTTCAGCAAAGGACTGGACGTGGCACTTGGTGCCATGGTTTAGTAGCCATGAGGTGTTGGGTGACAGGTTGGACTTGATGATCTCTGAAGTCTTTTCCAACCTGATTGATTCTATGATTCTGTGACTGCCCTGATCTAGTTGAGGATGTCCTTGCTTACTGTAGAGGGGATTGAACAAGAGGAACTTCAGAGGTCCCTTCCAACCCAGACCAGTCCATGATGATTCCATGGTTCTATAGTTCTGATGCTGTGATTCTATGAGGAGTTCTCCCCCTCTACTCTGCTCTGGTGAGACCCCACCTGGAGCTCTGTGTCCAGTTCTGAAGCCTCTATTACAGGAAGGATCTGGAGGTGCTGGAAGGTGTCCAGAGAAGGGCCACGAGGATGAGCAGAGGGCTGGAGCTGCTCTCCTATGAGGACAGACTGAGAGAGTTGGGGTTGTTCAGTCTGGAGAGGAGAAGGCTCCAAGGAGACCTTCTTGTGGCCTTCCAGGATCTGAAGTGGGCTACAAGAAAGCTGGGGAGGGATTTTTGAGGGTGTCAGGGAGGGATAGGACTGGGGGGGATGGATCCAAGCTAGAGGAAGGGAGATTCAGACTGATGAGAGGAAGAAGTTCTTCCCCAGGAGGGTGGTGAGACACTGGCACAGGTTGCCCTGGGAGGTGCTGGCAGCCTCATGCCTGGAGGTTTTGAAGGCCAGGCTGGATGTGGCTGTGAGCAACCTGCTGTAGTGTGAGGTGTCCCTGCCCATGGCAGGGGGGTTGGAACTGGCTGAGCCTTGAGATCCCTTCCAGCCCTAACAATTCTATGGTTCTATGATTCTGTGATTCTAAGATTCTGTGATTCTATGGCTCTGTGGTTCTGTGATTCTATGATGCTGCAACTGGCAGTGTCACAGCCACAAAGGTGACCACCACCAGGTCGCAGCTGTCAAGAGAGAGGCAGTGATTGTGCTCCTGTACTCAGCACTGGTGGGGCTGCACCTTGAGAAGCATCCAGATTTGGGCACTGCAGCACAGGAAGGGCAGTGAGGTGCTGGAGTAGGTACAGAGAGGGACAGCAAAGCTGGTGAGGGGTTTGGAGGGCATGGCTTATGAGGAGAGGCTGAGGGAGCTGGGGTGGTTAGCCTGAAGAAGAGGAGGCTCAGGGGAGACCTCATTGCTCTCTACAGCTACCTGAAGGGAGGGTGGAGTGAGGCTGCTGTTTGCCTCTTCTCTCAAGTAACTAATGACAGGACGAGGCATGATAGCCTCAGGCTGCAGTAAGGGAGGCTTGGGTTGGATGTTAGGAAGAGTTTATTTCCAGTAAGAGTGGTTAGGGATTGGCACAGGCTGCCCAGGGAGATGGTGGCGTCCCCATCCCTGGAGGTGTTCAAGAACATGAGTAGATGTGGCACTTCAGGACATGCTCTGGTGGTCATGGAGGTGTTGGGTAGAAGGTTGGACTTGATGATCTTAGAAGTCTTTGCCTAATCTTAGTGATTCTGTGGCGCTTGAGATGTTGCAGCTATTTCCATTCTTGACTGCAGAGAGGAGCTGCTGCCATCCCCACTGTTCCATGGGGCCCTGCAATGGCACTACAATGTTTGGGGAAGGGATTCATCCCATATCACAGAATTGTTGGAAGGGACCTCAAGGATCAGCCAGTTCCAACCCCCTGCCATGGGCAGGGACACCTCACACTACAGCAGGTTGCTCACAGCCACCTCCAGCCTGGACTTCAAAACCTTCAGGCATGAGGCTGCCAGCACCTCCCTGGTGTCTCACCACCCTCCTGGTGAAGACCTTCTAACATCCAATCTGAATCCACCCATTTCTAGTTTTGCTCCACCCCCCCCTGTCCTATCACTCCCTGACACCCTCAAAAGTCCCTCCCCAGCTTTTCTGTAGCCCCCTGCAGATACTGGAAGGCCACAAGAAGGTCTCCTTGCAGCCTGCTCTAGATTGGATCCATTCCCCCTAAAGTGAATTCCTACTACCCCACGTGTATCCCACGGGATAACCCCCCAGGGAGCAGTGGGGCCCTTGCATGCCATTTCCCATCCCAGCTGAGCCCCACAGATGCCCAGGCTAGCAAGATGCTCACAGATATTCTTAGCCCTTCTGCTGCCTCCTCACAAGTGTCACAAGCTCCAGGCGTTTTTGTCCCCCTTCCTGGCTGCTTCTCCTTGTCACTGCTACGTGATGCCATGGTTACAGAGCTGCAGGACTAACCCAACCATGGCAGGTGATGGACTTTTGGGGGCTGACAGACTTTGATGCTATATTTGTGCCAGAAGAATAAATAATAAATACACACATCAGCATCAAAGATTTCTTCTGCCCCCGCCCCAGCCTAGTTCTGCTCCTCCTTGGTGAGCTGATGTCTCTGCCAGCTGCTTGTTTCATGCACTGTCCTGGCATCTGGTGCTGCACCTCAGCTCTCACTGAGCCATCCCCTCTGAAAGAAAGTTTCTGCTGATAACCCCCCAGGGAATCACTTCCCCTGGACTGTTAATGCTCACACCAAGCCCACCAGATTCCACTCCTTCTTCTCTTCCTTTCCCTCTTTTTCTTCCTCCTCTTCTCACCTGCTCCCTCCCAAAAGGCTGGGGAACTTTCTTGATGCTCTGGTAGGGAAAATATTAGGACAATCTTTCTCTGCAGCAACCTGCAACAATCTATAAGCAAATCTGTTAGTGCATGGAGTAGCTCAGCTCCAGTAAGGAAGAACTTGCTTGGGGGTTAGGCTCTGTAATCCCCACTGGTCAAAGGAATTGCTCCTCCCAGCCTGCTGCAAGCACCCAAGCCTTCGTTTTGCCAGGCTGCACAGATGGACAGAGTCCAAGGGTATGAGATTGAACACATCCAAGTCCCAGGTTCTACACATTGGCCACAGCAACCCCAGGCAGTGCTACAGGCTGGGGTCAGAGTGGCTGGAGAGCAGCCAGGCAGAAAGGGACCTGGGGGTACTGGTTGATGGCAGGCTGAACATGAGCCAGCAGTGTGCCCAGGTGGCCAAGAAGGCCAATGGCATCCTGGCCTGCATCAGGAACAGTGTGGCCAGCAGGAGCAGGGAGGTCATTGTGCCCTGGACTCAGCACTGCTTAGGCCACACCTTGAGTCCTGTGTCCAGTTCTGGGCCCCTCAGCTTAGGAAAGATGTTGAGGTGCTGGAAGGTGTCCAGAGAAGGGCAACAAAGCTGGGGAGGGGTCTGGAGCCCAGCCCTGTGAGGAGAGGCTGAGGGAGCTGGGGTTGCTTAGCCTGGAGAAGAGGAGGCTCAGGGGAGACCTTCTTGCTGTCTGCAACTCCCTGAAGGGAGGTTGTAGCCAGGTGGGGGTTGGTCTCTTCTCCCAGGCAAGCAGCACCAGAACAAGAGGACACAGTCTCAAGCTGTGCCAGGGGAGGTTTAGGCTGGAGGTGAGGAGAAAGTTCTTCCCAGAGAGAGTTGTTGGCCACTGGGATGTGCTGCCCAGGGAGGTGGTGGAGTACCCATCCCTGGAGGTGTTGAAGAGGGGATTGGATGTGGCACTTGATGCCACGGTTTAGTAGCCAGGAGGTGTTGGGTGACAGGTTGCACTTGATGGTCTCTGAGGTCTTTTCTAACCTGGTCTATTCTATTCTATTCTATCCTATCCTATCCTGCTTCTCAGCTCCAGCCCCATCAGACACCTCTTCCACTCACAGCAGCTCCTCCACCCCCACTTGAAAATCTTGGTCCTCCCTGCAGCGGAGGATTCACAGGCAGCTGGAGATTAAGAGGGAAGGGTAGTAAAGGTAGTAAGAAGTCACAGGCAAAATTTTGCTAAGCAGCCATAGAATGACTCACAGAATCATAGAGTTGGGTTGGAAAAGCCCTCCAGGAGCATCCAGTCCAACCAGCAACCCAACCCCACCCTGGCCATCAAACCCCGTCCCACAGTGCCATGGACACAGGTTTCCTGAACACCTCCAGGCATGGGGACTCCACCACCTCCCTGGGCAGCCTGTGCCAATCCCTGACCACTCTTGCAGCAAAGAAATTTTTCCTCATCTCCAACCTCAGCCTCCCCTGGCACAATTCCAAGCCAATTCTTCTTCTATCCCCTGAGACTAGAGAGAAGAGACCAACCCCAACCTCACTGCAGCCTCCTTGCTGCTTGGGAGAGCAGTCAAACCTCCAGAAGCTCCAAACTCCTGCCAGGGAGCTGCAGAGAGCAATGAGGTCTCCCCTCAGCCTCCTCACCTCCAGACTAAACACCCCCAGTTCCCTCAGCTGCTCCTCCCCAGCCCTGTTCTCCAAACCCTTCCCCAGCTTTGCCTCTCCTCTCTGGACACTCTCCAGCACCTCAGTGTCCTTGGAGCATTGGACCCAAAACTGAACCCAGGATCTGGGGTGTGGCCTCACCAGTGGGGCATGATCCCCACTGCTGCTGCTGGCCACACTATTGCTGGTGCAGGCCAGGATGCTGGTGGCCTTCTTGGCCACCTGAGCATTCTGCTGGCTCATGTTCAGATGGCTGTCAACCAGCATCCCCAGGTCCTTTTCTGCTTGGCAGCTTTCCAGCCTCTCTGCCCTGAGCTTTTGGAGCCCATCGCTTTCGTGGTGCCAATATGAGACTTTCTGAGACCACAGAGGTCTCCAGGATTACCCTGTGGCTCCATCCGTGGGTGTGGGCAGTTGCAGACCAAGAATCAAAGCTCTCAGAGCAGTGCAGGCAAAGGCAGGAGGCATATGCATGGGTGTGTGCAGAGGGAACTGCTGCCAGTGACAGTCCTCAAACACCCACAGGTTTGCACCCTTCCATTTGCACTCTTCCATCATCTCTCTTGGAAGAGCTGCTCCAGGAAATAGTGATGTGCAGCAGAGAAAAAGCTGCTGGAAGCAAAGCTTTGTCCTCTTTTGGGAGGTCTCTCTTCACAGAGTGCTGCTGCTTTAAACAAAGCAGGGGGACCTGTTGGGGTTGGTGAAGGAGCTCTGCTCCCACAGTGCCCTTGTTGCCTGGCACCATGCCCTGCTAGCTGGTGAGGCAGCAAGGGGCTGGAATTTAGCAGGATTGGAGTGGGGTGGAAGGATATTTTTCCTCTTCACCTTGTCCAGTTCTGGGCCCCTCAGTCTAGGAAAGATGTTGAGGTGCTGGAAGGTGTCCAGAGAAGGGCAACAAAGCTGGGGAGGGGTCTGGAGCACAGCCCTGTGAGGAGAGGCTGAGGGAGCTGGGGTTGCTTAGCCTGGAGAAGAGGAGGCTCAGGGGAGACCTTCTTGCTGTCTCCAACTCCCTGAAGGGAGGTTGTAGCCAGGTGGGGGTTGGTCTCTTCTCCCAGGCAACCAGCACCAGAACAAGAGGACACAGTCTCAGGCTGTGGCAGGGGAGGTTTAGGCTGGAGGTGAGGAGAAAGTTCTTCATAGCAAGAGAGATTGGCCATTGGGATGTGCTGCCCAGGGAGGTGGTGGAGTCCCCATCCCTGGAGGTGTTTAGGAAGAGCCTGGCTGGGGTGCTTGGTGCCATGGTTTAGTTGGTTCGATGGTGTTGGGTGATAGGTTGGAATTGATGATTACAAAGGTCTCTTTCAACCTGGTCTATCCTATTCTATTCTATTCTATTCTATTCTATTCTATTCTATTCTATTCTATTCTATTCTATTCTATTCTATTCTATTCTATTCTATGTCTCTCTTCAACATAGACCACCAAGTAAAAGAGGACTATGAAGTGAAGCAAGGTTCTTTCTGAGTGAAGCTCCCTCCCTTCCTTCAGGGACTGCTGACTGTAAGCCTTCCCTGTATGAGGCACAGATAAGTCCTCTAGATGAAGTGTGGGGTGGAGATCAGCACCCCCTGTTCAGCAGCAAGTTCTGAGCATTAAACTAATTACCAGGTTCCAGCTCTGCAGGGCTTCCCAGCAGGAAGGCTCTGCCCTATAAATCATCACACACAAGAGGCATTTAGCCAGGGATGGGACCAAAACTTCAGCTTTGTGCTGCAAATTCTCCCACCCCAGGGGCTTGTTTTCCCTTTCTGTTCCCAAGACAAAGTCTGTTTCCACCTTTGTGGTGGGAAAGTTTGGACCAAAGCCATGTCCCCTCTGCCCTGTCTCCCTTAGGCAGTGGAGAGGGATGATGGTGTGGAGAGGGCTACAAAGCTGCTGAGGGGCCTGGAGAATCTCTGTGAGGAGTAAAGGCTGAGAGCCCTGGGGCTGTTGAGCCTGGAGAATAGAATAGAATAGAATAGAATAGAATAGAATAGAATAGAATAGAATAGAATAGAATAGAATAGAATAGACTAGAATAGAATAGAATAGAATAGAATAGAATAGAATAGAATAGAATAGAATAGAATAGAATAGAATAGAATAGAATAGAATAGAATAGAATAGAATAGAATAGAATTAACCAGGTTGGAAAAGACCTTTGAGCTCATTGAGTCAAACCTCTCACCCAGCACCATCTAATCACCTAAACCATGGCACCAAGCACCCCAGCCAGTCTCTTCCTAAACACCTCCAGGGATGGGGACTCCACCACCTCCCTGGGCAGCACATCCTAATGGCCAATCTCTCTTGCTGGGAAGAACTTTCTCCTCACCACCAGCCTAAACCTCCCCTTGTGCAGCTTGAGACTGTGTCCTCTTGTTCTGGTGCTGGGTGCCTGGGAGAAGAGACCAACCCCCTCCTGGCTACAACCTCCCTGCAGGGAGTTGCAGACAGCAAGAAGGTTTCCCCTGAGCCTCCTCTTCTCCAGGCTAAGCAACCTCAGCTCCCTCAGCCTCTCCTCACAGGGCTGTGCTCCAAGCTCCAGCCCCAGGGGGGATCTCAGCAATGCTCAGCAAGAACTAAAGGACCTTTGGGTGGGGGGCAATAGGCTGTTCTATCACTGGGTACCACAAACAAGAGTCTGGCCCCATTCTCTTGCCCCCCACCCTTTACCTCTTGCTGAGCATTGAGCAGATCCCCTCTGGGGCTGCTCTGTTTCAGGCCAAACAGCCTCTATTGTAGAGGAAGATCTTAGACCAAGTACCAGACCCACAGAAGTTGTGTGGCCCAGATAGTCAGAGGCTGTGTCACTGCCTTGACTCCAGAGGGATATGAAACCTAGAGCTTTACTCATTGCTGGCCAGGCAGCACCTCTGGAGGGCATCTGCACACCTCTGTGGCTGCTGGGTTCCATTTGCTGTCCAGCATCACCTGCCTGCTCATATCCCAACAGCATCCCAAGCCTTTTTGTCAGCTGTCCCACAGCAGCAGGGTAGAAGCCAGCCAGCACCACACCATGGGAAGCCAGCCAGCTCTAACTCCATTTGTTAGGCTTTAGCTCTGGGGGTGTTGCAGATCGCTGGAGAGCCTCATGCTGACCTTCACAGCACCATCAGCCCCTCTTTCCCAGACCACTGGAGCTTTCCAGACCCACCTCCAACTAAGCAGAGTGCAGAAAGGATGGAGTTTGGGTGCCCACCTCAAGGTTCTATGTAAAGGGTAGATTTGAATAAGCCACTGCATAGTTTTCCACCAGCTCAGCACCTTCCAGGGTCTCTCAGCAAGCCAAGAGGTGGGAGGCCTCGATTAAATCTCCTGAAAGGGGATGGAAGAGTGGAGGAGGAAGAGGGAAGTTTGTCTCTTCTGCAATGCACAGCAGCTGCTTGATGCCAGACAGATTCAGAGGTCAGTTGTGAAACACAGATGTGTGAGAAAGAGAGGGAGAGTGAGGGGGAGAGCCATGCATGGAGCTGTTTATTCAGTGTCTGCAAAACTCCTCTATGGACTTGGAGCTGGGCCCTGGATGTCTCTGGAAGAGGCATATTCACCAGCCCTGCTTTGTTTCCAGAGCTCAGGCAGGCTGCAAATGCCAGGAAAATAACTGGGATGCAGCCACACTTCAGCTGGGAAGCTTGGGTCCTGATTTCTGAGATGCTCTAGGAGGAGGAGGAGGAGAAGGAGGTGGGTTTCAGTTTAGAATAGAATAGAATAGAATAGAATAGAATAGAATAGAATAGAATAGAATAGAATAGAATAGAATAGAATAGACCTTTGAGATCATTGAGTCCAACCTATCACCCAACACCATCTAATCAACTAAACCATGGCACCAAGTGCCTCAGCCAGGCTCTTCCTAAACACTTCCAGGGATGGTGACTCCACCACCTCCCTGGGCAGCACATCCCAATGGCCAATCACTCTTGCTGTGAAGAACTTCTTCCTAACATCCAGCCTAAACCTCCCCTGGTACAGCTTGAGACTGTGTCCTCTTGTTCTGGTGCTGCTTGCCTGGGAGAAGCGACCAACCCCCCTCCTGGCTACAGCCTTCCTTCAGGGAGTTGTAGACAGCAAGAAGGTCTCCCCTGAGCCTCCTCTTCTCCAGGCTAAGCAACCCCAGCTCCCTCAGCTGTCACATTGTGCCCCTAGCTCACAGGACATTGTGCCTCACTAAACCAGCCCAGGCCCATTGCACTGTGCTCTGAGGTCAGGAGCTGGGCCCCTCCAAGAAGGTCTCTCTCCAGGGACATCACAGAATCCCAGCATGGTGGGGGCTGAAAGGGTTCCCTGGAGATCATCTAGTGCCCCTAAAAGCAGGGTCACCCATAAAGCAGGCTGCCCAGCATCACATTCAGGCAGGTTTTCACAGCTTCACAAGATGTTAGGGGTTGGAAGGGACCTCTGAAATATTTGAGTCCAACCCCCCTGCCAGAACAGGACCACAGAATCCAGCACAGGTCACACAGGAACACATCCAGATGGGCCTTGAAAGTCTCCAGAGAAAGAGACTCCACAACCTCCCTGGGGAGCCTGTTCCAGTGCTCTGTGACCCTCACAGTGAAGGCTGTTACAGGATTTAGGCTGTGGAACTTCCTGTGCTGTAGTTTCCATCCATTGCCCCTTGTCCTACCCCAGGGTGCAACTGAGCAGAGCAGTGCTCCTGGTAGCTCCTCAGTTCCAGGCTAAGCAACCCCAGCTCCCTCAGCCTCTCCTCACAGGGCTGTGCTCCAGACCCCTCCCCAGCTTTGTTGCCCTTCTCTGGACACATTCAAGAGACTCAATGTCCTTCTTAAACTGAGGGGCCCAGAACTGGACACAGGCAGGACTCAAGGTGTGGCCTAACCAGTGCTGAGCACAGGGCACAATGACCTCCCTGCTCCTGCTGGCCACACTGTTCCTGATGCAGGGTTGCTCCTACCACTTCAGAACCATCCTGAAGGAAGCCAGTGCAAAGCCAGGGGATGGAAGACTGAGCAGCTGGGGAAAAGCAGAGGCAGCAGTGGAGGCAGCACCATTCTGTAGCTGCTTCCAGCAATCCCAGGGGCAGAGCACTGCCTATTTTGAGCTCCCAGGGTAGCTGAAATACCACCTTGATATTGATTAGCCAAAGGCCCATCAGATGGGACCTGCTAGGCTGGGGGTGGGGGATGGCACTGAAGGTCTGGTTTGTTTTTCTGGATTTAATTGCTGGCTGCAGTAGAGAAGCAGAGCGTGGCAGGAGGCTCAGCTCCTCTCACCTCGGGAAAGTGGGAGCGCCAGACCCGGGGGAGGTGGGAAGGGAAAAAGTCAATCAGGCAGTGTTTCAAAAATCTACCTGCTGGGCCCAGGTGGGGCTGGAGATTTTAATGTCATTCCCAGCTGGAGATGATGCCTGGAGAGTGAGAAAAGAAGAGGGGATCTTCTCTTCTTGGAGCCTTAATTGCTCGTTAAAGCATCTAACAAATGCCTGAGCTCCTGGTTGGCCCCACGCTCCTTGACAGAGGGGCTTCAGCCCTGGCAGGGGGGAGCAGTGCTTTGAAAAACACTTCTTCTGCCTGCTTCCTCTGGCTCTATAAAAGGGAGAGTTCAGTGCTTCACTCTGCACAATCACACCAAGTCTGGAATATTTTTATGGCCATTCAGCAGGAGCCATAAACTTTCCTGCCAGCCCTTCTCCTACTCCGCTGCAAACGGAGCCTCTTCCCCCACCAAAACCTCTCCCACTCCAAAAGGGACCTCCTGTTGACTGCAGAGAGGCAGGTATCAAAATAAGCCCCTGCCCTGAGAATAGAATAGAATAGAATAGAATAGGAATTAACCAGGTTGGAAGAAACCTTTGAGATCATCAAGTCCAACCTATCAGCCAACACCATCTCATCAACTAAACCATGGCACCAAGCACCCCTTCCAGTCTCTTCCTAAACACCTCCAGGGATGGTGACTCCACCACCTCCCTGAGCAGCACATCCCAATGCCCAGTCTCTCTTGCTGTGAAGAACTTCTTCCTAACATCCAGCCTAAACCTCCCCTGGCACAGCTTGAGACTGTGTCCTCTTGTTCTGGTGCTGGTTGCCCCCAGGCAGACCTACTAACTGCAGCCAGAGATGCCTGACCCTGGTCACTCCCCTTCTGCCCTCTCATCTCTCTGATGCTTTGCAGAAAGCATCCTCCAGCTATAGCCACAATGCTCAGAAGCAGCCCAGACAAATGGAGAGCTTCACACTGGAGAGCTTTGCCATCACAGACAGGTGGACAGGTCTCTGACTTACAGAATCATAGAATCAACCAGGTTAGAAAAGGCCTCAGGGATCATCAAGTCCAACCTATCACTGGAGGTGATTAGGAAGAGACTGGATGGGGACTATCAAGTCCTCAAAGGTCTCTTACAACCTGGTTAATTCTATTCTATTCTATTCTATTCTATTCTATTCTATTCTATTCTATTCTATTCTATTCTACTCTATTCTACTCTATTCTATTCTATTCTATTCTATTCTATTCCAATCACCCAATACCCAACACCTCCTGACAACCAAACCATGGCTCCAAGTGCCACATCCAATCCCCTCTTGAACACCTCCAGGGATGGGGACTCCACCACCTCCCTGGGCAGCACATCCCAATGGCCAACAACTCTCTCTATGAAGAACTTTCTCCTCACCTCCAGCCTAAACCTCCCCTGGCACAGCTTGTGACTGTGTCCTCTTGTTCTGGTGCTGGATGCCTGGGAGAAGAGATCAACCCCTACCTGGCTACAACCTCCCTTCAGGGAGTTGCAGACAGCAAGAAGGTCTCCCCTGAGCCTCCTCTTCTCCAGGCTAAGCATCCCCAGCTCCCTCAGCCTCTCCTCACAGGGCTGTGCTCCAGACCCCTCCCCATCTTTGTTGCCCTTCTCTGGACACCTTCCAGCATCTCAACATCTTTCCTAACCTGAGGGGCCCAGAACTGGACACAGGACTCAAGGTGTGGCCTAACCAGTGCTGAGTCCAGGGCCCAATGACCTCCCTGCTCCTGCTGGCCACACTGCTCCTGATGCAGGCCAGCATGCCTTCCACCTGTAATACATCCCCACCCCCAGTAGTCAGGATCACAGACAAAAGTCCTCCTTCCTACCTGACTGAAAGCATGGATGCTCTTTCTGCAGCACCCATGCAGAAATATCTGGGCCAGAGTACAGCACAGCCCCGAGCAGCCTGGCCATTAGCAGGTTCTGTTTTATTTAGAGTCCCTTAAAAAGGAGTAGAACTGCAGCCCCAGCAGGGCCAGCAAACCATGCTGTTGATCTATGAATATTCAGTGAGCTCCTGAAGCACTCCAGGGCACAAAACAAGCCTTTGAAATTAACTCAACTCTTCAAGGTCCTTTCGATTTTGTCTTGGCTTTGAGGTGTGAGTCACCAAGGCTGTTCCTCCAACCCGAGCAGGATCAGCACAGAGGATGCCTGGGCACTGAAATACTATGTGCAGCACTCTGTGAGAAAGACCTGGTGTCCATAAACATAAAGGCTTTGTGTCCATGAAGTCTTCAAAGCATACACTTTATGGCAGGGATTGTGTCTCCATACAGTCTTGAGACTCCTGCTGCCTGTAGAGACTTGGGGCTCCTTCTGTCAGCCTTAAAAGCTGCAGCAGCTTCAGTTCCCAGGGCTGGTGCCTTGGTGCCCTGTGGTCTGCAGCAATTGCAGTGTCCAATAAAGAGAGGCTGCAGAGGAATTTTGATCCTGGCAGGTCATGCCATACCCTGATGTCAGTCCCACCCAGTCAGTGAGGTTGTTGTGGTGCACTTTGACGTTGTGCCCATCACCTGCTGTGAAATTCTCTGCTCAACCTCTAAAACCTTGGCCCCAGGGCTCAGATGGTACCCAGGGAGAGCAACCCACTCAGCAGCTGGGCTGTTCCCATCACAGAATCATAGAATGGTCCAGGCTAGGAGGGACCTCCAAAGGTCATCCAGTCTAACCCCCTCTTCAGTCAGCAGGGACATTCTCCACTAGATCAGGCTGCCCAGAGCCCTGTCCAGGCTCATCTTGTGTGTCTCCAGGGATGGGGCCTCAACCACCTCCCTGGGCAACCTGTTCCAGTGTTCCATCACCCACACAGTAAAGAACTTGTTCCTAACATCCAGTCTAAATCTGCTCTGCACTAGTTTGAAGCCATTGCCCCTTGTCCTGTCACCACAGGCCTTTGTAAATAGTCTCTCTCCATCCTTCATGTAGCCCCCTTCCAGTACTGGCAGGCTGCTATTAGGTCTCCCTGGAGCCTCCTCTTCTCCAGGCTGAACACCCCCAGCTCTCTCAGCCTGTCCTTATAGCAGAGCTGCTCCAACCCCCTGATCATTTCTGTGGCCCTCCTCTGGACCTGCTCCATCAGGCCCATGTCCTTCCTGTGTTGAGGGCTCCAGACCTGGACACAGTACTCCAGGTGAGGTCTCAGCAGAGCAAAGTGGCAGAATCACCTCTCTGGCTCTGCTGGCTTATAGCTGCTAAATCCAAGCATGGGACTCCTGTCAGTGTGGATGCCAGTGCCATCAGTCCCTGTCAGTGACTCCTCTCAGCAGCAGCACCTGGCAGTGCAAAGAAATAAGGCAGAGCCTTTAGGATGTAGGAGCATCTCCAGCAGATGATGCATGACCCTCAGCAGGAGCTGCCTGCCCAGCTGTGGGTTGCTTTGTGTCGCTGGGATGGACAGGGGTTGTTTGTCCATGGGACAGGAACAGCAAAGCATGGGCACTGCCTGCACCCCCCCAGAACTCATGTGTCTGGTCAGCCTTTGATGGTTTGGACCAAACAGCCTGGAAGAAGAAGGCTTAGCAGCTGGGTTTGTCCAAGAATCTAGCAAAGGGGAAATAAAGCAAGGAGGTTGTCCTCACTGGTTGGCTGTAAACACACAAAAGGCATTAAGAGCTCCTCTCTTCTGCTTAATTCTCACAATTAATTGGGTTTGTTTCAGCTGGTGGAAACAGGAGACTTTGCAGAGATTCATTGAATGGGGTGGGTTGGGAGGGATCTTAAAGACCATCCAGTTCCAGCCCTCCTGCCATGGGCAGGGACACCTCCCACCGGCCCAGGCTGCTCAAGGCTTCATCCAGCCTGGCCTTGAACACCTCCAGGGAGGGGGCATCCAAACCCTTCAGAGAAAACCTCTGCAGATTAGCCAACACCTCTGGGCTTTCAGGAGTCTGGGGAGGGCGTAGGAGATGCCTGTGCTGCAAAACAAGCAGAGGGGTCATGAAATTGGGTGCCGTGAAGCATCAGCCGCTGTGGGTGGTTAGAGTAGGGCTGAACTCAGCTGTTCCCAGGCTGTCTAGACATTCCCATCCTATATCTGAGATGTCTTCCTGACCCAAGCTGTGTCAGAAGACCATCCTCTGGGAAAAGTTGCTGTGAATCACATTTTTTTCTGCCTGGGAAAGATTCCATCCAAGGAGAGCCAGCTGGCCCTGCCCTCGCTGCCATACTCCATAACCACAGGAGATTCCTCTCCCCCTGAGTCACAGAGCCAGCCAGCCAAGGTGGGCTGTCAGGAGTTAGCCTCTCTAGCCTGGGCTCAGAGCAAAGAACAAGGAGTCAGGAAAAGCAATAAGCCAGCAGCTGAAAACACAAAAGCACTTTGTTTCTGGAACCTTCCTGCTGTCATTTCTGCCACAAAGCTGCCTCAGCAAGGTCACACACGTGGCTCCACAGGACAGCGCTGCAGGTTCTGCATCCTTCTGCCTGCAACACAAAGATCAAGCTCCTTCTGTCCCCAAGAAGCTGCACACACACAGTGCTGGCTGAAGGGAAATATTTGTGGCCATGAGGTGGATTGCACAAATAACCTCCTTCCCTGTGGCTTCCTTATTCCATCCTCCTATTCCTGCCAGATTGGAGGCTGTGGGTCCTAAAGCCCCATCCCCAAACCTGCAGCCTCTTTACTCCTGACCACTTGGTGAACAGTCTCTGCAACAGAATCGTAGACTCACAGAACTGTTTGGGTTCCAAAAGACCTCTGAGGCTCCATGGGCACCGTGGCCAAATCTTCCAGCTCCCAGTTCTGCCCTGAGCCCCCTCTGACCTCCTGTTTCTTTCCTCTGCAGGCTGACGCCAAGATGGTCTGCGACGTCGTGAGTCGGATGGAGGACACAGAGCCCTTCTCTCCAGAGCTGCTGTCAGCTATGATGAGGCTCTGGGCAGACTCTGGCATCCAAGAGTGCTTCAACAGGTCCCGGGAATATCAGCTTAACGACTCGGCCCAGTAGTGAGTATCCCTGCCCATAGCCTTGCATGCTAAGGAGCTGCCTCTGGGCTTGCCCAAGTCTTACCTGAAGCTAAGGACCTCACAGCAGTCATAGGCTGCTATGAGACAGAAAGGATCAAGCAGGGCAGTGGAGGCTTCTCTGAACACAGATCTGGTGAGCAGAGGCAGATCAACCTATGGACATGGCTGATGGCTTCTTTGTTTGGCTAGTAGGTCACAGGGGTGTGTGACCAGCTGCTTTGTGTAGCAGGACGGCTCTTGGGTTTGCTTACCTGATGGTCATGGTGATAAAGAGGTGAATTCCAGCAAGGGGGCAGGGACAGCTTTGCTTTTACAGTGGCACTGCATTCTTCTCATCATACAGTTGGTGGCATCTCTCCCATTGGGGACCACATCCAGATGTGGTTTTCAATGAATGATGGGGCTTTCAATGAATGATGGGGTTTTCAATGAACCATGGGGCTTTGATTCATCCCACCATAAAGACAGGGCATCAACCCATGAAGGGCTGCTCTGGCTCTGAAGACACCCTGGGTGCCTCCCCAGTTTCAGTTCAGACCCTTTTCTCATGAGAAGCCATCCAACCTCCAGCTCGGCAATGAGGCCAGAGCTTCTCATCCCATAGTTTCAATCACAGCAGCTGCTGCAGCCAGGCAAGGTGTCCCCTGTCCTGGGCAGGGGTCAATAAAGTGTACTGAAGCACAAGGAACAAGCAAGGACATTTCACACCAACCCTAGCCAGGGATGCAGGCTGGGGTCAGAGTGGCTGCAGAGCAGCCAGGCAGAAAGGGACCTGGGGGTACTGGTTGCTAGTAGGCTGAACAGGAGCCAGCAGTGTGCCCAGGTGGCCAAGAAGGCCACTGGCATCCTGGCCTGCATCAGGAACAGTGTGGCCAGCAGGAGCAGGGAGGTCATTCTGCCCTGGACTCAGCACTGGTTAGGCCACACCTTGAGTCCTGTGTCCAGTTCTGGGCTCCTCAGGTTAGGAAAGATGTTGAGGTGCTGGAAGGTATCCAGAGAAGGGCAACAAAGCTGGGGAGGGGTCTGGGGCACAGCCCTGTGAGGAGAGGCTGAGGGAGCTGGGGTTGCTTAGCCTGGAGAAGAGGAGGCTCAGGGGAGACCTTCTTGCTGTCTCCAACTCCCTGAAGGGAGGCTGTAGCCAGGAGGGGGTTGGTCTCTTCTCCCAGGCAGCCAGCACCAGAACAAGAGGACACAGTCTCAAGCTGTGGCAGGGGAGGTTTAGGCTGGAGGTGAGGAGAAAGTTCTTCCCAGAGAGAGCTGTTGGCCATTGGGATGTGCTGCCCAGGGAGGTGGTGGAGTCCCCATCCCTGGAGGTGTTCAAGAGGGGATTGGATGTGGCACTTGGTGCCATGGTTTAGTAGCCATGAGGTGTTGGGTGACAGGTTGGACTTGATGATCTCTGAAGACTTTTCCAACCTTATTGATTCTATGACTCCCCAACTATGGACCTTTTGGTAGTCAGGGAAACAGAGGCTGCTCCAAGTGTTGAGAGGAGAATTTTGGCTGTCAGTTGGCCATCTGACTCATGCACTTCTGGAGTGGATTGCCTGGCACATCTGCTGAGGCTTTTCCTGGATCTCTCTCAAAAGAGGGACCCAAGCTGAGGGGTTTGTTCTCCGTGGTGTGCCTGACCATGCCCAGGCAGCAGCAGCTCCTCCCATCCAAGCTGGCAGGGCAGCTAGGGAGTGCAGGCCCATTTCTGCTCTCCTGGTGCTGCAGCAGAAGGCAGGTGATGACACATCACTTGGCACTGACCAAAAAAAAACCCAAGTGGGAAACCTGCAGCTGTGTGGTTGGTGTCACAGCATCCTACCCACCTGCTTCTCACCACAAGCAATTGCAACTCAGCAGGAAGCACAGAATCACAAAATGGGTTGGGTTGGGAGGGACCTTAAAGACCATCTAGTTCCAGCCCTATCTAGGTCCTGCCATGGGTAGGGACACCTCCCACTAGATCAAGTTGCTCAAGGTTTCATCCAACCTGGCCTTGAACACTTCTAGGGAGGGAGTGTTCCTTCTAGGGAGACTGTGTCCTCTTGTTCTGGTGCTGGCTGCCTGGGAGAAGAAACCAACCCCCTCCTGGCTACAACCTCCCTTCAGGGAGTTGCAGACAGCAAGAAGGTCTCCCCTGAGCCTCCTCTTCTCCAGGCTAAGCAACCCCAGCTCCCTCAGCCTCTCCTCACAGGGCTGTGCCCCAGACCCCTCCCCAGCTTTGTTGCCCTTCTCTGGACACCTTCCAGCACCTCAACATCTTTCCTAAACTGAGGGGCCCAGAACTGGACACAGGACTCAAGGTGTAGCCTAACCAGTGCTGAGTCCAGGGCAGAATGACCTCCCTGCTCCTGCTGGCCACACTGTTCCTGATGCAGGCCAGGATGCCTTTGGCACTTGGGCACACTGCTGGCTCCTGTTCAGCTGCTGTCAACCAGTACCCCCAGGTCCCTTTCTGCCTGGCTGCTCTCCAGCCACTCTGACCCCAGCCTGGAGCACTGCCTGGGGTTGTTGTGGCCAAAGTGCAGCACCCAGCACTTGGACTTGTTGATTGCCATCCTGTTGGACTCTGCCCATCTGCCCAGCCTGACAAGCTCCCTCTGCAGAGCTCTCCAACCCTCTAACAGACCAACTCCTGCCCCCAGCTTGGTGTCATCTGCACATTTACTGATGACTGACTCAATCCCCTCCCCAGCACTTCTGTGGCCCCCTTCAGGTACTGGAAGGCCACTAGAAGATCTCCCTGGAGCTTTCTCTTCTCCAGGCTGAGGAGGATCCTGCCACTATGCTGCCTTTTAATCACTCCTAGGTGGACACTGTTGTTCAATCCATATTTCACTGCTTGTAGCAGGAAGATCAGCCTTCTCCTGGCAGCAATTTTCTTTCCTTTCATTTTTATCACAGCAGAAAGGGCTGTGGCAGAAGCATACCTTCAGAGCCAGGAATTACAGCAAATGCTGGTCCCAATTGCATTATAACCTTGGGGAAAATTCTTCAGTTGTTTTCAAGTCAATTACCTGGAGGGAAGCATTTTGATTGTCCTTCCCTGTTAAGACAGCAGCTGCAAATAAAAAGCCCAGCCCTCCCCCAGACGTGACCAGCTGCTGGGCAATTCAGCAGGCACAGCTCAGAAACCAAAAGCAGCTCCAAGCCATCAGCTGAAGAGCCACTGTGCTCTGGTATTCACAAAGACAACACGTGGCTGCAGCCCAGCACAGTGAATTTTACAGCATCACAGAGCGGTCTGGGTTGGAAGGGACCTGCAAAGGTCGTCCTCTGCAGTCCGCAGATCAGGCTGCCCAGAGCCCTGTCCAGGCTCATCTTGAGTATCTCCAGGGATGGGGCCACAACCACCTTCCTGGGCAACCTGTTCCAGTGTTCCACCACCCTCATGGTACAGAACTTGTTCCTAACATCCAGTCTCCCTCTGCTCTACTTTGAAGCCATTGCCCCTGGTCCTGTCACTGCAGGACTTTGGAAACAGCCTCTTCAACAACATCAGGGGAGCCCTTACTGCTGTCCACAGCTCCCTGAAGGGAGGTTGTAGCCAGGTGGGGGTTGGTCTCTTCTCCCAGGCAACCAGCACCAGAACAAGAGCACACAGTCTCAAGCTGTACCAGGGGAAGTTTTGGCTGAAGGTGAGGAGAAAGTTCTTCCCAGAGAGAGTTGTTGGCCCTTGGGATGTGCTGCCCAGGGAGGTGGTGGAGTCCCCATCCCTGGAGGTGTTCAAGAGGGGATTGGATGTGGCACTTGGAGCCATGGTTTAGTAGCCATGAGGTGTTGGGTGACAGATTGGACTTGATGATCTTTGAGGTCTTTTCCAGCCTTCCTGATTCAATGATTCTATGATCTTTTGGCCCCCAGAGGGGGCTGCATTCTGCTCCTTGCCCAGGCTGCGTGCCTCCGTGCTCAGCCACGCTGTGAATCGTGCCGCCGCTTCTTTCCTCCGAGCTAGGTCAGACGCCAAGCTGAACTCCTTCCCATTTCTGGACCTGCTGCCCTTTAGGAGCCTCTGGTGGTTCCATCAGCAGGAGCAGAGCTGCTGTCACAGGGCAGGGGCACTGTCACACATCCTGCTGCACCTCCAGGCCCTGGTGCCATCACACCAGATGGCGCTGCAAGTGAGAGCTCAGTTGGCATTTATTCACGCCCAGTGGACTCGCCGTGAAGAGAGGCATATTATTCATTTCATCCTTCAGTGCTTTGGGGCTGGGGTGCTGTGGGGTTTTTTTTCTGCATGAGTGAAAGACTTGAGAGAGTTTTCTATTTTTCCTGCCCCCTTCCTCACTCCCAGACCCTTCCCTCCCCCCACAAAAAATAAAGAAGGACTTGCTGTTATCAATGCTGCTGTTGGGTTTTAAACACAAGCAACTGCAAAATCTGGGCTCCTTAAGGCACAGAAATAAAACCCCAGACTAGGACTGGCAACCAGGACCTCGAGCTGCACCAGGGGAAGTTCAGGCTGGAGGTGAGGAGAAAGTTCTGCTCAGAAAGAGTAACTGGCCATTGGGGATGTGCTGCCCAGGGAGATGGTGGAGTCCCTGTCCCTGGAGGTGTTCAAAAACAGCTTGGATGTGGCACTTGGAGCCATGGTTGAGTTGTCAGGAGGTGTTGGGTATTGTGTGACAGGTTGGACTTGATGATCTTTGAGGTCTCTTCCAACCCTAGTGATACTGTGATACTGTTGCCCAGGTGCCCAAGAAGGCCAACAGCATCCTGGCCTGCATCAGGAATAGTGTGGCCAGCAGGAGCAGGGAGGTCATTGTGCCCCTGTACTCTGCATTGGTTAGGCCACACCTTGAGTCCTGTGTCCAGTTTTGGGCTCCTCAGTTTAAGAAGGACATTGAGAGACTCTTGAATGTGTCCAGAGAAGGGCAACAAGGCTGGGGAGAGGCCTTGAGCACAGCCCTGTGAGGAGAGGCTGAGGGAGCTGGGGTTGCTTAGCCTGGAGAAGAGGAGGCTCAGGGGAGACCTTCTTGCTGTCTCCAACTCCCTGAAGGGAGGTTGGAGCCAGGTGGGGGTTGGTCTCTTCTCCCAGGCACCCAGCACCAGAACAAGAGGACACAGTCTCAAGCTGCACCAGGGGAAGTTTAGACTGGAGGTGAAGAGAAAGTTCTTCCCAGAGAGAATTGTTAGCTGTTGGAATGTGCTGCCCAGGGAGGTGGTGGAGTCACCATCCCTGGAGGTGTTCAAGAGGGGATTGGATGTGGCACTTGGTGCCATGGTTTAGTCATGAGGTCTGTGGTGACAGGTTGGACTTGATGATCTTTGAGGTCTCTTCCAACCTTAGTGACACTGTGATACTGTGATCTCTGAGGTCTTTTCCAACCTGGATGATTTTATGACTCTGAAGGTCCCCCAGGTTTGAAAAGCAGTGCTGGGCAGCGAGCTGGGTTAGCATTGCTCTTGTTTCAGGCTTCTCTTGGTGTGAGCAGCGCCATGGTTTAAAGGCCACAGTGATCTTAGGTTGATGGCTGAACTCAGTGATCTTAGAGGTCTTTTCTGTCATTCTGTGATGTTCTGCTGGCAGGAGGAGAGTTTGCTGCAGCAGTTAGAGCTCACACACCACAGCTGCTCACATATGTCCCAAAGCTGGAGGGCAACAAGTCCTGTGGTGCCCAGCAGGGTGGGAGCCTCAGGAGTGGTGCAGGCACTTCCCTTCATCCCAGACAGCACCTGCTGAAGGCTCTGAGTGCTTTTCAGAGCCCACCCCTGGGCTCTGTTTGTAGGGAGCCATCACTTGGCTTTCTGTGAGTCAATGCTGCTGTTGTCCTACACTGCTCTTCCAGTGAGGTGCTTTAAAATGGTTCCAACCAGAGCCCTGGAGCCCCTGGAGCCCTGGAGCCCAAGGCACAAGCAAATCAACAGCCTGAAAATAGATTTTCACTGGAAATAGATTAAATATTCTGTATTAGCCTGAACAAGAAGTGAGTGACAGCTCTTGTCTCCTATCAAAGATGGGCAGGAGCACCTTGCTCGCTTCTCTCCTATGCCTGCCTGCCTAATGGGTGGACTTCCCTGCAAAGCCCTGCTGCTTTTTATAGGCTCTAAAGCCAGCCTGTCCTTAGCAAAGGTTTCAGAGCCACTGTGAAGGAACAATAGCAGAAAAGGACCTGGGGGTGTTGGTTGACAGCCTGCTGAACATAAGCCAGCAGTGTATACAGATGGCCAAGAAGGCCACCGGCAGCCTGGCCTGGATCAAATACAGTGTGGCCAGCAGGACCAGGCAGGCATCGTGTCCTGTACTGGGCACTGGTGAGGCTGCACCTCGAATCCTGAGTTCAGTTCTGGGCTCTTCACTCCAAAGAGGACATTGAGGGGTTGCACTGTGTCCAGAGAAGGACTACAAAGCTGTTGAAGGGTGTGAAGGACAGGTCTTAGGAGGAGCAGCTGAGAGAACTGGGGTTGGTTAGTCTGGAGAAGAGGAGGCTGAGGGGAGACCTCATTGCTCTCTACAGCTCCCTGGAAGGAGCTTGCATTGAGCTGGGGTTGGTCTCTTCTCCTCAGTCTCAGGGGATAGAAGGAGAGGAAATGGCCTGGAACTGTGCCAGGGGAGGCTTAGGTTGGATATTAGGAATAATTTCTTTGGGGCAAGAGTGGTCAGGGACTGGCACAGGCTGCCCAGGGAGGTGGTGGAGTCCCCATCCCTGGAGGTGTTCAAGAAAGCTGTGCCCATGGCACCTGGGGCCATGGTTTGATGGCCAGGGTGGTGCTGGGTTGCTAGTTGGGCTGGATGATCTTAGAGGGCTTTTCCAGCCTTAGTGGTGGTTCTATGAATAGAAACCAGCACTTTAGCCAAGAAGGAAGACGAGTGGGGAAGAGGGGAGGTGCTGTCACAGGCCTCCTGTGTCTTGGATAGCAAAAAGTAAACCCATCAGGCCAGCAAGAGAAGGGAAGAGAGCAAAATGCAGCAGTTGGTTTCATCTTTTTTCATTACTGCATTTTTTTCCAGCCTTCCCTAAGGCACATTTCTGGGTGGGTTGAGTTCCACATTCCTAATCTCTTGATTATGTTTTTATTCCTACTTCATCTCCTCTTCCTTTCTTGTCTCTGTGCCTGGGAGCTAAATCGACCTCTGATCATCAAAGAGTCTGGGCAGAGCTGATGTCTTTTTTCTTCTCTAGCCAGTCTCTGTCAGGGGAAGCACATCTGTGACCCACATTTTGCTTTCAGAATCAGCAGAAGAGAGGTTTCCAGCTGCTTGCCTTAATCTCCTGCTTTTGTTCAGGGTTGAAAACCTTCCCCTGTTTCCTAGCCTCCAGTTCTTAACTAGCCTGGTCAGTGGAGTAAAGTGCATAGGGCAAGTCTGATCTTACACCACCCAGGGCTGGAGCCCTGCTTTGAGTGGCCTCCAAAGCTTGATGGAGGGGAAGAGAGCAGACGGAGCATCCATGCCGGCGCCGCTTTCCCGCCTGCGGATCCAAACAGGCACAGCCCCGGCAAGATGTGTGGGCAGAGACAGTTTGCAAGTACACAGACACACACACACACACAAAAAGAAAAAGCCAGAATCCATCTCAACTTCTTCTCCTCCTCTTTCCAAGTACACTGAAAGATCATTTGAGAATGCCAGGGCTGTGAAAATGCAAAGTATTTCAGGCCTGCGTTCAACCCCATCCCAGCTTCACACATAGCAGAGGTGTCAGGGCTAGGAAGCTTCCAGTTGCCTTTGGCTCTCTCAACAGGGAGTGAAGGGAGGGGGAGATGCCTCCAGGGAGGGATACAGACCTCACTGCTCAGTGGAGGAAGAAAGATGTGATTGCTGCTCTGCCATAGCTCACCACAGCCCTGGCAGCTCGAGCCTGTGTACTGAGTCCAAACTAGACAGCACTTTGGGTCAGCACTCCATCTTCAAGAGCTCCAAACTCCTCTGGCACCCAACTCAGGACAAAAGACCACAGTGTCTTCCTTCTCAGCCTGTCTCCTGATGTCTTTTCCTAGCAAAAGAATTGTCTTTGCCTGTTGGTATCACCTTCCCTGCTGTCACTCCTTTGCATCCCACACGCCAGCAGGCGCTTTACAGCGAGAGAGCAGCGGAGAAAGCAGAGCCAGATGTGGTTGGGATGTGCTGAACACCTTCCAGACTCTGAAACCAGGCTGTGAAATCTCCAGCCTTGGAAATGCTCCACGCTGAGCCACCTGAGCTAACTCCCAAACTGAGTTTAGCCCTGAAGTTGGCCCTGCTGTGGCCAGGTGCAGATGAGCTCCAGAGGTCCAAACTGGCACTCCTGGCTGGGGGTAGAAATGCTGTGTGCAGCAGGAGCCGGGGGGGGGATTGTCCCCTGGACTCAGCTCTGCTGAGGCCACACCCTCAAGTTTTGGGCACCTCAACACAAGAGATGTGGAGGAGCTGGAGCCAGGGCAGAGGAGGGCAAGGAAGCTGGGAAGGGCCTAGAGAACAAATGTGATTAAGAGCCACTGAAGGAGCTGGGGCTGGTTAGTGTGAAACAGAGGAGGCTGAGGGGAGACCTCCTTGCTGCCTGCAACTACCTGAAAGGAGGTTGTGGAGAGGCTGATGCTGGTGTCTTCTCCCAGGTGATTAGTGATAGAACAAGAGGGAGTGGCCTCAAGCTGCCACTGGGTAGGTTTAGACTGGACATTAGGAAAGATTCTTTTCACAGAAAGAGAGGTCAGGCACTGGAATGTGCTGCCCAGGGAGGTGGTGGAGTCCCCAACCCTGGCTGTGTCTAAAGGTGGTTTGGATGTTGTGCTTGGGGCTATGGTTTAGAGGTGACCCTTGTAGAGTAGGGCTCTGGGTTGGACTGGGTGATCCTGAGGGTCTCTTCCAACCTGAGTGTCTCTGTGGTTCTGTGATTCTTCCTCTCTTAACACTGGGTTTAAAGGGGAGAAGGGGCTCTCAGAGTTGGCTGTGACCATGCAGCTCCACTACAATGCCCACATCCCACTGGTCCCCTTGGTCTAAAGGTTTGCCTCGATGGCCATCAAGGGGCCACCAGGGGGACCAGTGGGGCGTGGGCATTACACAGGACTGCCAGGACATGGCCCACTTTAATGAGCTGCAATTGTTGCTGGCTCTCTCTGCCTGAAGAAAGAAGAATTATAGGTCAAGGTTTGGCATTAATATTCCTCTCAGGTGCACAGATTCCATTTTCTCCTCATGCCTCTCGCATCCGAACAGGCCTTTGCCGCCTGCCCCTCTTGCTCCTGGCTGTCACTTTGCCCTCCCTTGCCTTTAATTGGAGGCAGCAGCAGCAGCATAAATAGAACAATCCAATTAATTGGGATGACTTGCTTTGGGTTGTTTATTGAACAACCCACCACCTTTGCAGCACCAAAGCAGAAAGGGGGGAGGGGGAATCCATCCCAAGAGCAGATGCAGATACATTTGTCTGCATTTATGCTTTCATTTACCCCTCCACCCCCCCCCAAGTAAATATCTCCACCAGCTTTGAATAATGGAGTTCCCCCTATGATAAGGAAACAAAAGAGCTCCTAAAGGTGGTTGACTGCAACCATCAGCCTTGCCCTGTTCCCACTAATGAGATGCAAATAGCTTCCCAGCTCTGAGCATCCGCCTGGTAGAGTCTTGATTTGAGGCTTGGGAGGGGGCTCAGGCTGCATTACTACCTTCAGCAACCCAAGAATCACAGGATTGTCAGGGTTGGAAGGGACCTCAAGGCTCAGCCAGTTCCAACCCCCCTGCCATGGGCAGGGACACCTCACACTACAGCAGGTTGCTCACAGCCACATCCAGCCTGGCCTTCAAGCCTGCAGGCATGAGGCTTCCACCACCTCCCTGGGCAACCTGTGCCAGTGTCTCACCACCCTCATGGGGAAGAACTTCCTCACATCCAATCTGAATCTACCCATTTCTAGTTTTGCTCCATCCCCCCTAGTCCTGTCATTCCCTGACACCCTCAAAAGTCTCTCCCCAGCTTTCTTGTAGCCCCCTTCAGATCCTGGAAGGCCACAAGAAGATCTCCTCAGAGCCTTCTCTCCAGACTGAACAACCCCAACTCCTTCAGTCTGTCCTCACAGGAGAGCAGCTCCAGCCCTCTGCTCATCCTCATGGCCCTTCTCTGAACACCTTCCAGCACCTCCAGATCCTTCCTGGGACAGAGGCTCCAGAACTGGCCCCAGAGCTCCAGCTGTGGTCTCAGCAGAGTGGAGCAGAGGGGCAGAATCCCCTCCCTAGCTCTGCTGGCCATGCTGGCTGGCTATGGAATGGCTATCCCTGTATGGCTACATCCAGAGCTGAGTGTGAGCTGGGCACCTTGCATGTGAATGCAGCTGGATGTTTGCCAGCAGCTCACCCTGCAGCCCCACTTTGACCAGAGAATCACAGAATTGTCAGGGTTGGAAAGGACCTCAAGGCTCAGCCAGTTCCATGCCCCCTGCCATGGGCAGGGACACCTCAGGTTGCTCAGAGCCTCATACAGCTTGGTCTTAAAAAATTCCAGGGATGGAGCTTCCACCTACCCAAAAGGGAAGGAGCCAAGCAGTATCTCACCCTGCCTGGAGGAGGAAACACTGCCAGGACTGGGGAACCAGCTCTTGCTTGGAGATGAGGAGCAGGCAGCAGCACTGATAAGCACAGCACAGGGCTTTCACCCCTGAGGAAACCTCCTGAACCCAGGATAATCTGTTCTCATCACCAGCTGACAGACCCAACAGGGATTTCTTCCTGCTTGCAGAGGGCTGGGGGTGTCAGAGGCAGTGCAGAGAGAGTTGACTCCTTTTTGGCTGAGTGTTTGTGTATTTTTAGGCTGAAGTCTCCTTATGAAACCAACTGGAGCTGGCAGGCTGCCACCAAGGGCTGGGGTTCTGGTGTGTTCAGTTTGGGTTTTCACTGTTCTCCCTTTCCCACCACCTTGCAGCAGGCAGAGCTCCTGCCCTACATCTACCCCATCACTGTGATCTCTGGAAGGTGTCCCTGCCCACGGCAGGGGAGCTGCAGCTAGGTGATCTTTAAGGTCCTTTCCAAGCCAAGCCATTCTCTCAGTCTTTCACCCCAACCTCCATCCCCTGTAGAGGCATGGCAGTGCAGGGATGCAGCTCCACAGCCAGGCTCTGCTGGGAGCCCACAGCCCTTGCTCCTCCTCTCCTGCAGAGCCAGGGAGCCCAACATCCCTCTCCCTTTCTGCACCCTGCAGCTTCATGTCCCATGTGCCCCCAGCTCTGCCATCACAGCCTGTCCTGTGTTACAGACAGCATCACTCACATGGGGTGAGGGCAGGACCTGGGGTGTCTTCTACCAGTGAGACTCTCTTAGGGCATCCTATCACTGTTTGAAGCTCCTCAGGGCACCAGGTAGCTCCATCAAGGCTGATGTCCCTCTATGGGGATGATTCCTGCTTTAAGCCAGCTCCTCAGCACCCAGCTCCTTGCTCCCCAGGGGCTGTGAGCTCTGTCCCCTCGCAGCACTGGGGACCAGCTGGCTGCTCACAGCCTCAATCTTCTACAGGGCGTCTGCAGGCAAAGCTGTCAGGAGACCACCGTGCCCTGGTGGCTCTTCTACACAGGACTGGCATCAGGCCTGGTGCTGTCTGTGATGGTGGGAGGCAAGTGTGGCTTGTGACATGTGGCTTCCTGATGCATTTGCTGTCCCTCTGAAATCCTCACAGGGCAAAGAATGGCAGGAGCATGGGAATTTCTTTGTAGCTGGGCTCCAGGATGGAGCAAGCTTCAACATGGCTCTGCAGGTATCACTGGTGACATTGTGACACAGAGATGCTTCCCACTCCCTCCCCTGGGCCCTATCCCAGGGATCATAGAAGCACAGAAGTGTTTGGTTGGAAAAGCCCTGTAAGGTCATCCAGTCCAACCAGCAACCCAACCCCACCATGGCCATCAAACCATGGCCCCAAGTGCCATGGCCACATGTTCTTGAACACCTCCAGGCATGGGCACTCCACCACCTCCCTGGGCAGCCTCTGCCAATCCCTGACCACCCTTGCAGTCAAGACAGTTTTCCTCATCTCCAACCTAACCCTTCCCTGGCACAATTTCAGGCTATTTCCTCTCCTTCTATCACCTAATACTAGGGAGAAGAGACCAATGGCCACCTCACTGCAACCTTCTTTCAGGGAGCTGTAGAGAGCAATCATCCCAGTTTGGAAGGAAAAGCTACAAAAGGACTTTGCTGTGGACTGGGAAGTGCTTGGGAGCTCTTGTGCAGAGCTGCCTGCCTCGAGCTGTGGCATGAACAGCTCAGGAGGAGCCACTCCAGCCCCTTGCAAGGCAGACCAGCTCCATGCACTCAGAATCACAGAATGGTAGGGGCTGGAAAGGACCTCTGGAGATCATCCAGTCCAACCCCCCTACCAGAGCAGCATCACCCAGGGCAGGTGGCACAGGAATGCAACCAGACAGGGCTTGGAAGTTTCCAGAGGAGACTCCACAACCTCCCTGGGCAGCCTGCTGCAGTGCTCAGTCACCCACACAGTGAAGAAGTTTCTCCTCACTCACGATGCAGTTATCTCCCTTTTCTCCTCCTTTATGCTCTCAAAGCCACCAGCCTTTCCCTGTCCCATGTTCCTCTAGCACCAGGCCACCATCCCTTCTCCCCTCGCCAGACCTCAGGGGTGCAATTCCCAGGTCAGTCCCACTGGCCCCATCCTGCCCCTGCTCAGGAGTTGGAATGGAATGGAATGGAATGGAATGGAATGGAATGGAATAGAATAGAATAGAATAGAATAGAATAGAATAGAATAGAATAGAATAGAATAGAATAGAATAGAATAGAATAGAATAGAATAGAATAGAATAGACCAGGTTGGAAGAGACCTTTGAGATCATCAAGTCCAACCTATCACCCAACACCATCTCATCAACTAAACCATGGCACCAAGCACCCCAGCCAGTCTCTTCCTAAACACCTCCAGGGATGGGGACTCCACCACCTCCCTGGGCAGCACATCCCCATGGCCAATCTCTCTTGCTGTGAAGAACTTCTTCCTAACATCCAGCCTGAACCTCCCCTGGTGCAGCTTGAGACTGTGTCCTCTTGTTCTCTTCACCTTCATCCTCTAGCATCACATTGGTGATGCTGCCCAGCATGGTAGTGGAAAGAACACTTGGAGCCATGGTTGAGTTGTCAGGAGGTTTTGGTATTGGGTGAATAGAATAGAATAGAATAGAATAGAATAGAATAGAATAGAATAGAATAGAATAGAATAGAATAGAATAGAATAGAATTAACCAGGTTGGAGGAGACCTTTAAGATCATCAAGTCCAACTAATCACCCAACACCATCTAATCAACTAAACCATGGCACCAAGCACCCCAGCCAGTCTCTTCCTAAACACCTCCAGGGATGGGGACTCCACCACCTCCTTGGAGCAATTCATCACCTCCCTCACTCTGACCCAGGAGAGCCCAAAAGCCATTGGAGTGGCTGCTGGGGGCCATACAGCTACTGCCTGTCCTCTCTGGAGGGCTGGCCCCTGCTAGAAGAGGGGAGCAGGGCAGCACCCCCACACTCAGGTGGTTAAGGTTAGGAGCTAACCCCAAAAGCAGTCATGAGCTTAGCTAAAACAGCCTCCAGTTTTCAATATACATTAAGACAGCCATTGGAAAATTGCCTTGGTCTGCTGCTTCCTAAGCCCTCTGGCTTATAGTTTAAAGCCTTTTGTCTGTGAACAGGAGATTTTGAAAGTCCTTTTGTTATTTCCTTAAGCAAATAGTCCTTCTCATATCCATTGAGGAGCTGAGGCTTTAGGAGGGAACAAAAATGAAGGGGGAGGGGGGGGAATCAAACCAAAAAGCACTGTGACACTTGCCAGAAAGTCACAGGGCTTGGCAGGGACAGGGATGGAGCACCCAGAGCTTGGATGGTGGCACAGCTCCCAGGAGGAAGGCAGAATGAAGCACCCAGGGCATGGGTGGCACAGCTCCCAGGAGGAAGGCAGAATGAAGCACCCAGGGCATGGGTGGCACAGCTCTCAGGAGGAAGGCAGAGGTCCCTGCCCCCCCCCCCCCCAGAGATTCTGTTATGCCCATGGGTCAGGGGTTGAAGCTTCTTGCATCTGTTGCCCAGTGGGGACAATAAACATGCTTCCCATTTATGAGATCAGGGAACCACAGGCTTGTTTGGGTTGGAAAAGCCCTCCAAGATCATCCAGTCCAACCAGCAAACCAACCCCACCATGGCCATCAAACCATGGCCCCAAGTGCCATGGCCACACCTTTCTTGAACACCTCCAGGGATGGGGACTCCACCACCCCTCTGGGCAGCCTGTGCCAATCCCTGACCACTCCTGCAGCAAAGAAATTATTCCTAACATCCAACCTAAGCCTCCCCTGGCACAGTTCCAGGTCATTTCCTCTCCTTCTATCACCTGAGAGTAGGGAGAAGAGACCAACCCCAACCTCACTGCAACCTCCTGTCAGGGAGCTGTAGAGAGCAATGAGGTCTCCCCTCAGCCTCCTCTTCTCCAGACTAAACACCCCCAGCTCCCTCAGCTGCTCCTCCTAAGACTTGTTCTGTAGGTGCCAACATCCAGGATGGGGAAGGCAGCAGCAGAGCAAGGAGGGAGCAACCCATGCTGGGTTGGGCATGGTGAGGGGAGTCTGGGTGAGCCCCATGGGAGCAGAGTCCCAGTAGTCAGCTGAGACAGTGCTGCCAAAATTGGGCTTCACCTGGGGGAGCCCCAGGCACTGAGGATTTCACAGAGTAATTGATGTAATAGCTGCAACTGGCCCTGGAGCAAACACCACTTTGGTTAGTGTTTATCCAGGCCAAGTGCTGAGCCAATATCCAATCCCCAGCCATCGATTCCTACTGCTCTGTAGGTGGGAAAGAGGGAAGGGATGGAGGTTATTTCTTCATGCAGAAGACACAGTGGGGGCTCAGCAGCACAGGCATGAGTTTGGGTATGGCCAGTGCCATACATCCAGGGAGTAAAAGGGGCATCCTGGAGGACTCAAGTCCAAGTGCTGGGTGCTGCAGGTTCTACACAGTGGCCACAACAACCCCAGGCAGTGCTACAGGCTGGGGTCAGAGTGGCTGGAGAGCATCCAGGCACAAAGGGACCTGGGGGTACTGGTTGATAGTAGGCTGAACAGGAGCCAGCAGTGTGCCCACACAGCCAAGAGGACCAATGGCATCCTGACCTGCATCAGGAACAGTGTGGCCAGCAGGAGCAGGGAGGTCATTGTGCCCTGTACTCAGCACTGGTTAGGCCACACCTTGAGTTCTGTGTCCAGTTCTGGGGCCCTCAGGTTAGGAAAGATGTTGAGATGCTGGAAGGTGTCCAGAGAAGGGCAACAAAGCTGGGGAGGGGTCTGGAGCACAGCCCTGTGAGGAGAGGCTGAGGGAGCTGGGGTTGCTTAGCCTGGAGAGGAGGAGGCTCAGGGGAGACCTTCTTGCTGTCTGCAACTCCCTGAAGGGAGGTTGTAGCCAGGGGGGGTTGGTCTCTTCTCCCAGGCACCCAGCACCAGAACAAGAGGACACAGTCTCAAACTGTGCCAGGGGAAATTTAGGCTTGAGGTGAGGAGAAAGTTCTTCATAGAAAGAGTAATTTGCCATTGGGATGTGCTGCCCAGGGAGGTGGTGGAGTCCCCATCCCTGGAGGTGTTCAAGAGGGGATTGGATGTGGCACTTGGTGCCATGGTTTAGTAGTCATGAGGTGTTGGGTGACAGGTTGGCCTTGATGATCTCTGAGGTCTTTTCCAACCTTATCGGTTCTAACCCCTTCCCTGCTGGGCTTCCTTCTGCAGCAGGTTCACTGGGAACACAGCCACTAAAAAGCAATTCAGTGCTCCAAAACTGCAAGCTGAGGCCATGAAACAGGCTGTGAGCAGCCACTGTGGCTCTGAGGCTCCAACAGCCCTTGCCATGGTGTACATCAGCAATTCCCAGTCCCTCAGGACTCCTCTTGCTACGTAAGTTGTGATTGTAGCAAGAGAACCATTTCCAAACCCTCCTCCAGGCAAACAGCAGCCAGTGCATCCTCCCAGGCAGTGCTCATGTCACTTGAAACATTTGCAGTTAAACAGCTCCACCAACAATCCCCAGGATGAGCAACACTGCACCAGGGAGCATGCTGAGCAGGGAGGCCAACCCTGCAGCAGGCAGGAACAGGAGAGGGAAGAGAATTGAGGAGGAAGAGGGTGACACTAAAGGCAGCTGCTGGGAGCTGGGAACAGAGTGCAGGCAAAACTCTTTGCTCAACTCATAGAATCACAGAATTGTCAGGGTTGGAAGGGACCTCAAGGCTCAGCCAGTTCCAACCCCCTGCCATGGGCAGGGACACCTCACACTACAGCAGGTTGCTCACAGCCACATCCAGCCTGGCCTTCAAAACTTCCAGGCATGAGGCTTCCACCACCTCCCTGGACAACCTGTGCCAGGCTCTCACCACCCTCCTGGGGAAGAGCTTCTTCCTCACATCCAATCTGAATCTACCCATTTCTAGTTTTGCTCCATCCCCCCCAGTCCTATCCCTCCCTGACACCCTCAAAAGTCCCTCCCCAGCTTTCTTGGAGCCCCCTTCAGATCCTGGAAGGCCACCAGAAGGTCTCCTTGGAGCCTTCTCCTCTGCAGACTGAACAGTCCCAACCCAGAATCAGAGAATTGTGTGGGTTGGAAGAGATCTCTTGGAGGTAGACCATCAGGTCCAACCTGCCACCTCAGACCACCATGGCCATTAAACCATGTCCCAAAGTGCCATGGGGGCCACTCTTTTGCCACCAGCCTAACTGAAAAGTGGCTGGGCTGTATTCCAGGCATGCCCCAACAGCTCTGATACCTGACTGAGCATCTGTAACATAGAATCACAGAATCCTGGAGCTGTTTGGGTTGGAAAAGCCCTCTCAGATCATTGAGTCCAAGCAGCAACCCCACCCCACCATGGCCATCAAACCATGGCCCGAAGTACTGGGGCCACAGGTTCACCAGGGCCACAGGTGTTCAAGAAGAACACCTCCAAGGATGGTGACTCCAGCACCTCCCTGGGCAGCCTGTGCCAACCACAGGGTCACAGAATTGTCAGGTTTGGAAGGGACCTCAAGGCTCAGCCAGTGCCAACCCCCTGCCGTGGGCAGGGACACCTCACACTACAGCAGGTTGCTCAGAACCACATCCAGCCTGGCCTTCAAACCCTCCAGGGGTGAGGCTTCCACCACCTCCCTGGGACCACTGATCCCTGACCACTCTTGCAGCTGGAAGCAGCAGCTTTGCAGGAAGAAATCCCCAGAGGAGTATCTCATCAAGCAAAAATGTGTAAGCAAAGGAATGACACAAATCTAGAAGTTATAAATAAACTTGGGGGTGGGGGGGGGGGTGGAAAAAAGGCTGCATGTTTCTACCCAGGAGCTCAGCTCCCTGTATCCTGCCATGGGGACCACCCTTAAGTGTGTGGAGGGGGTCAGCCTCTTCCCCAAGTGATAGGACATAGGGAAATGGCCTCAAGTTGTGCCAGGGGATGCTTAGGTTGGACACAGGGAACAGTGTCTTCCACAAAAGGGTTGTCAAGCTTAGGTTGGAGGTTTAGGATGGACATGAGGAGGAATTTCTTCCCCAGAAGGGTTGTCAAGCCCTTGAACAGGCTGTCCAGGGCAGAGGTGGAGTCTCCATCCCTGGAGAGATTGAAAAGCCCTGGAGACATGGTGCTGAGGGCCATGGTTTAGTGGTGGCCTGGCAGTGCTGGGTTAAGGGTTAGAACTGATGAGCTGAAAGGTCTCTCTTCCAACCAAACTGATTCTGGGATCCTTCAGCTTTATCCTGAACATGACTTAGGTGGAATGGGATCCCTTGTTGGTCAGTTCATGCTCGCCTGTCTTGTCCAGTCCTCCACTTACTTACTGCAGCCCAAGGTGGGTCAGTGACCCTGGTCAGCACAGGAGCGAGTCCAGGCAAGAACCTTTCTGCACCACAACCCTTGGCAGCAGCTCTGAACAGCAAATGTCATCACTGCTGGGAGCAGCCACTGGCTGTGAGAACATGCCCTGGACTTCAGACAGTGCCAGCACTGAGCAGAAGCTGAGCTGAGAATTCAGAGCAGAATTTGTTCTGCTCTAGCTCAGACCAGGAGGAGTGGAGAGCAAGCACCTTGGCTCCAGAGGAGAGGAGAGCTCCTGTACAGATACACAGTCCACATCAGCAGGGGAAAGCTGAGGGGAAATAGGATGAAATCCAGCCCCTGCCCTTGAACATACATCCCTGCAGCCTCTGCCATGTGCTCCCAGAACAACAGAGCCACATTACACACCTCCCTGGGTTTGTCTGCAGTCTCCAGCTGCTCCCTTCATGGTGTGTCACTGGCTCCCTGCCTACCCATGCCAAGTCTAGGTCCCCTCCAGCACCTGGGAGATGACCCTGGGGAGCACTGGCTGCCTCTTCCCTGGCTCCTCCCTCCACATTGCTCATCCTCCTCCCTTTTCCCCACTTAATGCCTTGAATCTCATCAGCCCTCAGCCCAAGGGACAAGTGGACCATGCAGGGAGTGCATGAAGAGGACTGAACATGGACAAGATGTATGGGTCTGCAAACCAGCAACAGTGCAGGCATGAGGGCTGCAAAGCTGCTGAGGGGCCTGGAGCAGCTCTGTGAGAAGGAAAGGCTGAGAGCCCTGGGGCTGTTGAGCCTGGAGAAGAGCAGCCCAGAGGGGAGCTGAGCAATGCTCAGCAAGGGTGGAGGAAAAGAGGATGGGGCCAGGCTTATGTCCAGCAAGAGGACAAGAGGCACAGAATGGTAGCCTCCTTGGTGTGAGGGAGGCCTGGAGCAGGCTGCCCAGAGAGGTTGTGGAGTCTCCTCTGGAGACATTCCACCCCACCCCCAGCCATTGTACTCCTGGGCAAGCTGCTGTGGGTGCCCTGCTTTAGCAGGGAGGGGGGTGTGGGCTGGATGATCTCCAGAGGGCCCTTCCAACCCCCACTCTGCTGGCATTCTGTGATGACCCAGACCTGTCCCACAGCCTTCCCAGTAGGGACCCAGTGGAGCACTCTTGGGACTCAAGGGCTTCTTTTGCTTTTCACTCTGCCATGGGAGCCAAAAAGCCCTTCCTTTTGAGAAGCTTCCAACACTGATTGGCCACAGCTGATCCTTCCATCAGCTGGTGCAGTGCCACCACCAGCTGAATACATCTTGCCTGCATCTGTAATTACTTCTTAGCTTGGTGTCTAAATGCAGCATCATTGATCTGCAGAACTCATCAAAATCCATGTAGGGAAGGCATGAAATCACATTGGATGGAGCAGGGAAGTACACAGCAGCATCCATTTCTCAGCCTGCTTTGCTCACACACACACAGAAAAAAGCCCCCAGCCCACAGTGATCTCTCTCTCAAGTTCTTGGCTTGACTTAGGCTTTAATCATCAATTGTAGCACCTTTTTGTAGGCTGCTCTCTTGATGGAGGGAGGATATTTCTTCCTTCTAACAGGCCAGCAAATTTCTACTGGCCTTAGAATCATAGAATCCCAAAATCATTTGGGTTGGAAGAGACCTTGGAGGCCCTCAAGTCCCACCATTGAAGTGTGGTAGAAGCCCAGCCATACAGTACCTCCCCCTGCATGGGCAAAATCCCTACTGGAAGCGTGGGTGAATATTGCTTGAGGGTTAAACAACTCAGTACAGAGAGGGTTTGTGGTTAAAGCTCCTGACTGCCACTTAGGGAACCCAAACTGACTTCCAAGGGCCACCACAGACTTCCTGCTGTGTCCTGTCCCCTTAATGCTTGCATTCCTCTGACAGCAAGTGTGCTGAATGCCATTTCCCTGCTCCATTGGGAGGTTGGGAGGACAGGTTGGTCACACTCAGCAGGAGTTGAGGTGCTCCAGCAGCTGAGAATGCAGGGCAAAGGCTCTGGCTTGTGCTAACCCCCCCATCTGCTTGAGATGCTCTCCTCTTCTACTGCAGCCAAGAAGCAGCTCAGCAAAAGCATTTACTGGCAATAAAGTCCATGCTGGTGGAAGAATTCCTGATGTTTTCCAGACCTAAAGCTGCTCTGGGCCAGCTCCATCCTCCCATTGGAAGTGAAGTGCTCCTGGGTCAGTTCAAACTTCCACCACCAAGCAGGCAGAGACTCCAGGTCCATCCACCTGGCTTACTGAAGCCCCTTGGCCTGCAGCTTGCTCCCAAGAGATGTGGTCACTGGCAGGTCCATGAGCAAACAGCAGAGGCTGCTTCTGGCAGGGATGTGTCCCCAAGGCACGTGGCGGGGACAACCTCAAGTGCAGAGACAGCAGCTCTTCCCAGCCCCCATGGAGGAGCATGCCTTGAAGGTGGTGTCTTCAGCTCATCTCCCACAAAGCCACCCAAGCTCTGCTGCCAGGCTGTCCTCTACAGAGTATCCCAGACTGATTTGATCACACACATGTCCCTGATGTATCTTCAGCTGAACACAGGGATGAGCTCCAGGGACCTGGAAGCAACCCCAGCTGCTGTTTCCTCAGCTGCAGGAACCTAACCCTCCAGGAGACTGCACCTACAGACCCCTCTGAACCTGCTCCTGTCTGTAAGAGAGGGACAAAGGAATAGTGGGTAGTCAGCAGGACATGTCACCAGCCCAGCCTGGCCCAGGTGACAGCATTCCCTGGTGGAAGTAACCAAGCTATTTTCATAGAATCATAGAAGCAATAAGGTTCTATGAACCTACCCTACCTTTTCAGGCACAAAGGGACCTGGGGGTGCTGGTTGACAGCAGATGAACATGAGCCAGATGTGTGCCCAGGTGGCCAAGAAGGCCAATGGCATCCTGGCCTGCATCAGGAACAGTGTGGCCAGCAGGAGCAGGGAGGTCATTGTGCCCTGTGCTCAGCACTGGTTAGGCCACACCTTGAGTCCTGAGTCCAGTTCTGGGGCCTTCAATTTAAGAAGGACATTGAGACTCTTGAATGTGTCCAGAGAAGGGCAAGGAGACTGGGGAGAGGTCTGGAGCACAGCCCTGTGAGGAGAGGCTGAGGGAGCTGGGGTTGCTTAGCCTGGAGAAGAGGAGGCTCAGGGGAGACCTTCTTGCTGTCTGCAACTCCCTGAAGGGAGGTTGTAGCCAGGTGGGGGTTGGTCTCTTCTCCCAGGCACCCAGCACCAGAACAAGAGGACAGAGTCTCAAGCTGTGCCAGGGGAGGTTTAGGCTGGAGGTGAGGAGAAAGTTCTTCCCAGAGAGAGTTGTTGGCCACGGGGATGTGCTGCCCAGGGAGGTGGTGGAGTCCCCATCCCTGGAGGTGTTCAAGAGGGGATTGGATGTGGCACTTGGTGCCATGGATTAGTTGTCAGGAGGTGTTAGGTATTAGGTGATAGGTTGGACTTGATAATCTCTGGGATCTTTTCCTACCTGCATGATTCTGATTCTCTGATTCTTCCCAATTTGGGCCAAACCACTGAGCCCCACCTGGGTGAACCTCCTGCCTTGCAGGGATGCAGCCCGAGCCCTGCCGCGGCGCGGGGGCTGCGTCCTCTGAGCAGGGCTCCTTCATTATCCCCAAATCCCTGAGGCTTATTTTTAGCCTCTCCTTTTCTTTCCTTTCTTTCTTCTTCTTCTTTTTTTTCTTTTTGTTGGTATTATTTTTGCAGTACAGAAAGCCATCAGCCCTGCTGTCAGCAGGTTTGGAACAGCAGTCCTGGAGCAGAAAGGGAAAAAGCATCAAACCCACTTAGGCTGTTGTGGAGAGGTTTAGGCACAGATCCTGCTTGCTCCTACGATGCTGAGTCCCACCACCCCTCATCTCTGCTCCAGCTCAGATGCTGTTCTACAGAGCTGATAATCAGAGAGAATCAAAGAATCCCAGACTGGTCTGGGTTTGAAGGGAGGTTGAAGCTCATCCAGTCCAACCCCCCTGGACTCAGCAGGGACATCTGCAATTAGAGCAGGTTGCTCACAGCCCCAAACAGCCTGACCTGAAATGGTGCCAGGGATGGGGCATAGAATCATAGAATCCATAAGGTTGGAAAAGACCTCAAAGATCATCGAGTGCAACCTGTCACCCAACACCTCATCACTACTAATCCATGGCAGCAAGTGCCACGTCCAATCCCCTCTTCAACACCTCCAGGGATGGGGACTCCACCACCTCCCTGGGCAGCACATCCCAATGGCCAGCAACTCTCCTTGGGAAGAACTTTCTCCTCACCTCCAGCCTAAACCTCCCCTGGCACAGCTTGAGACTGTGTCCTCTTGTTCTGGTGCTGGGTGCCTGGGAGAAGAGACCAACCCCCACCTGGCTACAACCTCCCTTCAGGGAGTTGCAGACAGCAAGAAGGTCTGCCCTGAGCCTCCTCTTCTCCAGGCTAAGCAACCCCAGCTCCCTCAGCCTCTCCTCACAGGGCTGTGCTCCAGACCCCTCCCCAGCTTTGTTGCCCTTCTCTGGACACATTCAAGAGTCTCAATGTCCTTCTTAAACTGAGGGGCCCAGAACTGGACACAGGACTCAAGGTGTGGCCTAACCAGTGCTGAGCACAGGGCAGAATGATTTATCTCCCACCTCCCTGGGCAACTTGGGCCAGGATCTCACCACCCTCAGGGTCAAACATTTCTCCCTTCTCTCCACTCTCAAGCTCCCTCTTTCAGTTCAAACCATCTCCCCTTCTCCTGTCACAGCAGGCTCTGCTCAAAACACTGTCCCCAGCTTTCTTAGAAGCCCCTTTAAAGGCCACCAGAAGGTCTCCCTGGAGCCTTCTCCTCTCCAGGCTGGACTACCCCAACTCTCTCAGCCTGGCCTCACAGCAGAAGGCTTCCAGCCCTCCCAGCATTGCTGTGGCCTCCTCTGGCCCCACTTCAGCAGGTCCCTGTCTGTGCTGAGGACTCCAGAGCTGGACACAGCCGGTGCAAGTGTCAGCAGGGTGGAGCAGAGAGGCAGAACCTTGTGGAGACAGAGCTCAGAGCCTCTGGAGCAGCACACAGTGCTCTGGGGACATGCACTCTGCCACCCAAGGAAACCCATTGCCACCAGCTTTCACGCCTACCTGCTCACCTGGGAGAACAAACAGACAACCAGGCTCTACCCTAAGGTGCAGAACAAACCTCCTCCTGCTCACACCTCACACTTTGGTTGCCCACCATACTCAGCATTCATTTCTCCTTCTCCACTCTGCTGAGACCCCCCCTGGAGCACTGTGGTCAGTTCTGGAGCCCCTATTACAGGCAGGATCTGGAGGTGCTGGGAGGTGTCCAGAGAAGAGCCAAGAGAATGAGCAGAGGGCTGGAGCTGCTCTGCTATGGAGCAGACTGAGAGAGTTGGGGTTGTTCAGTCTGGAGAAGAGAAGGCTCTGAGGAGACCTAATTGTGGCCTTCCAGTGTCTGAAGGGGGCTACAAGAAAGCTGGGGAGGGACTTGTTGGGGTGTCAGGGAGTGATAGGACTGGGGGGATGGAGCAAAACTAGAAATGGGGAGATTCAGATTGGCTGTGAGGAAGAAGCTCTTCCCCAGGAGGGTGGTGAGAGACTGGCACAGGTTGCCCAGGGAGGTGGTGGAAGCCTCATGCCTGCAGGTTTTGAAGGCCAGGCTGGATGTGGTTGTGAGCAACCTGCTGTAGTGTGAGGTGTCCCTGCCCTGGCAGGTGTCCAGAGAAGAGCCAAGAGAATGAGCTGAGGGCTGGAACTCCTCTCCTATGGAGACAGACTGAGACAGTTGGGGTTGAAGCTCCTTTAGAGGCCACCAGAAGGTGTCCCTGGAGCCTTCTCTTCTCCTTGCTGAACAAGCCCCAATTCTCAGCCTGTTCTCCCATCACTGCTGTGGCCTCCTCTGGCCCCACTCCAGCAGGTCCCTGTCTGTGCTGAGGACTCCACAGCTGCTGCCTGGTGACTCTGCTCACCTACAAGTGATGCTAAAAATTCCTCTGCATCCAGTCACGCCTTGGGAAGCTGCAAGTCTAACTAGGGCAGCCTAACTCCAACCTGCTTTTGTTCATTTCTCCTGCCTACCATTAGTATGAATATCAGCTTGTCAAGCTGATCCCGATGCACAAGCCCTCTGTAGCCCTGCTTCAGTGCAGGATGGGGGCAGGAAAAAGGCTGCATCCCAGGTAGCATCCCCTCTGCAGAGGTTTGCCACCATTCTCTTCATTTCCCAGAGGAGAGCAATGAAAACCCAGGGCACCCAGGAAAAGAACCCTCAGGAGCCTCTGGGTCTGGTGACCACCACCCAAGCTGTTGTCAGGCACCAGAAGTGGCTTGTTGCTGGTTGCAGTTAAGGAAGGGAAGCTTGGGGCTGCTGGTATCTCATCTTGTTAGACACGAGGTGAGGTTTAGCATCAGGGGAGCAGAGCCTGCTGTGTAATTCCTGGGTTTCCCTTCAAGGCAGGACTGGCTGAGGGGAAAACACAGTGAGAAACAAAGAACACCTTGCCCCAAAGTCCCAAGACCTTCCTTCTCTGGGCTGGGCTCAGAAAACACCAGGAGCTGCTCCTGCCCTCTTAGCTGAATTGCTTGTCTCCTACAGTCATCCTGCCTGACATAACCCACCTGCGAGCACCTGAGGAGCAACCTGTAACACCTCCTGGCGTCCTTAGGAGGACAGGAGGGCTCTGCACACACATTTCTGAGGGGACCTGATACCACTCCTGCCTCTCAATCCTTTCATAGCTGAAGGATGTTGAAGACCTGTGTTGCATCACCACATGGTTCCTTCTCTTCTGGTAGAAGCCATTAGCAGAGGTCACAAGGCAGTTGTAGAGCCACTACCTGACACTCCCCAAGCCCAGGCTGTGTCCTCTGAATCCTTACTCTACAGTCCCCAGACACTGAATTAGTTCAGTGCTAAGTACACACTGAGCTGTGTGCTCCTCAGTGAAGGGAGGAAGAAGCTGAGGTACCAGCTGGGCTCAACTGCAGATAAGCTTCCATTCATGCACTAGGCAGCAGGGCTTGGGTGGAGACATCACTGGAGGTGTTTGGGAAGAGACTGGCTGGGGTGCTTGGTGCCATGGTTTAGTTGATTAGATGGTGTTGGGTGAGAGGTTGGACTTGATGATCTCAAAGGTCTCTTCCAACCTGGTTAATTCTATTCCATCCTATTCCATTCCATTCCATTCCATTCTATTCTATTCCATCCCATCCCATTCCATTCTATTCTATTCCATCCCATCCCATTCCATTCCACTCCATTCCATTCCATTCCAATCTTTGCATAAGAATCTAGAGTTAGAGGAGGTGGATCCTGCTCGTGACAACCCCAGTCAGGACCTGAGCATTTGCCAGGGCACGATGCTGGAGCTGACCTTTGAGTGCCTCTGTGCAGGGAGTAGAAAATAGCCCAGTGGTGACTCAGCTGCACCTGTTGAACAATCATAGAATCAGAGCATTGTCAGGGTTGGGAGAGATGTCAAGGAGCATTCAGTTCCAAACCCCTTCCATATATCCCATGAGAAGCAAATTCTTCACTGTGAGGGTCACAGAGCAATGGAGCAGCCTGCCCAGAGAGGCTGTGGAGTCTCCTCCTCTGGAGACCTCCAGGACCCATCTGGGTGGTGTCCCCCAGGGATCAGTGCTGGGCCCCATCCTGTTCAATATCTTTACTGATGATCTGGATGAGGGGATTGAGTCCAGCATCAGTAAATGTGCAGATGACACCAAGCTAGGGGCAGGAGTTGATCTGTTATAGGGTAGGAGAGCTCTGCAGAGGGACCTTGCCAGGCTGCACAGATGGGCAGAGTCCAAGGGCATGAGATTGAACACATCTAAAGGCCAGGTTCTACACCTTCTTGCTGTCTGCAACTCCCTGAAGGGAGGTTGTAGCCAGGTGGGGGTTGGTCTCTTCTCCCAGGCAACCAGCACCAGAACAAGAGGACACAGTCTCAAGCTGCGCCAGGGGAGGTTTAGGCTGGAGGTGAGGAGAAAGTTCTTCCCAGAGAGAGTTGTTGGCCATTGGGATGTGCTGCCCAGGGAGGTGGTGGAGTCCCCATCCCTGGAGGCGTTCAAGAGGGGATTGGATGTGGCACTTGGTTTAGTAGTCCTGAGGTGTTGGGTGAGAGGTTGGACTTGATGATCTCTGCAGTCTCTTCCAACCTGGCTCATTCTATTCTATTCTATTCTATTCTATTCTATTCTATTCTATTCTATTCTATTCTATTCTATTCTATTCTATTCTTACCTGTGCTGGATTCTGTGGTCCTGCTCTGGCAGGGAGGTTGGACTGGATGATCTCTGGAGGTCCATTCCAGTCCCTAACATCCTGTGATCCTATGATCCTGTGATCCCTTGATCCTGTGATCTGTCCTGGCAGCCAGGAGCATGAGCCCTGCAAGCCCTTGCAGAGCCTCTGCCATTCGTAGGCTCACTTGAACGAGCTCCTCTCTCTGGATTTGGGGAATGCCATCTCTTGTGCACTTTGCTTTTAGCAGGAGTGATGCAGTTGGGCTTCACCTCCCTGAGCCCGAGAAACAGTGAGTCAGAAACCTGCAATCTGCTCCCAAACAAAGCCTTTAAGACAAAAGATAGAGGCAGTCACGGAGCTGCTCAGCTCAGGAGCGTTGTAAATGCTGGAGGGCTCCTGGTGTACTCAGCAACCTTCTAACCTTTCTGCAGCTCTCTTTAACCCCTGCAAGCCCTGGGGTAAGGCAGGCTGCAAAGAAGAGCTGAGGTGTCACTGAAGATATGTTTCCATTCCAGCATGCAAAGCCCAGAGCTGGGAAGGGGGAAGGAGCTCTGATGGCAGCACTGTGCAGTGGAGATGACCTGGAAAGGGGAGAGCTGAGCACCCACTCCATGGCCTCCAAATTGTTCTCCTTTCTGCTGGTTAAACAGCTGCCAGATTCTGAGGGGATTATGTGTCATCAAGCCTGTTGGCTGTGACAACTAATTATCTCCAGCACCAGCCTGGCCTGGAGATTTGCAGTTCCTAGTGGGTACCAAGGAGTGCTGTCACCCAGCACTGTGTGCAGCAATTTGTCCCCACTTGGGTTTCCCTGTGCCCAAAGAGATGTCAGCCCCAACACATCCCATCCAGCTCAGGTCCTTTTAAAAGAGCATGGGCAGGGAGCACCAGCACTCTGGTGAGGCCTCAGAGATACCTCCAGCAGAACCACAGAACTGTCAGGGTTGGAAGGGACCTCAAAGATCCTCCAGTTCCAACCCCCCTGCCATTGGCAAGGGACACCTCACACTAGAGCAGGTTGCCCAGAGCCACATCCAGCCTGGCCTTAAAAACAGCTGGAAGTGAGGGGGCCAAGCAACAGCTAAAATCAGCTCAGCATACAAACAGCAGCCTGGCCAAGCTTCCTGTTCCCACAGCTGGATATCAGCATGGCAGCCATGCTCTGGCAAGCTCCTCCAGCTGAGCTCCATGGCATGCACAAACTAAGGAGGTCGAGCAAAGCTGTGGACAAGTCCAGGAGGAAAAGTATCTTCTGCAGCCTGAGCTGAGAGAAATCCAGGGGAGAGCATCCAGAGGAGTTCTGGAATGCAGCCTCAAAAGCAGGGCTGAAAGTGTTTTATGCCATGACCCCCATGGAGACTACCAGGAGCAGGTGAAAAGCAGACCCAGGCAACTGGGAGAGCTTCAGTCACAGAGAAACACGTGGAATGAGGTGGAAAAGACTAGAGATTAAGAAAGAGGAGAAGAGAGTTAATTGAAAAGGCCAAGGGGGTGTGATGGCAAGCAGGTGTCAGAGCTGGGGGTGCCTGGCTGGGTGAATTGGAGTGGGAGTGACCCTGAGGCTCCAGACTTGCAGAGCTCAGCTCACCTGAAGCCAGGATAGGCTGAGTGCTGAGGATGTTGAGTATTTCTCTCTCACACCACCAGCTAAGCACTGGGAAGCAGTGTCCTCACCCAGACACATGCCAGATACCCTCCCAGACAAGGCTCCTATGAAGATATCCCAGCTGGGATTGGAAGTTGGATGTCAGGGAGGACAGGGGGGATTGGGAGGGCTCCTGCTCAGCTCCCCTCCCTCTAGCCTGCCCCAAGAGGCTGGCAGGCTGCCTCAGCTCCCCCAAATCTCTGACCCCCCCCAGAGTAACTGGGGTTTAAACCAGGCACCTGAGGCTGCACCACCTCCACAGTCAATGACATGAAGGCAGGTAAGGCTTCCCAAGCCTCAGAGCAAGCTGAGTTGCTGGAAGGTGTCCAGAGAAGGGCAACAAAGCTGGGGAGGGGTCTGGAGCACAGCCCTGTGAGGAGAGGCTGAGGGAGCTGGGGTTGCTGAGCCTGGAGGAGAGGAGGCTCAGGGGAGACCTTCTTGCTGTCTGCAACTCCCTGAAGGGAGGTTGTAGCCAGGTGGGGGTTGGTCTCTTCTCCCAGGTACCCAGCACCAGAACAAGAGGACACAATCTCAAGCTGTGCCAGGGGAGGTTTTAGGCTGGATGTTAGGAAGAAGTTGTTCACAGAAAGAGAGATTGGCCATTGGGATGTGCTGCCCAGGGAGGTGGTGGAGTCCCCATCCCTGGAGGTGTTTAGGAAGAGACTGGCTGGGGTGCTTGGTACCATGGTTTAGTTGATTAGATGGTGTTGGGTGATAGGTTGGACTTGATGATCTCTGAGGTCTTTTCCAACCTGGTTAATTCTATTCTATTCTATTCTATCCAATCAGATCTGGAGCTAATTCCATGTTGGGCAGCCAAGGGGAATGAGGGGGCCAGGAGTGAGAGTGAGAGCCCCCTGCAGTTCCAGCACATAGCCTGGGGTTTAAAGGCTGCTGCAGTTCACCAGCACATCATGGGAGGCTGAAGGCAGTAATTCCAGTAAGGAGCTGCCCCTTCCCTGTGCTGGGTGATGGTGAGTCCTTTGGCCAGCTTGCAGGAAAGGTCTTTGTGTGCTGCACTCTCAGCATCAAAGGAGGACCTGCCAGGCAAGACTAATTAACAGGGAACGTTCAGCTGAATCATAAATAGAGGCAGTGAAGCTGGGGGGGAGGGGTGAAGGTCTTCATGGTATTACCAAGAGCTGCAAGGGGAAAAGAAAACTCTTCCCTCTCTTACACCTCCACTTTTTACCACCACCTTGAAGTGTTTTGTTCCTGAGATCAGAGGAGAGCCTGGGTCTCTGAAGAAGATGGCTGCTGAGCCATCCCAGTCTGTGGGGACCTGGGAAGGAATGAAGCTGACTCTTAAATAACAGGAGCTGCCACCAGCCCTGAGCAGATGAGTGATGGTGGCTTCAGCATTCACAGTGGAGGACCCAATTTCAAATGAGGCCTCATTCATACACCCAGGGCCCATCACAAGGCTCTTAGGGGAGCATCTGTCACAAAGCCACAGTGGCTTTTGTGATTGCAAAAGGGCACAACACCCCCAAGCCTCCTGAGCTTCAAACCTGTCCTCTGAGTGAGGTGGTTCTTGCAGATCATAGAACCATAGAACTGTCAGGGTTGGAAGGGACCTCAAGGCTCAGCCAGTTCCAAACCCCTGCCATGGGCAGGGACACCTCACACTACAGCAGGTTGCTCACAGCCACATCCAGCCTGGCCTTCAAAACCTGCAGGCATGAGGCTTCCACCACCTCCCTGGGCAACCTGTGCCAGTGTCTCACCACCCTCCTGGGGAAGAACTTCTTCCTCACATCCAATCTGAATCTACCCATTTCTAGTTTTGTTCCACCCCCCCCCCCCCAGTCCTATCACTCCCTGACACCCTAACAATTCCCTCCCCAGCTTTCTTGTAGCCCCCTTCAGACACTGGAAGGCCACAATTAGGTCTCCTCAGAGCCTTCTCTTCTCCAGACTGAACAACCCCAACTCTCTCAGTCTGTCAGAGGAGTTCCAATCCTCTGCTCATTCTCTTGGCTCTTCTCTGGACACCTCCCAGGGCAGGGACACCTCACACTACAGCAGGTTGCTCACAACCACATCCAGCCTGGCCTTCAAACCTGCAGGCATGAGGCTTCCACCACCTCCCTGGGCAACCTGTGCCAGTGTCTCACCACCCTCCTGGGGAAGAACTTCTTCCTCACAGCCAATCTGAATCTACCCATTTCTAGTTTTGTTCCACCCCCCCCCCCCCAGTCCTATCACTCCCTGACACCCTCAAAAGTCCCTCCCCAGCTTTCTTGTAGCCCCCTTCAGACACTGGAAGGCCACAATTAGGTCTCCTCAGAGCCTTCTCTTCTCCAGACTGAACAACCCCAACTCTCTCAGTCTGCTCCATAGCAGAGCAGCTCCAGCCCTCTGCTCATTCTCTTGGCTCTTCTCTGGACACCTCCCAGCACCTCCAGATCCTGCCTGTAATAGGGGCTCCAGAACTGACCACAGTGCTCCAGGGGGGGGTCTCAGCAGAGTGGAGAAGGAGAAATGAATGCTAAGTATGGTGGGCAGCCAAAGTGTGAGGTGTGAGCAGGGGGAGGTTTGTTCTGCACCTTAGGGTAGAGCCTGGTTGTCTGTTTGTTCTCCCAGGTGAGCAGGTAGGCGTGAAAGCTGGTGGCAATGGGTTTCCTTGGGTGGCAGAGTGCATGTCCCCAGAGCACTGTGTGCTGCTCCAGAGGCTCTGAGCTCTGTCTCCACAAGGTTCTGCCTCGCTGCTCCACCCTGCTGACACTTGCACCGGCTGTGTCCAGCTCTGGAGTCCTCAGCACAGACAGGGACCTGCTGAAGTGGGGCCAGAGGAGGCCACAGCAATGCTGGCAGGGCTGGAAGCCTTCTGCTGTGAGGCCAGGCTGAGAGAGTTGGGTTGTGCAGCCTGGAGAGGAGAAGGCTCCAGGGAGACCTTCTGGTGGCCTTTAAAGGGGCTTCTAAGAAAGCTGGGGACAGTGTTTTGAGCAGAGCCTGCTGTGACAGGAGAAGGGGTGATGGTTTGAACTGAAAGAGGGAGCTTGAGAGTGGAGAGAAGGGAGAAATGTTTGACCCTGAGGGTGGTGAGATCCTGGCCCAGGTTGCCCAGGGAGGTGGGAAATGCCCCATCCCTGGCACCATTTCAGGTCAGGCTGTTTGGGGCTGTGAGCAACCTGCTCTAGTTGCAGATGTCCCTGCTGAGTGCAGGGGGGTTGAGCTTTAAAGGTCCCTTCAAACCCAGACCAGTCTGGGGTTCTGGGATTCCATGATTCTATGACCTGCATTTTGGTGCTGCAGGGAAGGCATCACCAGCTGCAGGGCAGGACAGGTTGTTCATGGCAGGCAGGCTGTGCTTTGACAAGGCACAGAGGCAAGTGTTTGGGCTGCTCATCAGGACTAAACCCATGTTACAAGACTAGCTAAACTGGAAAAGAAAGTCAGGCTCACACCTGGTGGTTGTCATGTGAATGGTTCCAGAATGGCAGAATGGTTTGAGAAAAGGATAGGATAGGATAGGATAGGATAGGATAGGATAGGATAGGATAGGATAGGATAGGATAGGATAGGATAGGATAGGATAGGATAGGATAGGATAGGATAGGATAGGATAGGATAGGATAGGATAGGATTAACCAGGTTGGAAAAGACCTCAGAGATCATCAAGTCCAACCTATCACCCAACACCATCTAATCAACTAAACCATGGCACCAAGCACCCCAGCCAGTCTCCTCCTGAACACCTCCAGGGATGGTGACTCCACCACCTCCCTGGGCAGCACATCCCAATGGCCAATTTCACTTTCTGGGAAGAACTTCTTCCTAACATCCAGCCTAAACCTCCCCTGGCACAGCTTGAGACTGTGTCCTCTTGTTCTGGTGCTGGCTGCCTGGGAGAAGAGACCAACCCCCACCTGGCTACAGCCTCCCTTCAGGGAGTTGCAGACAGCAAGAAGGTCTCCCCTGAGCCTCCTCTTCTCCAGGCTAAGCAACCCCAGCTCCCTCAGCCTCTCCTCACAGGGCTGTGCTCCAGACTCCTCCCCAGCTTTGTTGCCCTTCTCTGGACACCTTCCAGCAACTCAACATCTTTCCTAAACTGAGGAGCCCAGAACTGGACACAGGACTCAAGGTGTGGCCTAACCAGTGCAGTGTACAGGGCACAATGACCTCCCTGCTCCTGCTGGCCACACTGTTCCTGATGCAGGCCAGGATGCCATTGGCCTTCTTGGCCACCTGGGCACACTGCAGGCTCATGTTCAGCCTACTATCAACCAGTACCCCCAGGTCCTTTTCTGCCTGGCTGCTCTCCAGCCACTCTGACCCCAGCCTGTAGCACTGCATGGGGTTGTTGTGGCCAATGTACAGAACCTGGCACTTAGATATGTTAAGCCTCATGCCCTTAGACTCTGCAAGTCCAACTGTTAACCTTCTTGCACTCACCAGTAAACTCACACTCACCTAAGAAAACAAGGTCTTTTCCTTCCTTACATCTCCTCTCACTGCTCTTTCTTCTCTGCAAGCTGCCATCTTCTGTCTTACCACCCAGCCTCCCAGGGAGGTGGTGGAGTCCCCATCCCTGGAGGTGTTCAAGAGGGGATTGGATGTGCCACTTGGTGCCATGGTTTAGTAGCCATGAGGTGTTGGGTGACAGGTTGGACTTGATGATCTCTGAGGTCTTTTCCAACCTTATTGATTCTATGATTCTAAAGGGTCCCCTCCCACCCTGCCCCACTTCCTCCCTGGCTGCCAGCCAGGCTGCCAGGAGCACAGGGAGCAAGGGCTGGGACCAGTCCTCATGCTCTGACCTGCGTTGCTGTATTCCCAGTGTGTTGAAGGCATCTCATGCACATTAGATTGATGCCCCTGGGGCTAGAGGGATGCATTTAGACCCTTCAATGCCACGGCACACCCCCTTCAAGAGGAACTGGAGCATCTGCATGCAGCTCACCAGCAGTGAGAAAGACTTCATTGTGTGATGCAGCTCTGTGTTTATCACTGTGATCCAAATTCCTCTTTTCTTCCTAAATTATATTTAGTTGGGCTGGAAAATTGTCTTGCATGTGAATGAACAAATGTGCTGTGGTTATGGTGTGTGCAGCTGTTGGGTTCCTCTACACACACACACACACACAAAATCCCAGCCCCATTCCACACCAAAAGAGAAGGCTTCCTACCCAAAGTTCCAGCCTGTGGAGGCATTGCCTGTGTTGGGAGGTTTAAAGCCTGGAGCAGAATCATGGTAAAAGCTTTAAAGCTGTCCAAGAAAGGCAAATCTCCCTTGTCTCTCCAGAACCTCCTGAACATGAGCCAGCAGTGTGCTTGGGTGGCCCAGGCCAAGAAGAGCAAAGACATCCTGGCCTGGCTCAGCAATAGTGTGGCCAGCAAGACTAGAGAGGTGATTGTCTCACCTCACTCAGCACCAGTGAGGCTGCAGCTTGAGTCCTGGGTTCAGTTTTGGGCCCCTCACTTCAAGAAGGACAATGAGCAGCTGGAGCAGCTCCAGAGAAGGGCAACCAAGCTGGGGAAGGGTCTGGAGAACAGGGCTGGGGAGGAGCAGCTGAGGGAGCTGGGGGTGTTCAGCCTGGAGAAGGCTGAGGGGAGACCTCCCTGCTCTCTATAGCTCCCTGAATGGAGGAAGAGTGAGGTGGAGGTTGGTCTCTTCTCACCAGTCACAACTGATAGGACAAGAGGAAATGGCCTCAAGTTGGGCAGCAGGAGTATCACAGGAATCACAGGAACATTCAGGTTGGAAAAGACCCTCAGGATCACCAAGTCCAACCCAGAGCCCTACTCTAAAAGGGTTCTAAATATCTTCTGTGCTGAAAGGGTTCTCAAAGGCTGGAACAGGCTGCCCAGGGAAGTGGCTGAATTCCCATCCCTGGCTGTACTTCAAAGCCATCTAGATATGGTGGTGCTCAAGGATATAGTGTAGTTGTGGCCCTGGTAGAGTTAGATAATGGTTGAACTTGATGATCTCAAAGGTCTCTTCCAGCCATAGTGGCTCTGAGATTTATCCTCCCAGATTACCACCATCTAGGCAGGCTCCTGGGTTTTGTCAGAGCACTGCCTCTCCTGCAGCCCCAGCCCTGTGCTGGATTCCAGGCTGAAACAGATTCAGCTCCCTTTGTCTGAGCTGACTGAAAGACATCAGAGCAAGCCACCCCATCTCCTCCCATTCTCAGCAGAGAGAAGCATCCCCCAAAGGCTCCCCAGCCTGCCTGTTCTGGGAGTAAGACTTCCAACCTCTTGTCTGAAGAAACCCTAATACAGAATCACAGAACCACCTGGTTGTTAAAAGAGCTCAAGGTCACCAGGCACAACCATAACCTAACCTCTCCCTGTACACAGCTGCTAGACCATGTCTGGGGAAAAGGAGCTGGGAGTCCTGGTGGGCACCAGGATGCCCATGAGCCAGCAATGTGCCCTTGTGGCCAAGAAGGCCAAGGGCATCCTGGAGTGCATCAAGAAGAGTGCAGCCAGCAGGTCAAGGGAGGTTCTCCTGCCCCTCTGCTCTGCCCTGCTGAGGCCACTTCTGGAGAATTGTGTCCAGGCCTGGGCTCCCCAGTTCAAGCAAGAGAGGGAACTGCTTGGGAGGGTACAGCAAGGGGCTACAAAGATGATCAGGGGACTGGAACTTCTCTCTTCTGAAGAAAGGCTGAGGGATTTGGGGCTTTTTAGCCTGGAGAAGAGCAGCCTGAGGGGGGGATCTCATCAGTGCTGAGCAATACATCTAGGGTGAGTGTGAGAAGGATGGTACCAGGCTTTATGCAGTGGTGCCCAGTGACAGGACAAGAGATAGTGGACACAAACTTGACCATCAGATGTTCCATCTAAGCATGAGGAAGAGCTGCTTTATTTAAGGCTGGTGGAGCACTGGAGCAGGCTGCCCAGAGAGGTGGTGGAGCCTCCAGCTCTGGAGGCACTCAAACCCCCATCTGGCTGCTTTCCTGTGTGACCTTTCTCAGGTGATGCTGCCTTGGCTGGAGGGGTGGGGCTGACTGATCCCTCCCAACCCCTAGCACTCTGTGCTCGGGTGAGTGACTGGGACTTTTGTTCCTCGGGGAACAAAACCAGCAAGGACTGTTAAAGCTGTGTATTTGCACAGCCTGCAGCCAGGGCTCACCACACACACTCTTAATTTCCTGCCTTCAGTTCACTATCAGATGTTATGCTCAGCTTAGTGTGGGGGGGGAGGTTTGTAACACCTTTTCTTTCCCCCCCATTCAGAACAGGATTTATTACTATTTTTCTTCTCCCCCCCTTTAACATTCAGCCCTGGAAAATGAGATTGCAAAAAGATTACCAGGGGAAAAGCTGCAAGATTCATCTGAGATTGGGAAAGATGAATGTGTCTCTTAGCCTTTTGTGTTTTCTTTTCTTTCCACCACCCCCCTTCCTTCTCTCAGCTACCTAGACAGCTTAGATCGAATTGGAGCTGCAGACTACCAGCCCACGGAGCAGGACATCCTCCGAACCAGGGTGAAAACAACTGGCATCGTAGAAACCCACTTCACATTCAAAAACCTCCACTTCAGGTGGGTCTGAACCCCTAAGCATTTTCAGGGAGCCCTCAGAAGGACACAGAGATGGTGGAGCGAGGGCAGAGGAGGGCTGCGAGGGTGATCCAAGGGCTGGAGCAGCTCTGCTGCGAGCACAGGCTGAGGGAGCTGGGGGTGCTCAGCCTGGAGGGGAGAAGACTATAGGGGGACCTTAGGGAAGCCTTCCAGTTGCTGAAGGGATCCTAGAGGAAGCCTTCCAATAGCTGGATCCTAGAGGAAGCCTTCCAATAGCTGAAGGGATCCTAGAGGAAGCCTTCCAGTAGCTGAAGGGATCCTAGAGGAAGCCTTTGAAGAGCTGAAGGGATCCTAGAGGAAGCCTTCCAACAGCTGAAGGGATCCTACAGGAAGCCTTCCAAAACCTGAAGGGATCCTAGAGGAAGGCTGCAGAGGGACTTTTCCTGAGGGTGTCTAGAGACACCCATGGGAATGGTTTGAAGCTGAGGGACAGAAAGGTTACACTGGAGCTTAGGAAGAAGTTCTTCAGTATGGGGGTGGTGAGACTCCATAACTCAGGCCGTGTGGGTGCTGAGCTCACTCCTGGCTCAGGCCGTGTGGGTGCTGAGCTCCCTCCCAAGTGGGGCCGTGTGGGTGCTGAGCTCCCTCCCAAGTGGGGCCGTGCGGGTGCTGAGCACCCTCCCAAGTGGGGCCGTGCGGGTGCTGAGCTCCCTCCCAAGTGGGGCCGTGCGGGTGCTGAGCACCCTCCCAAGTGGGGCCGTGCGGGTGCTGAGCTCCGTGCTGTGCCACAGGCTCTTTGACGTCGGGGGCCAGCGGTCGGAGCGCAAGAAGTGGATCCACTGCTTCGAGGACGTCACAGCCATCATCTTCTGCGTGGCACTGAGCGGCTACGACCAGGTGCTGCACGAAGATGAGACCACGGTGAGTCCCCGCGGGTCCCGGGGGGCCCAGCTCCGCTTCCTGGGAGGCTGCAAGCGCTCAGAGCCCGCCAGGGGCTCCAGTCCTGTCCTTTTGTCACTCGCTTCCCCTCCCCCCGCCCCGGGGCTGCAACCCTGCGGAGATTTGTCCTCCGCCCTCTTCCAAGCCTCTGCGCGCTCAGGTAAAGTCGTGGTGCTTTATTTCTCCTTGCTGGTTGCGCTGCGTGCATGCCAAACGTGCCGAGAGGACCCCTGTGTCCAGCCTGAGGGGAAGCATAGAATCAGAGAACTGTCAGGGTTGGAAGGGACCTCAAGGCTCAGCCAGTTCCAGATCCTCTGCCATGGGCAGGGACACCTCACACTACAGCAGGTTGCTCACAGCCACATCCAGCCTGGCCTTCAAAACCTCCAGGGATGAGGCTTCCACCACCTCCCTGGGCAACCTGTGCCAGTGTCTCACCACCCTCCTGGGGAAGAACTTCTTCCTCACATCCAGTCTGAATCTCCCCTCCTCTAGCTTGGATCCATCTCCCCCAGTCCTATCACTCCCTGACACCCTCAAAAGTCCCTCCCCAGCTTTCTTGGAGCCCCCTTCAGATCCTGGAAGGCCACAAGAAGGTCTCCTTGGAGTCTTCTCCTCTCCAGACTGAACAGCCCCAACTGCCTCATAGGAGAGCTTGCAGCATAGGTGTTGGAGAGGCAGCTGTGCCACGGTGCTGAGCTGCAGGATGGCCACACATGCCCCAGGCAGGCTGGGGCTGGGACCTGTTTCTCCAGGCTGCAGGATTTCATTTTCCTGAGTGAGACTGGAACTGTTTGATTCCTCCAGGTAATTTGCTCTAGGAGAGCTTTTTTTATGACTTCCTGCTGTGATATTAGGCTCAAAATACCATCTGGAAATGGAGCCAGCAAAGCCCTGCAAGCTCCCTGGCATTTGAGTGCAATTAATGGGAGTGAATGAAATACAGAGGCGATGACAGAGGCCCCATGGCTGCATCCTGGGCCCCCATTCCCTGTCAGGGGGTGCATGGCTTTGGGGCTAACAACGACTGCAGCAGGCACCTAGCTGCATTTGTCTGAGGCAATGCAATGGGAGGCCATCTTCAGGCTGGGAAATCATTTCCTCTGTGCCCAGCCTGCCCCTGCCAGAGCTGTGCCTCTCTTGCTGCCCAGGAAACCTGTTGATGAGGAAGGAATCAAGGGACCGCTTGTTAGATATCAGTTGCCTCTTCCCAAAAAGGCTGGGGGCGGGGGGGAGGTGGTTCCCAGCCTCTTTGAGGCAGGTTTGTGAGCTCTAGAAAATTGTTTGAAACAGTCAGAGAATCAGAATGGTTTGACTTGGAAGGGACCTTAAAGATCATCTACTTCCAAGCCCCCCTGACGTGGGCAGGGACACCTCCCACCAGCCCAGGTTGTTCAAGGCCTCATCCAACCTGGCCTTGAACACCTCCAGGGAGGGGGCAGCCACAACCTCCCTGAGCAAACCTGTTCCAGTGTCTCCCCACCCTCACTGCCGAGAATTTCTTCTTAATCTGCAGTCCCAGCCTCCCCTCTCCCAGCTCAAAGCCATTGTCCCTCGTCCTGTCACTCCCAGCCCTTGTCAAAAGTCCCTCCCCAGCTCTCCTGTAGCTACCTTCAAATACTGGAAGGCTGCTCTAAGGTCTCTCTGGAGCCTGCTCTAAGCTGAACAGCTCCAGCTCTCTCAGCCTGTCCCCACAGGGGAGGTTCTCTATCCCTCTGATCATCTTGGTAGTCTCCTCTAGACCCTCTCCAGCAGGTCCATGTCCTCCTTGTGCTGGGGACACCAGGACTGGAAGCAGTGCTCCAGGCGGGGTCCCAGCAGAGCAGAGAGGCAGAATCACCTCGCTCATCCTGCTGGCCACACTACTTTTGATGCAGCCCAGGACATGTTTGACTTCTGGACTTGTTTGGGTCACAGTGATGCCAGAATTGGGGTGTTGTTAACACCATGACCACGTCCCTCCAGACTGACTCAGACACCCTACACCCTCTCATTGCCACTTCTTTCTAATCCTCAGTCATCACCTCACTCTGACCCTAGCCCTGGTGTGCTCAAGGATGCTCAGCCTTGTAGGATTTACTGGGAAGGACCCCAAATTCTCTGGAGGTGGTTTGAAAACCCCCTGCTATTAGCTCAGTGCCATGGAGCTCTGCAGCTGGGCAACACCTGGGAGACCAAAGAGAATGAGCAGAGAAAGGGCAGACCCGGGGGAAGGGAGCAAAGCTGTGGTCAGAGCAAGGGGTTCTGCAGGCATCACTTGGGCTGTGACACCCAAACCATGAAGCCTGAGCCAGCCTTTGACAACTGGTCACCTTCAGGGTGCCACCCCACAGAAGCCAGAGAGGCTTGGGCCAGGGAGTACAAAATGTAAGGGACTGAATGTCAGCGCGGCTTGGCAAATGTCAGCCTCAGCTCAGCTCCTCTGAGATGGAGCTTGCAGCATCTCTGCTGGGGATGCTGAGCTCTGCCAGGGACTGCCTGTTAGCCAGCAGCACCCCAGTGACGAGCAGGGTGCCGGCTCAGCTCCCCTGCCTCCCCCTGAAGCCCCCTGCGGCAGGCAGTGGGATTCGCGCAGCTCCAGCTTCCCGTTCCCGTCCGGAAAGCAGGCTGGAGCCGCTCTGGCACGCCGCTGGCATTTGCTTGCCGCTTCAGTCCCTCTCCACAAAGCCTGTCGGGGGACACCGAGCAACAGGAGGGCAGAGGCAGCTGCTCTTCATTTACACCTTCGAAGTAACCGGGGGAAAGGATTGGGCAGCCCCAGCGGGACGCCCCCCACCTCCAGCCCAAATAAACAACCCTGAGCGAGGCCAGGGCAGAGAGGAAAGCATCACAGGGTCTGATCTTGTCTGGCCCGGCACCCACGGTCCCAGTTCTCTCCCAGCTGACACCCCCACGCCCCCCCCAAAAGGCATTCTGTCTCCTCCCTGCTGCCGTGATTCCTCTCCAAGAAGCCAGCAGTAGAAGCAGCATTTCCCCAGTCAGCTGCTTCGCTGTCTGCCTGCATCCGTCACAGCTGCTGCTTTAATGACGTAAATCAGCTTTTATTGCTCCTCACTTAGAAAACACAAAGAGGAGGCAGCTGAGACAGTGAGCGGGAAGCTGCTACCACCCCCCCACACCCCAATCTCTGTTTTTCTCTAAGAGATGCTTGCTGAGGTCCAGGCATCTCCAGCTGTGTTGAGCCATGGAAGGGTCTGGGGGCTGTACAGATGCCTGTGTGAGTCTGGAAAGCCTTTGCAGAGATTTTGTGGCACAGAGCCATGAGAAGAAAGAAGCCCTGCTGCATCTCTGCTAAGAATAGACTGGACTGGACTGGACTGGACTGGACTAGAATAGAATAGAATAGAATAGAATAGAATAGAATAGAATAGAATAGAATAGAATAGAATAGAATAGAATAGAATTAACCAGGTTAGAAGAGACTTCTGAGCTCATCAAGTCCAACCTATCACCCAACACCATCTGATCAACTAAACCATGGCACCAAGTACCCCAGCCAGTCTCTTCCTAAACACCTCCAGGGATGGGGACTCCACCACCTCCCTGGGCAGCACATCCCAATGGCCAATCTCTCTTGCTGGGAAGAACTTCTTCCTAACATCCAGCCTAAACCTCCCCTGGCACAGCCTGAGACTGTGTCCTCTTGTTCTGGTGCTGGTTGCCTGGGAGAAGAGACCAACCCCCACCTGGCTACAACCTCCCTTCAGGCAGTTGGAGACAGCAAGAAGGTCTCCTCTGAGCCTTCTCCAGGCTAAGCAACCCCAGCTCCCTCAGTCTCTCCTCACAGGGCTGTGCTCCAGACCCCTCCCCAGCTTTGTTGCCCTTCTCTGGACACCTTCCAGCATCTCAACATCTTTCCTAAACTGAGGGGCCCAGAACTGGACACAGGACTCAAGGTGTGGCCTGACCAGTGCTGAGTCCAGGGCAGAATGACCTCCCTGCTCCTGCTGGCCACACTGTTCCTGATACAGGCCAGGATGCCATTGGCCTTCTTGGCCACCTGGGCACACTACCCCACTGCATCTCTAGCACCCCAAAACCTGCTTGCAAAGCTGGGTGCATGGGGGGAACAGGTTCTCCTCCTGACTACCACCACAGAATTTCACAGGGGTTGGGGCTTTTTTGGTTGCACTTCTCTAAGTCAACCTTTCCTGGGGCCTCTAAGGGAGCTGGAGACAAACTGTCTCCATTACTGTCCCATGGATAACTTCTTGTCCCCCAGGACTCCAAGGTCCTTCTCCCATGTGCTCTTTGTTTCAACAAGACTGAGCACCCATCCTCCTGCAGCAGCTAAAGCAGGGGCTGTGGTATGGGAAGCCCCAGAGCAGGTAGTCTTTTATAAAGGACATATTTTCTTCTCCAGTGCCCTGCAGGAGCTGAGGAAAACCAGCACTCCCCTATGTGCAGGTCAGAAAGTCAGAAACTAAATAAGGAGAACTTTCACTATCTGTGGTTTCTAAGCCCCATGCACCCAGAAAACCCACCCTTGGCAGAGGATCCCCTGGTGCTGTTGAATCCAGCCTCTCCCATTGCCCCTGACACCTTCTAATGCTGATGCTGGCAGAGCTAAAGTGCCTCCCTTGTGTGCCCAGATCCCAGGGGAGAGGAGTAAACCTACAAGGGAAATTGAAGCACTGCCTTCGTCAGTCCCATTGCTGCCTGCCACAGCCCACAGTTGGGGCTTACAAAGCAAAATTGCACCCCCTGCCCAGCCCAGCCAATGCACCATCTTCAAGGTGTTACAGCTGCCTCTGCTCCTGCTGTTACCATCCCCAGGATGCTCTCTGCTGTGTTTGTCCACAGAGGGCACATCCTGCTCTAACTGACCCAACAGCCCCATGAATCATGTGCAGAACAGGGCTATTTGGGCTCATTTGGGACTTTATGTTCCATAAACTGAGGCTGTAGGAGGAAAAGCCTCAGATCTGTCATCTGGGAGGAGAGAGGGACAGCAGCCACATCCAGCAGGACAACTGGAGAGGATGATTACCATAGGCTTGGGGTTGTTCAGCCTGGAGAAGAGAAGGCTCCAGGGAGACCCTCTGGTGGCCTTTCAGTACTTCAAGGGACCTCTTAGAAAGCTGGGGACAGACATTTGAGCAGGGACTGTTGTGAACAGGACAAGGGGTGATGGTTTGAACTGAAAGAGGGAGATTGAGAGTGGAGAGAAGGGAGAAATGTTTGACACTGAGGGTGGTGAGAGCCTGGCCCAGGCTGCCCAGAGAGGTGGTAGGTGCCCCCTTCCCAGACCCATTCCAGGTCAGGTTGTTTGGGGCTCTATCAACCTTCTGTCATTGCAGGTGTCCCTGCTGACTGCAGGGAGCTTGGACTAGATGACCTTTAGGTCCCTTCCAACCCAAGCCATTCCATGACTCAAGGATTTTTTTTCCTTCTAACTGGAATTCCTAATGGAATTCACAAAACAGACAGCAGTGGCGCGGGACCTGGCACGGGGACCACCACTCTCCTTTGTGCTTTCTTCCTCACAAATTGCAAGGAGTCATGGCAGGAGGGAGGGTGTTCCTGATGCACATTGCTGCCTGTCAAAGGCAGATATTCAGGTCATCCCTATCCAGCCAAGACACACCAGTGTTGTTCATGTCCCCGTTGCTGAGCCTGGGCTGGGTTGGAGGCGCTGTGCCAGTGACCCTTTGGTGTGCATTAGTGTTGGCTTGATGGTTCATCTCTCATTGCATGACCTGGTTAGCAGGCTGTCTCTGCTGCCATTGGGCAAGGGAAATTGAATTGCAGCGCTCAGAAATTGCCTTAGGAGTGACAAAGCAAAGCAAAGTGGCCTGGGCACCTTAGGAGATGGAAGCAGGAGGGGGAACGTGGAGTTGCTGCGCCTGGGATAATCATCAGTGTCCCTCCAGCTCGCCTGACAGCTGGCACTTAATCACCAAGGAGCACACACAGATTGCATCTACTGTGTGCTGCAGAAAGAACCAGCTCCTCCTAATGCTCTGGTGAAAGCCAGAGGGGTTTGAGGGGAGCCTGGGCAAAGTCTTGCCCCGAGCATGCTTTCTCTCTCACACTCAGAGGGGGTCTGCTCTTCGTATCGGCCATGGCTCCACGGTTGTGCAAATGACACCTGAAGGCAGCAGTGAGCAGCAGCTCTGACTCCTGTCCTGTGCAGGAAGTGTTGACTGGCATGTGAAGTGGGCTGGGCAAGTGGTTGTGGCTGTGGCAGGTGGCTGCTTTCCACAAGGGTTTGCAGGGTTTGAAATACTGGGTTTGAAAGTGCCACCAGGAGGCCAGCGTTTCAAGAGCCTTTCCCTTAATGGCAGAGCCAACAGCAGGTAGGAGGAAGCAGCACACTGGGGCCAAAAGCAGGTGAAGGAGTTTCTGTCACCTCCTGCAAATGTGTGAGGAGTGTCATCTTGAATGTCACCTGGCCTGTCAGAACATCATGGGTGCTCCTGAGAGAGGTTCTGGGGAAGCTTCAAGGGTCTAAAAGGGCTTTTCATTGTGGATGAACTGCTAGGAAGGGGAGGATTGGAGGGGGTTAATTGCTCACTCCTCCTCTAGCAGCAGCCTGCCCTCTTGCAGGTGGTACCCAGAGGCTGCCTCCCTATCCGCATGTCTCAGTGGGGCTGGAGGTCTCCTACAAACATCTATGGAATGAATAACAGTTGGGAAGGGAAAGGAAAGGGAGGCAGTGAGACACTGCCAGTGTTAGCCAGCATTGGGAGAGCTTGTATCCATGTGTGAGCTCCTGGGAGCCCCTCTGGGATGCATTTCCCAGGGAGAGCAACAGGAGCATCCCCTTCTGCTCAGCAGGAGCACCTTTGCCACACACACAGAGCAGTGTTTGAATAATGCCTTCTCCTTAGTGATGAGGAAGGAAAAGGTGGATTTTAAGAGCAGAACTTTGCCCAGGTGAGTAAGGATGAGTGGGCAGAGCAGGGGTTGTGTTTGCTCAGTTAACTGGCAGAGGTGGAGGGGGAAATCACCATGCAGAGCTCAGAAAGCAGGAGGCCTTGGGAAGGGTTGAGCCTTGCTTCTGGAATCTGAGAGGAACAGAGGATGTTGTATTTGTGGCTCTCCTTTTCTGCAAGGCTTGTGCTGGGTGTATATTCTGGTTACAACTGCATGCTAAGAGTCACTATGCCTTGGGAAAACACCCTCATTTCCTAACAGCTACTAACACAAATTAATCAAACTAGGGAAGCAGGAGGGTTTCTGTAGGATCCTTACGTATTCTTGCTGCTGTGGCAAGGCCAGCTTCACCTCACAGCAAAGCTCAGCTCAGGAGAAGTCCTCAGCTTCTATTTCTTACCCAAACCTGATGTCACCTGTGGTGTTCCCTGTGCTGCTGCCCCATGCTGGGCCTGGGCAGGGTGCTGTGGCATGGTAAGTATGGTGACCTCTGAGCTTGATGCCTGCTGCAGGAGGTTTAAGCCATGAGCAGCATTCACATGTTTCTCTGTGCTCGTATTTAAAACCAGCAAAGGTGATAAAAAATGTCATGACAAATGTGCTGTGAGGGACTCTGCTTAAAAAAAAGAACCAACCAGTTAATTATCTTTGCTTTCTGTTCCCCTGACCGCCTTCCACCTTCTTCTCTCCTCCCAAAGGCTGTGGGGTAGCCAAGGAGCTTCTGTGCAAAAACCCTTTTGCAGGTTTCTACGTGGTTACAGTTTTTTAACAACACAAGTAGCAAAAGAGGAGCTTGGCTCTGGGTCTCCCACGTCAGCCAGTGCCCCAAACGGGTTAGCAAAACCCAGCCCCCGGGCACGGGCTGGTGCAGATAAGCAACCTCTGGCGGCTGAGACCCAAGGAGTCGATGTGGGTTCACCTCTGCCCGTGGTGTGTTGGTACCACGGCGTTGGTGGCACAGTGTGTGGTGTACGGTACAGCAAACCTTGCATGTCTCGTTTCACCCCGGGCTGGATCTGGAGTTTGAAGGAAACTTCATCCGCGGAGCCGCCTCCACTTAAACTGCAAGCATCCAGCAGCAGCTAAAGCGCCTCAAGGAAAAGCCTTAACCCGCAGAGCGCTGGGCTCGATGCTGCTGCTGCTGCTGCTGCTGCGGGGGAGAGGTCCCAGCCCCCAGCTGCCTCCTGCACCACTCCAGGTTTCCCAATCACGGTGGGGGCCCCTCCGCAGCGAGCCTGCGCTCTCTGCCCGGCGCCGCGGTCTCTCCGGCGGCCGCCGGCACCCAGTCTCCACAGTGTGCACCAGCGGCTCTGGGGAGGCCTGAGGAGATGCCGCTGGGAAAAGCCGAGGAGCCGGTCGAGGTCTGGACCGCGCTTTGCCCTTGGTGACCACCCAGCCCCTGAGCCTCGGGGGTGCTTCGTCCTCAGCTGCGCCGCCCGGCTCCTCTCCGCGCTGCCCGGCGGAGGGACGGCGCCGCGCCCGGCGGGAGCGCTCCAGCATCGCCAGCCTCGGCACGTCCGCAGCTTTGCCTCGCCCGACTGACCTTATCTAGCCAAACAAGGGCCAAACCAAACCAAAACAAAACAAAAAGAGAGCCTTTGAGAGACCAACCCAATTTGGCAGGTATGAAGCTTCTCTTGAATTGAGACAAACAAAAAAACAAACCCAATAAAATCAAAAGAGAGAGAAACGAACCCGAAACAAAACCGGAGAGTTGAAAGCAGCAGGGAACATGACACCCGGTTGACTTTGCCGTGAGCTCCTTCCCACCACCATAAAACCATGTGGTGGCCTTTGCAAGTCTCTTTAACTGGTCTGTTTTGTTCATTCCTCTTCTCTCCTCTCCTCCACTGGGGGGGGTGTGGGTGGGTTTTCTGTTTGTTTGGGGGTTTTTGCATGACGTCTAACCAAAAAAAGCTGACTTCTCCTCTGCCTGCCTTTGAACCTCTGGCTCTTCTGCTGGCCAGCAGCTAACACTCTCCTAGAGGCATGAGCTAACATCAGTGCTAGCTGCCTGACATCTAGCCTGGTCCTCCTTAGATGCCCTTTGTTGCATTTTTCCTTTCTTTCTACTATTTCTCTTCCTTTTTCATTTCCCACCCCCCCCCCCCCCTTTCTGTTGAGCCACCTATCCAAGAGAACTAAAAACCAAACCCAAACCAACCACATAACAATTAAAAGCAATTCCAGAGCCTGCCCACCAAGCCACCAAGACTAAACCAAATTAACAAAGCCAGGCAAAAGCTCACGGCAAGGTCACCGCCCGAGTGATGTTCACCTGGGTGCCTGCTTCCAACTCCAGATTAATTCAAGGATCTCCCAGTCCTTGGTTAATGGCCACCCAAGCAGTTCTGTTGTGCTACAGGAAAGTGATTGTGGAAGTAATGAAAAAGTCCTAATGGGGACCAAAAATGTCGCTTTAGACCACCTGCATGAGCTCCACCGACACGGAAAGCTGCTCCAAGAGGGCAGCAAGTAACTTCCCATCCATGCATGGTGCATGATGGCTCCTGGGAGGTGGGGACCCTCTAGATGCAATACAAAGTCACCACAGCTCCTGCATAGTTCAGTGCCCTTTGGTTACTAACTGTGTGCCAGCCGTGCTAGGGACTGCATCTGTCTGCCTGCCCCCTCCAGCTCTGCCTATGCATAACTTTATCATGTATACCGTAGCTTCTCATTGGGCTTTCGTTGGTCATCTGTTTGGGTGTTTCCTCCTTGATTTAGTCGGTTTAGATTGCCCTATTGTGTCGAGCAACCCCTCCCCCCCGCCCCCACACACGGTGAGTTGCTGTCTCTGGCCTGATGTCACCTCCCTTCTTTTCCCTTGCAGAACCGCATGCACGAATCCCTGAAGCTTTTTGACAGCATCTGCAACAACAAATGGTTCACAGACACCTCCATCATCCTCTTCCTAAACAAGAAGGACATATTTGAGGAGAAAATTAAGAAATCTCCCCTGACTCTCTGCTTTCCTGAATATACAGGTAACGAGAGGAGGAGAGCACAGCAAAGGGGGCACGGAGCGTTTCCCACCTGGGCTCTTGGGGTGCATGAAGAAGAGGGTGGCCAGCAGGTCAAGGAAATTTCTCCTTCCTTTCTGCTCTGCCCTAGAAAGGCCACATCTGGAGTGTTGTGTCCATTTATAGGCTCCCCAGTCCACAAGAGACAGGGAACGACTGCAAAGAGTGCAGCAGAGGCTGCAAAGCTGCTGAGGGGCCTGGAGCAGCTCTCAGGAGGAAAGGCTGAGAGCCCTGGGGCTGTTGAGCCTGGAGAAGAGCAGCCCCAGAGGGCATCTGAGCAATGCTCAGCAAGAGCTAAAGGGTGGGGGGCAAGAGAATGGAGCCAGACTCCTGTCAGTGGTGCCCAGGGACAGGACAAGGGGCAATGGGCACAAACTGGAACCCAGAAGGAATCCTCCATCCAACCAGGAGGAGAAACTCATTTGATGTGAGGGTGCTGGAGGCCTGGAGCAGGCTGCCCAGAGAGGTTGTGGAGTCTCCTTCTCTGGAGAGATTCCAACTCCCCCTGGCCATTGTGCTCCTGGGCAAGCTGCTGTGGGTGCCCTGCTTTAGCAGGGGGGTTGGACTGGGTGATCCCTAGAGGTCCCTCCAGCCCCCACCATACTGAGATGCTGTGATGCTGTCATGCATCACAGGCTACCAGGCTAAAGATTTCCCACTCACTTCCCTGCAAGTGTTATTTCAAGAAATGCCACAGGATCACCCCCACCATGAGCAGTGGCCCACTCAGAGTGTGAAGATGACTTAAACCCAAGTTCTTTGCCAGCAAAGGGCCACCACAGCTGAGCAGGGCATTTGATCTCTGCCTCACAGGTGGTTTTGAGGCCAAGACAACATCTTCAGGTGTGGGGCTGGCAGCCCACTCCCCAAACCCATGCTCTGGTTCCCAGCATCACTTCGGAACATCAACAGGTCCCTCAGAAAGACAGTTTGCTCAACCATCATCAGTGGGCAACTGGTCTCTGGGAGACCAACACACAGGCTTTGTTAGGCTGTTCTTCATCTGGAGCCCATCTCTGCTGTGTCATAATCAATCACATCCCCTGGAAATAGGGAGGCTGAAGAGACACCTTCTGGCTCTCTACAACTCCCTCGAAGGAGGTTGGAGCCAGGCAGGTGTTGGTCTTTTCTCACAAGGCACAACTGATAGGACAAGAGGAAATGGCACCAGGGGAGGTTTAGGTTGGACATGAGGAACAATTTCATCCCCCAAAGGGTTGAGAAGACCTGGAATAGGCTGCCCAGGGAAGTGGTTGAATCATCATCTCTGCAGGGCTTGGAAAGCCATGGAGATGTGGTGCTGAGGGACATGGTCTAGCAGTGGCCTTGGCAATGCTGGGTTAATGGTTGGATGTTCTTAAAGGTCTTTTCCCTCCTAAACAATTCTATCACTCTGTGGGCAAGTTCCCCTGTGGGTCCTGGCTGACCACCATGAGAATCCTTCTGTGGTTCCTGACTCTACCCAGCCCTCCAGCCTGCAGACAGCAGGTCCCACAGCTTGGCTGCTTTGGCTCAAGGTGGAGATTTTTGTCACGTTAGTTTAGGAGGCCCCCAGCTTTGCTCTCAGGCTGGCTGACACCAAGCTTCTGGCCACGGAAAAGCTTTCAGTCAAGTGCAGATAGAAAAGGAGGAGCCTGATTTTCCTTAGGCACTGCCCACCCACACCTCTTAACCCACAGTGCAGGGAAGAGCCAAGGAGGCTCTCAGTGCTACTTGGAGATCAGAGAAGAGGCTCTGCAATGGGGCAACGTGCGGGGAAGCCTCACTTCTGCTGCCTGCCTGCAGCTGACCCACTAGTGCTTGAGAACACATCACCCATGCCGAGGCTGCAGCTGCACCCTGCTGCATCCTGCCAGCTTCCACAAGCCCTCCTCAGCATCCTGAGACAGCCCCAAAATAAGCTTTTACAGTCATGAATTATTTAAGCTCACCAGAGACACCCAGCTGAGTCCAGCCGAGAGAGAGAGGAGCAGATCCCTTTCTTTGTCAGGAAATGGAGCTGTGAACAGGGAGCACCGAGAGTGTCACAGCCCTGGGCAAGCCACCAAATGGTTAGCCAGAGCTTCCTATCTCCCAGCACTTGGCTTTCTCACTGTGAATAGGCAAAAACGATCCATCAGCAGCTACCTGGGGGCTGAATGGGCTGTGGCTGTGGAGCTGAACCACTCCCTCCTTCAGAAGAACATGGAATCATAGAATCAGTAAGGTTGGAAAAGACCTCAGAGATCATCAAGGCCAACCTGTCACCCAACACCTCATGGCTACTAAACCATGGCACCAAGTGCCACATCCAGTCCCCTCTTGAACACCTCCAGGGATGGGGACTCCACCACCTCCCTGGGCAGCACATTCCAATGGCCAACAACTCTCTCTGGGAAGAACTTTCTCCTCACCTCCAGCCTGAACCTCCCCTGGCACAGCTTGAGACTGTGTCCTCTTGTTCTGGTGCTGGCTGCCTGGGAGAAGAGACCAACCCCCACCTGGCTACAACCTCCCTGCAGGGAGTTGCAGACAGCAAGAAGGTCTCCCCTGAGCCTCCTCTTCTCCAGGCTAAGCAACCCCAGCTCCCTCAGCCTCTCCTCACAGGGCTGTGCTCCAGACCCCTCCCCAGCTTTGTTGCCCTTCTCTGGACACGTTCAAGTGTTTCGATATCTTTCTTAAACTGAGGGGCCCAGAACTGGACACAGGACTCAAGGTGTGGCCTAACCAGTGCTGAGTACAGGGGCACAATGACCTCCCTGCTCCTGCTGGCCACACTGTTCCTGATGCAGGCCAGGATGCCATTGGCCTTCTTGGCCACCTGGGCACACTGCTGGCTCATGTTCAGCCTATTAGCAACCACTACCCCCAGGTCCCTTTCTGCCTGGCTGCTCTCCAGCCACTCTGACCCCAGCCTGTAGCACTGCCTGGCTTCCTCCCCCTGGGAAGGGTTGGATGTTTGTCACCACCCACACATTTCAGCCATCCACTCCTCTGCTTGGGCCTGGTAGAACCAACATATTCCTGACAAGTTTGTCTGAAAAGATCTAATAATGGAGGTGTCACAGTTGGGCTCTCACAGCAATGCCAAGCCCAAGACTTGCTGCTTGCCATCTTTTGCATGGCTTGGAGAGCAGCTCATCACCACCCTCTTTCTAGCAGCACTTCTGATATCCTAGAAGATTTTAATGGTTGAACTTAATGAGGATGATCTCAAAGATCTCCTCCAACCAAACTGACTCTGTAGTTCTATGGGGTTTGTCCTACCCTCTTCCTTTTTGCCTCTCTCTCATCACCTTCATTGTGAGGAACTTCCTCCTGATGTCCAGCCTACATCTCCTCTTGCTCTAGTTTCAAACCACTGCCCCTAATCTTCCCTGGTGTCCACCAGTAGCCCCACTCTGAAGTATTGCCCTTACTCATCCCTGCTGCAGAGACTGGAAGAAGAAGGAATGGGGATTTAGATTAAACTTTTCCTTCCCAAGCTATCCCAGCCCAAGAGAGGGTGGGGGAGACAGACCCTCAAACACACCTAAGATCTCAGCTCACCTCACAGAGAAAAACTTGTTTCTGGAGCACTCCACCCCCAAGTGAACCAAAGCAGTCCTCCCCAAACCCCCAAGTACCTCCAAGATGCTCTAAATTCCTTTGAGGTGCTGCTTTGGAGGCTGGCAGTTACCACAATGCCAAGGAGCCTCCACAGACCTCTTGGCTTCATTGATCCATCAGAAAGGGCTGGAAGCCCTTCCACTGCCCCAATTAGAGGTGAAGAACATCTCCTCCCAGGCATTTGCAATGCCACTTAAGTTAGAAGCCAACTCCTGCCCAGACTTTAGACCCAAGCATACTCTTGGGCTTGCTCACCCCTGCTTTGCTGACCTCATCTTGGATGGTGATGATTAAAAACCAAACCAAACCCAGCATTAGCAGAAAGTTGCCCTGGAGTGCAAAAGAATCATTTGCTGGAAGCCTTTAAATCAAACCAGTGTGCTTTCACCATCACAGGCAGGTGCCACAAAATGCCTTTCATGGAAGGAAGCTCCTGATGGCCATCAGTTCTGCTGACAGCATTATTGGAAGGGTTCATCCACAGCTGCATGCTGGAGCTCTGGTTGCTTCCATCCCCTTCATCCATCCATCCATCCATCCATCCATCCATCCATCCATCCATCCATCCCAGAATCACCAAGATTGGAAGAGACCTCAAAGATCATCAGGTCCAACCTGTGACCACAGACCTCATGACTAAACCATGCCACCAAGTGCCACATCCAGTCCCCTCTTGAACACCTCCAGGCATGGTGACTCCCCATCCATTCATCCATCCCCTTCATCCATCCATCCATCCATCCATCCATCCACCCACACTTGTGACTAGCCCACAGTACATAGCCCAGCAGCAGCAGCAGATTCCAGAGCATCTTTTAAACCAAGCTGGCATTAGTGATTCCCTCTTCTCCCACAAGAAAGCCATCACCTAAATCCTCAGTGCCTTGGGACAGCCAACTTCCCTTTCATCAGATACCCTCCTGATTGGGCACAGCAGGTGGAACTCTTCTCAGCTTCTTTGCAACGTTCTTCAACCCCCCAGAAAATATTTTGCTTCTCTTGCTTGGAGCAGAGTCTCAAGTCTCATGGGCTTGACAAGTCTCATGGGCTTCATGAGCTTGTGTCTTCAACCAGCAATGCAATGCATGTACCTAGAATCACAGAATGTGAGGGGTTGGAAGTGACCTTTAGAGGTCATCCAGTCCAACCTGCCCCCCAGGGCAGGGCACACAGGAGCACAACCAGGCAGGGTTTGAAAGTCTCCAGAGAAGGAGACTCTGTGATCTCTCTGGGCAGCCTGCTGCAGGGCTCCAGCATGCTCACAGCAAAGTTTTGCCTCATGTTGAGGTGGAGCTTCCTAGGTTCCAGTTTGTACCCTATTGTTCCTTCTCTGTTCCTTCACTGGGCACCACTGAGAAGAGCCTGGCACCTTCATCTTGACACCCACCCCTCAGATACTGACAGACATTGGTCAGGTCCCTTCTCAGCCTTCTCCTCTCCAGACTAAACAGCCCCAGGGCTCTCAGACTTTCTTCATAGGAGAGATGCTCAGGTCCCTGAATCAGGCAGGTGCAAGTGACTGCCCACATCAGCTGCCTTCAACCACAGCAAATCTCAAGCCCAAGGAAGGTTCTCTCTAGCAGACAACATTTCCCACCACTAAAGCATCATGGAGAGGGATGCAAGAGCATTACCACTGCAGGACCTTCCATGGCTTGTGGGCACTGGCACTGGGCAAAAGCAGCCAAGCTGGAGGGCTGTGCCCCAGGCCAGCCAGAGAATCTGGGTCTAGCAGACCTGAGGAGGTGGCTGAGTGGAGCTGTGTGTGTGAGCAGTGTCCAGGCTGGCCAGATGAGAACGGATCTGCTCTTTTGCATGACTGCTCTTGAGCTTTTGTAACACAAATCCTGATGCTGAATGAGGCTTGGCACAGACATCAAACCAAGGAACTGCTGGTGGTGGGATTTCAGCCAGAGCTCTGGCAGAGAGCTCTGCAGCCCTCATTTCTCAGAAAGAGGGACATTTTGTATCAGCTTTCCTCTGCTTTTTAATGTGAGAAAACCCCCACTTTGCCCTGTAACAGAGGCTGGATCCTTTAATCTCCTTTTCTCTTAGGGGTTCAGGGAAAGGAGGGCACAGTTACCAATGCTGTCCTCAATTCATGGCCACTTCAGCTCTTCTTTTCCATCAAAGCTGAAACTTTAATCAAACAACCTAAAAAAAGGGAAAAAAACCCCTCACCCAGAGCCCAAACCATGAGCCTTTGCACCAGGTCAAGGACTTACTGCATTCCTGGCAGGTTTTTTTTACCTCCTTTTTTATCAGCATGACGTGGAATTTCTGCTGCCTTTCCCATCATAGCTCTGTTTAACACTCGGTCCCCTCCATCCATTTCACCTCTATGGACTATAAAAAGCAACTCAGGATAAAAACAATACAGCTGAGGTGGCAGGGGGAGAGCATCTCCACCTCTGCAGCAGTCCTGGCAGTCAGCTTGGACACCTCCAACTAGAGCAGGTTGCCCAGAGCTCCATCAAGTTTGCCCAAGGGTGGGGTCTCAACCACATCCCTGGGCAGCCTGTCCATCACCTTCACTGTGAGGAACTTCCTGCTGATGTCCAACCTAAATCCACCCTGCCCTAGTTTCAAACCACTGCCCCAAATCTTCTCTGAAGTCTCCCTCTCCCTTTTTCCATGAAACAAACCTGCACCTTTTACTCCCTCCTGATCCCATTTTGTGGGCCTGCTTTGTGGATCTTCACAGAATGCATCAGGTTGGAAGGGACCCTCGAAGGTCATCTTGTCCAACCCCCCTGCAGGCAGCAGGGACATCTCCAACTAGGGCTCAGGGCCACATCAAGTTTGACCTTGCCTCCAGGATTGGAGTCTCAACCATATCCCTGGGCAGCCTCTTGCAGTACTTCATCCCTTTCACTGTGAGGAACTTCCTCCTGATGTCCAACCTAAACCTCCCCTGCTCCAGTTTCAAACCACTGCCCCTAACCTGCCTTAGAACACCGCCAGGGATGTGGGGCCTCCGTGAGCCTTAACCTGCTTTCCATCTGGGCTCTCTCTCCGTAGGCCCCAGCTCTTTCACGGAGGCAGTGGCTTACATCCAGGCTCAGTATGAGAGCAAGAACAAGTCCCCCAACAAGGAGATCTACACACACATCACCTGCGCCACCGACACCAACAACATCCAGTTCGTCTTCGACGCCGTCACCGACGTCATCATCGCCAACAACCTGCGGGGCTGCGGACTCTACTGAAGCCCTCTCCCCCTCCCCTCCTTTCCTCTCCTCTCCCCTCTCCTCCTCTCCTCTCCTCTCTCCTCTCCCCTCTCCTCTCCTCTCCTCTCCTCTCCTCTCCTCTCCTCTCCTCTCCTCTCCTCTCCTCTCCTCTCCTCTCCTCTCCTCTCCTCTCCTCTCCTCTCCTCTCCGAACCTCTCCTCTCCTCTCCGAACCTCTCCTCTCCTCTCCGAACCTCTCCTCTCCTCTCCGAACCTCTCCTCTCTGAACCTCTCCTCCCACCCTTCTCCCTTCCCTTCCCTTCCCTTCCCTTCCCTTCCCTTCCCTTCCCTTCCCTTCCCTTCCCTTCCCTTCCCTTCCCTTCCCTTCCCTTCCCTTCCCTTCCCTTCCCTTCCCTTCCCTTCCCTTCCCTTCCCTTCCCTTCCCTTCCCTTCCCCTCCTTTTCCCTCCCCTCCCCTCCAGCAGCCTCCTGCAGGCCCACAGACAGGTCCTCTCCCTTCATTGTTTTATGTTGTTTCCTCCTCAGGAGAGGCTGAGGAGCAGAAACAGAAATCCCTCCTGCTACCCCACCCCCCTCTGCAGCCAGTTCTGCTTTCCCCAGCCCCCCTTTTTTCTCTCTTCCCCCCCTCCCCCCCCCCATTTGGATTTACTTTGGGTTCATTCCCTTGCTGCCTGATTCTGCTCCTCCATCCCAGCTCGCAGTGCTGTAGAAGGAGCTGAGGCTGTCCCCACTGAGTGCATCTCAACTGCCAAAAGACAAAAAGACAAAAATACTTCATCTTTTTTATAAAAAATAACCCAGAAAAAGAAAAAAAAAAAAAAAAAAAGAAAGAAAGAATCAAAGCCTTAAAATATTGCTCAGCACCAGTGGTAGTTTGGAACTGAAACTTCTTCCTTTTCTTCTACCCTCTTCTCTTTGGGTTTGGTGTTTTGTTTTGCATTGAAATGAAGGGATGCTTTTAATCCTCTTGCTTCTTTCACCACCATTCCTTTTGGGAAGTGCTAGCTGCAACCTGATCGTTGGGAGGGTGCCTTAAGGCTCCAGTTCTCACCCCAGAGCTGGAGGGCTTGGGTGTGGACGGCCTCCTTTGTGTGCCCAGCCAGCCCTCCGAACAGGCAAGCAGCCCTGCTGAGCTCTGCTGGTGTCTGAGGCAGACACAGTAACACAACCTACTAAGCCTTGCCTAAAACCATTCCTTGCTGGTAACAGTTTTACCTCAAGCCTCTCCAAATTAATGCTAAGCTGAGTCTAGTGGTTTCAGTAACCCCTTCCATAGGCCTGGGTGCCAGGCAGCTGAGCAAGGTGGTGGCAGCTGGGCTGGGACCTCCGGAGCGTAGGCAGCCAGGATGCCCTGGGGGTGGCATCCTGCTGGGGCCCTTGCACCTCCTGGGGTGTCCTGGTGAGGATGCCAGCCTGGGGACCCAGCAGCCTTCCCCAAAGCACCTTCTGATTTCAGCACAGCTGGGGCTCCTCTTTCTAAACATCAGCCCTGAAGTGCTGGGGTGCACCAAAAATCTTTACTCCTGGCCTCCTCCAGGCAGGGTTTGGCCTGCAAGGAACTGACACGAGGAGAGGTGCTTTGGGAAACCTCACCACGATTAGGTGTGCCTCTCTGGCATCTAAAGAGCCTTGAGAAGCCCAGCCTTGCACTCTGAGCCCCCTCAGGCTGGCCTGTGTCTCCTCTGCCTGGGCACCCAAGAGAGACAGCAGCAGGGTTGGTGTCTCCAGTCAAAGTACCTAAAGCAAGGGGGATGGCTTATGCTGGCCACCACCACCTTCCAGGGTGCCAAGGAAGGGCTCAGGCAGCTGAGTCGAGTCAAGTGATGGAGCAGGAAGGAAAAGTGCAAGGAAGAGAGGGAAAGGAGGGAGGAAGGGCAGGAGGGGTGGTGTGGAAAGGGCTGGGGTAGCACCTAGCACAGCCAAATACGGGGGCACAGAGAGGAGAACAGACATGGCTGGGCTGTGGCCATCTGCCTGCCATCACCAAGAGCTCTGGACACCTCTGGGGTGCAGGCAGAGGGGACTGAGAGAGGCAGGGTGTCACCTCTGGGAGTGCACCCGTCCACCCTGAGAGTCTGTTTGGTGTCTGGGTGAAATGGCCACCTCCAAGGTCCCACTTGTGTCACCCTGGGGCAATGCTGATCCCTGCCTCTCCTCTGCCTGACCCTGGCAAACATGAGTCTTTCCAGGGCAAGCCACAAGTCCTCTCTTGGGAGCTCAAGCCAGGGCTGTCTTACAGGTCTCAGGAGGTCTCGGGAGTTTCCCCAGGGCCATGTTTGAGAGGGCAAATATCTTACTGTGCCTCTCTAGGAGAGAGCAGCCCAAAGCAGCATAGCCCAAAGGCAAGGGTCCAGGTGAGCATCAGTGTGTGGGAGGCAGGGACAGAAGCAGCTGTGGTGTCACAGGACACAGAGCACCAATGGGAAGGTTTGAAGGGGAGAATTTGAGGGAGAGAAGTTGCAGAAGGGAGATGAGGCAGGTTGAGGCAGCAGGAAGGACAGGAGGAGAAGGCACCTGGGAGCTGGAGGAGAGTTCTGTCAGGAGAGTGCTCATGGGACAGTGGTGACAAAACCCCAGGCAGAGGTGTGAGCAGCAGCACCCCAGGGCAAAGAGGGGAGGCCTGTGGAGGAGGGCAAGGTGGCTCCCACCCATCTAGGCAGCTCACAGCCCAGCAGCTGCCTCAGTAACCCCCTGTAAAGCTTTAGAGGGTAAAAGTGGCTTTAGTGTGGCCAGTGAGGAGCCACTGCTGCTCTGCTGGGCACTGACAGCAGTAGCAGCAGGTCTCTGCCCCCCCCTGCTCTGGCACCAGGCAGTGCCCACCTCACTCCTCACCAGCTCAGCCTTAAAATACCTCTGGTGGCATCAGCTCCCTCAGGGAGCTGGCCAGCCAGCAAAGCCAGGAGCTCCCCTCTGCTCCTCAGCCCACAGCCCAACTCGATTGCCCAGCTCCCAGCCCCTCTCTCAGCTCCACTGAGTGCTGGTGAGCCCTGCTCTGCAGCCCTAAACCAAAGGAACCCTGACCAGGAGCCCTGCACCTCTCCTGGTGTTTGCCTTAGCTTAGGATTTCCAAAGCCAGTGGGAAGGTTCCAAAGGAAGGATTCCCAGTGGGAAGCACCTGCCCAGTGCTTTGGCTCCTTGTGAGGTACCAGCTGATGGCAATAGGAGCTGGAGGGACACAGAGGGCTGGGGATGCTCCTAGAGCACCTGGCCCGTGCAGGTGGCTTGTCCCAGCGGTGTCAGCCAGCATCCCAACGTGCACTGAGTGCCAAAAGGAGGGCTGAGAGGTGAGCTGTTGGCTGCATAAAGTGGAGGGGACTGCTAGAGCCAGCCCTGTGCACTGTGGTGCACTGATGGCTCCTGCTGGCAGCCAGGCAGCTCTTCCACTGGGCTCTGTCAGAAGAGGTTGAGCAGCAGCACTGGAGTCCTGGAGATTGTCTGTTCCCACCCCTTGCTGTGGGTGACATTTTGCCCAGGGAAGCAGCAGCTGCTGTTCTCAGAGAAGGCAGCACCAAGCCAAGGCTTCAGGAGCTCCCAGTACGAACGAGGAGCAGCTGAGGGAGGTGGAAATGATTAGTGTGGAGAAGAGGAGGCTGAGGAGAGACCTCCTTGCTCTGCACAGCTCCCTGAAAAGAGGCTGCAGTGAGCTTGGGGGTGGTCTCTTGTTCCTAGTCTCAGGTGATAGAAGGAGAGGAAATGGCCTGGAATTGTGCCAGGGGAGGCTGAGGTTGTAAATGAGGAATCATTTCTTTGCTGCAAGAGTGGCCAGGGATTGGCAGAGGCTGCCCAGGGAGGTGGTGGAGTCCCCATGCCTGGAGGTGCTCAAGAAACCTGTGGCCATGGCACCTGGGGGCACAGTTTGATGGCCTTGGTGGGGTCAGATTGCTGGTTGGACTCAATGATGCAAGAGGGCTTTGCCAACCCAGCCAATTCCATGATCCTATGAGGTGCAGAGGGCTGGTTTGGTAAAGGCAATTTCCATGAGCTCAACCCAAACCTCTGCCACGTGCAGCCGAGCCAGCGGTGCTGTGCTCCAGGCTGGATTCAGCTGCCCTGCCCTAACCCCCTCTTGCCCCAGCCCCTCCACTGCTCCAGCTGCTTCCCCAGGGGAGAACCAAGGTCTGGTGCTCCACAGGGTGAAAAGGGAGACAGAGAGGGAGGCAATGTGGCCAGGCAGAGCCTTGTCTCTCATTCTCTCTGGCATATTAAACATCTGAAGCTTCCTTTCAGCTGCTGCTGCTGCTGCTGCTGCCTTTCACTGCCTCACAGGAGCGTCACGAGGACGGGGTGACAAAGGCTGGAAGCAGCATGTGGCAGCTGAAATGCTTCCAGGGTTAAGTGCCACTGCTTCTGCTGCTGGATGGCCACAGGGAGCTGTCTGCCTGCAGAATGCCTGCCAAAGCCCCGCTCACCGCTGGCATCCTGCACCCTCCCAAGCCCCTGCTGACAGATGTGCCTTCCACAGGCAAGCTTTTGCCCTGTGGTTTTCCTAAACACCAGCAGCTGCCTGGAATGCAGGCTTTGGAATGCATCTCCTGCCCTCAGAAGCCTCCTCCTTCGTAGCCCCTTGTCCTCCAAATCCTGACCTGCCCACACCCCGGGTCTCGCTTCAGCAGCAGGCTCCACGCAGCAGGGATGCTGCCACCAGAAGTGGCACCAGGGCACAGGGGGCAGGTTTGAAAAGCACAAATGGAGAATGTGGCCTGTGAGGAGCAGCTGAGGCAGGGAGGATTGTTCAGTGTGGAGAATAGGAGGCTGAGGGGAGACCTCATTGCTCTCTACAGCTCCCTGACAGGAGGCTGCAGGGAGGTGGGGGTTGGCCTCTTCTCCCTAGTCTCAGGGGATAGGAGGAGAGGAAATGGCCTGGAATTGTGCCAGGGGAAGGTTAGGTTGGAGATGAGGGAAAATGTCTTTGCTGCAGGAGTGGTCAGGGATCGGCAGAGGCTGCCCAGGGGGGTGGTGGAGTCCCCATGCCTGGAGGTGTTCAAGAAATGTGTGGATGTGGCACTTTGGGAGATGGTTTAGTGACTGTGGTGGGGTTGGGCTGGTGGTTGGACTCGATCCCAGAGGGCTTTTCCAACCTTAATGATTCTGTTAAATACAACCAGCTGGGGATGCACCCTGCTGCCCTTCAGAGCTGAGGTGGGAGTTTGCCAAAGGAGTCCCTTTGGGGATGCAGGAGGCTTGCAGTGACTCAGGTCACTTAGCCAGCAGCAGCTGAGGGGCATCAGGTTGAACACAGCGTTAGCAACTCAGGATGGGCATCAGGCAGCAGCACAAAGGAAGAAGGAAGCCTCTCCACTGGCTCCATCATGAGGGGCTGGGTGTGTGGAGCCATGGGACAAAAATGATGCCAGTGGCTCCTTTGTTTCAACAACCATTCCAGTGAAAGAGGGAGAGGGAAAGCCCTGAGGTGAGGCTGCAGGGTTAGGCTCCTCCCTGGGACGATGCAGCAGCTGGGCTTGCCAGCAATGAAGAGGCACAGGAAAGCACACAGTAAGATCCAGCCACATTGTTTCAAAGGCCATGTGATTTTCTTGAGCAAATAGGTCGCCCACTCACTCCCATTTCCACCTTCAGCCAGAGGCCAGCTCAGCGAGGCCGTCTGGCCCCTCTGGCTGCTGGCACCAGGCTGTCCCTGTGCCCCTGCCCTCCTGCAGGCCCCAGCTAGCTCTCTCAGCTTCCCACCACCTCCTCCAGCTGAACCTCTCTCAGGTGTTTTGTACAAGAATTAGCTCCTTGCCTTCAAGCCACCTTTCCTGACTGGCCTGGAGAACCTCCTGGGGAGCAGGAGGGCCCTTGTGCCTCCTCAGTTGGTGTGGTTGTGTTTCACAGGGCACTGAAATTACTCATGAGAGCAGCCTGCACTGTAGTGGTCATCCAAACGCCCCTGGTGGCTTTGAGCTGTCCTGGCATGAGCCCAGCACTTGCTTGCAAAGGGACAGACCTCGTTCTCAGGCCGGGAATGCAACCTCCAGGAGGTCAGGGTGGGATGTAGCAGAGGTCCTCTTGCCAGAACATCTTCCTTGTGCCCAGTCAACTGCTGTGTGCCAGGCAGCTTGACACCGTGTGGGGGGCAGCCTGCCTCCACAAGGCATTTTGCAGCTGATGCTGAGAAAGGCACCAGCCCTGCACTGCCAGCCTGTGCCACCTGCCCAAGGGGCTTATGGCCAAAAGATCTCCTGAAGCCAGGGAGGGTGGTGGAGCTCCTGGGAGCAGGGCTGACCCTTGGCCAATTAGAGAAGCTTAGCACTCCTGTCTCTGTGTCTTTGTCATGGGCCAGGTTTGAACCAAACCTTCTCTCTAGCTGTTTCCAAAGGGACTAGATAAAACATTCATTAAGGACCTGCAGGGTCAGCAGAGGTGGTGGTGCTGCTGCTGAGCACCATCCTGACCCACCCAGCACACATTTGCATCTCCAATGCAGGCACAAGAAAGCGGAGATGTGAGCCAGGTGACACAAGGGAGCAGACCATGGTCTTGCCTCCATCTCCCCAGGGGAAAGAGCAGGCAGAAACACTCTGCCAAAGCACCCTGAGTGTGTCCATTACCACTGCCAAGCTCCTGTGATGGCACCAGGGGATTGATGCTGACAGGTAGAGGTACCTGACCTAGAGAAGGTGTTACACTGAGGACATGGCTTGTGGGAAGGGACTTCTCACAGGAGCAGCAGCCTCTGAGGTGCTGCAAAGACTGACTGGGGGATACAAGCATGACCCCCATAGATTGGTGCATTAGTAAGAGGAGGAGAGCCAGAGCCTCCCAGCTAGTGCACCACAGGCAGAGGGAGAAGGAAAGAGCTGCATTTGAGAGAGGGCAGAACCACCTCCACCTCCTGGAAAGGGCAGATCAGTTCTCCACAGGCACTGGGTGCAGCAGGCATGGGAAGGAGAGACCTGGGGAGGAGGTGGAGGGCTGTGAGCCAGCCCAACACCTTCTGCCTTAGCCCCTCACCCCCCCCAGTGCCTTGGAAATGACCACTGAGATTAAACACTGGCTGTCCTGTGGCACAGGCAGTCGGCTCTGGGTCTAAAAGCCCTGCTCCAGGGGTGGGAGAGGAGATGACAGTGGCTAACAAGGTCACTTTCTGCAGTGCCTGAGTCTCAGCAGCTTTTTCCAGCACTGGAGCACCCCAGCAGCAGCAGGAGGCAAGCAAGGAGGGTTGTTCCATGACAAGCCACTGCCCCATTCACTAGCCCAGGCCCTCACTGAAAGGCTGGGCCAGCTGGTCCTTGAAGCCCCTTCCAGCCTGGCATTCTGTGACTGATTTAACACCCTCAGCTCTCTCCCCTCCCCCTCCCTTTCCTCCCTTCAGCTCGACAAGGGAACAGCGACCATCGCTCCCACTCCAGGCTGTCTCCCCCTGCTTCCCCACCACCTTTCCTGCTGAAGGAGCACCAGAGGCCACCAGGATGTCCCTTTGGCTTTCCTGCTGATTCCTCCTGCATGTCTGACAGCCCAAACTGTATTAACTGTAATTTTGTACTGAAGGGTGACTGTCCATTGGTCGACTAGAGCATTAGGTATTGTAATAATTTATTGGCTGTGGGTAATGTATTTATTAGTTACAAACTGTTAATAAAGTGCCAGCTCTTTTCTAGTGTGAGAGGGTTTTATTGTGCCTCCCTTCAGCGCCTCCAAGCTTCCCAGGCCCCCTGAGAAGCCTACATCTTCTCCCTGCCCAGGCAACACAGGCTCCATCTGCACCTGGAAATGAGGCACTGGGGAAAAGGAGAGGAGCCAAAAGCATTCAAGTTTTCTGTGCTTGGGGTGGAAGTTTTCCTCCTCAAAGCAGAAGAGCTTCACACCGTGGTTGCTGTTGGTTCCTTGAAGCCTCTCCTCCTCTCCTGGAGCTTCTTGCCCACGTGTATTGGTGCCAGCTCATCTTTCTCTGCTGCTGTTCATCTGTGTGCATCCAGCTGCCCTTTGGGTACCCTTGAGTGGAGAATGCTCAGCTCGGGCATGGATCAGCAGGGGAGAGCATCCCTGTTGTCCCACTCCTTCCTCCACTGCTTTGGCTGCAGATCCATTACAAGCTTTGCATTTCCTTCCCATCACCTCCTCGCTGGAGCCTTGTGAACAGAGGCAAAGAAGCCATTTCTACCTTGACTCCTCTTTTCCCCTTGCAGCATTATAGTGCTTGGAGCACCTCTCCTTCCCTTTAAGCTAGCACTTGGGCCAGGATGCTCTTGTCTGATGAGACCAAAGATCTTCTGTTATCTGGGGCATGAAACAGAAGCAAATAACTTGAAGGAAGCAAGAGAAAAGTCTCCAGAAAACTCCACAAGGGAGAATCAACCATTATCCCTGTTGGCTTCACCAACTCCAAGTGACCTAGCTTCAGCTGGACTCAGCACACAGAGGATCACACAGGATGGGAGGGGTTGGAAGGGACCTCTGAAGATCATCCAGTCCAACCCCCCTGCCACAGCAGGACCATGGAATCCAGCACAGGTCACACAGGAACACATCCAGATGAGGCCTGAGAGTCACCAGAATGGACTCCACAGCCTCTCTGGGGAGCCTGTTGCAGTGCTCTGTGACCCTCCCAGTGAAGAAGTTCCTCCTCATGGAATATATGGAATCCTATCCTGCAGCTCAGGTAGAGCTACAGGCAAGCCCTGAGAAAAATGAACAGCCAAGGGGAAAAGAGAAGCATTTTCCTTTGTGTATTTTTCCTGGGCCTCTTGAAAGAGCTCCTCCAGGCTCTCACCCTGCCATCATCTTATCAGAGAATCAATCAGGTTGGAAGAGACCTCAGAGATCATCAAGGCCAACCTCTCACCCAACACCTCATGGCTACTAAACCATGGCACCAAGGGCCATATCCAGTCCCCTCTTGAACACCTCCAGGGATGAGGACTCCACCACCTCCCTGGGCAGCACATCCCAATGGCCAACAACTCTCTCTGGGAAGAACTTTCTCCTCACCTCCAGCCTGAACTTCTTCAGAGCTCTCCAGGGTCCAGAAATCACTGGGAGTATTTTCCATGCAATGAGAGATTTTCCTTTCCCCATGATGTGCACTTCAGCAGCTGATCCTCCACCACCATCATCATTCCTTGATTTAAATACAACACAGGAGAGTGGAATAGAATAAACCAGGTTGGAAGAGATCTTTGAGATCATTGAGTCCAACCTCTCACCCAACACCATCTAATCAACTAAACCATGGCACCAAGCACCCCAGCCAGGCTCTTTCTAAACATCTCCAGGGATGGGGACTCCACCACCTCCCTGGGCAGCACATCCCAATGGCCAATCTCTCTCTCTCTCTGAAGAGCTTCTTCCTAACATCCAGCCTAAACCTCCCCTGGCACAGATTGAGACTGTGTCCTCTTGTTCTGGTGCTGGTTGCCTGGGAGAAGAATGGGGGGGGGGGGGGGAACCCCACACCACCACCACTCAGCTGCTACCCAGGGTGGAAACCTCAGGGCACAACATGTTGGCAGCAGCCACGAGGAGCCACATCCTTTGGCAGCAGTTTGGTTTCCCCCCCATGAACCAGGCTTCTTTTTTTGCCTTTTAATATTCATTTTGAAGTCAAGATAAGGATCCAATGATGTCCCCAAAGCATTGGAAGGCAGCTGCTTGGCATCTCTCTCTGTCTCTCTCCTCTTTGTCAAGGAGCCCACGGTGCCCATCTCCAAGCTCTGCAAGATGAAATTGGACATCTGCTGAATTTTGCATGCAGAAGCTGCAGCTGAAGTGGAAGCTAATAAAATGACTCAACTGATAAAACATTCATGGGCCACTCCAAAACCTGCAACTGGGTCAGCATTTCCACCAGGGGAACCACACAGGGCTGGGCAAGCTGCAGCAGACCCAAAGCTTTCTCCTCTGAGCCTCAAAAGAGAAAAAGAAGAGGAAATATTGGGAGATTTTGAGAGGCAAAGGGGTGGAAAAGTTTGCTGCAGGAGGGTTTCCACCTGCTCCTGAGCACCACTGCTGCTTGGAGCACACCTGCCCAGGGAGGTGGTGGAGTTGCCATCCCTGGAGGTGTTAAAGGATTGCTTGTGGCCCTTGGAGCCACGGTTGAGTTGTCAGGAGGTGTTAGGTGACAGGTTGGACTTGATGATCTCTGAGGTCCTTTCCAACCTGCTTGATTCTGTACTGCTCTCAGCAGCACACAGGACTCTCCCAGGAGCTGTCTCCCCACCTGAGGGGCAAGGTCCTGTGAAGCTTGGCCCCAAGAGGGGGCTGCAGAGAGGGATGTGGTAGGGTCAATAGCTTCAGGCTCCACCCAGCCCTGGTTTTGCACCAGAAACTGTGCAAGTTTCTGCCACATCCCTGGAAACCTTTCAGGTCCAGTTGTTGGGGCTGTGAGCAACCTGAGCTAGCTGAAGGTGTCCCTGCTGAGTGCAGGGGGCTGGACTAGGTGACCCCTAAGGGTCTCTTCCAACAGAACCCGTTCCATGACTAGAATTCAGGTTCAGATGGTCAGCCAAGTGGGTGAGCAATGACAGAGGCCCACAGACTGCCTGAAATACCTCCCTGAAGCAGCAGTGGAGCAGCAGGGAATGGCTCCCTGGTTCTTCTAACAGCAAGCTGATGATGGAGAACGTTCTGAGAGCTTCATCTGTCCTGTCCAGTGGCACCTTCACACTCCCAGCACGTCCCTGCACAGACACCCCCCAGGGAAGCATGAAAATGCTGCTGTTGCTGGTGCCCTGGTTCAGCACAGGACATCCCCACCCTCACCACCTCTTCCTCCTCTCCTTCTGTCCACTCTCTTCTGGCAACAACTTCCATAGCATGGGGGACAAACGGTTTCACAGGGCTCTTGTCCACTTCTGAAGGCAGGTATTTAAGAAGTCACAGCATTTGGAGTCTTGCCTCTATTGATGCTCTGAAGCCTCTTCTCATGCTGCAAGTCTCCCTGGAGCAGCTCACAAGCTAAGGGTGTCCAGAGGCACCTGCCTTGGTCCACTCCCTGCAGCAGCACCGGGCTTTCTTAGCAGGAGCCCAGGCAGCACTGTGGCGTTTTCAGAGCTGGGCTGAGGATCGGTCCAAGGGCAGAAAGGTCCAGCTGGGACAGGGCATACCTCAGCCTCTTGGCACTGCTTTTGCCACAATGATGTGACTCTAAGTACTTCCACAGGACCACCTGGAGATGGCCAAAATTTCTTCCCTCCCAGACCCCATGCCCAGCAAGCCCTGGCTGGCGCTGTCTGCCCTGCAGGTGACGTTTGAGGGGTGCTTAGCCCCTGAAGGGATGCAGGCCAGAGCAGGAAGCTGCAGCAGCCCCCTTTCCCAACTCCTCACTTTGTGCAGGTGAGGAGAAAAACGAGGCTGGGGGTTTCCTGCTCTTCCTTGAAGCTCCAGATAGTTTCAGGTCTTCCAGAAGTCCCAGCCGGCAGGGAGGAGCAGCTGCACCCCCTCCAGCCTGCCGGAGGAGAGCAGCACCCTGCTCCCTGCACCTCTGTAACCATCTCAACATTTACCACTGTCTTATTTCAGACTTGGGGGCTTTGGGGTCTTTCCAAGCATTTCAGCTCAGGATAATGTTCTCCTCTGCTCTAACTCTCTCTTCTCTTTGCCTTTCCCTCTCCCCCTGCAGAACCGCATGCACGAGTCTCTCATGCTGTTCGACTCCATCTGTAACAACAAATTCTTCATTGATACCTCCATCATCCTCTTCCTCAACAAGAAAGACCTATTTGCTGAGAAGATCAAGAAATCTCCTCTGACCATCTGCTTCCCTGAATATGCAGGTACGTGCCAGGCACAGCCTGGCTTGCTGTGCGGCGCCAGGGCTGGGGAGGTGGGCTCTGGTCTCACCCCAGAGGTAGACAAGGGGAGATGAAGGGGACAGGAGACCTGCATGGGAGAGCAAAAAGCATTTGCCCACCTCCAAGAGCCACAGTGCACCTTGCTTGTGCTGTGGGGTTGTGCCCTGTGCATGGGCAGTTCCTGTGGCAACAGGGCAAGGGCAGCTGGTGATGGTTGAGAGCAGCTGAGGCACACAGAGAAGAGCTTTAATGACCCCAGGCACAAGCAGCTGTGGCAGGGAGAAGCCTTGGTGAGAGCCAGCTGCCTGAGCCATCCCCATTGCTCATGGTCTCTGAGAAGCTTCTGCTAGAGGGGCTGCAGCACATCCTCCAAGCTGCATCTCCCATTTGCACCCTACCAGGAAGGCCTTTGCACAGGCTGCAGCTGGGGAAGGCAAGAGCCCTTCTGCAGCAGGACTCTGGGGCACAAAGATGCATTGTTAAGTGAAGCCAGGGTGGCTTGGGGCAAAGAAAAAACCCTGAAGTGGAGTAAGGGGAGAGACCCTTAGACTGGAATAGAATTAACCAGGCTGGAAGAGACCTTTGAGATCAAGTCCAGCCTATCACCCAGCACCATCTAATCAACTAAACCATGGCACCAAGCACCCCAGCCAGGCTCTTCCTAAACACCTCCAGGGATGGGGACTCCACCACCTCCCTGGGCAGCACATCCCAATGGCTAACAACTCTCTCTGGAAAGAACTTTCTCCTTACCTCCAGCCTAAACCTCCCCTGGCACAGCTTGAGACTGTGTCCTCTTGTTCTGGTTGCCTGGGAGAAGAGCCCAACCCCCACCTGGCTACAACCTCCCTTCAGGTAGTTGTAGAGAGCAAGAAGGTCTCCCCTGAGCCTCCTCTTCTCCAGGCAGCCATCCTCCCCCAGGATAAGTGCACCAGCAGTTCCACTGGAGGTGCTTAGGCTTCTCCACGACAAACACAGCAGAACTTTTCTCCCCTCCATCTGGGGTAACACCTCAGAACTGTCCCCCATGGAGCTGTACATCACCACCTGGCTAACCCAAGAAGGGGGACAGCCTGCTGGTACCAGGCTAGCAGCTCCTCCAGCCACTCCCTGCATCAGGAAGGAGGGGAAGCAGCAGCGAGCTGGAAAAGGAAACTAAATCTGGAGCTCAGAGCAGCTCCTGCAAAGGCGATTTCAGGGGTGTAGAGCAGGCTTTGAGGCTGCCTGCGAGGGGCCCAGCAGCGCTGCCAGCCCTAAGCAGCTTAAGGCAGCAATGCACATTTTGCAGCTCCAACAGCTGCCCTTCTCCAGCCAGCCCTGCAGAAACAAACCTCCCTGGCTGGGTGAGCAAGCAAACAGGCACCTCCTGCTCCCTGGCCAGCACCCCTCACCTCTCCCCCCATCACCTCCTGCTGCCCCCCAGCCTTTCTCCCCCCTGCCCCAAGCAGCCCCTGCTGCCCCCCCCGCCCTTCCCTACCCTGCCCCAAGCAGCCCCTGCTGCCCCCCCGCCCTCCCTTCTCCCCCCTGCCCCGAGCAGCCCCTGCTGCCCCCCCCGCCCTCCCTTCTCCCCCCTGCCCCGAGCAGCCCCTGCTGCCCCCCCCGCCCTCCCTTCTCCCCCCTGCCCCGAGCAGCCCCTGCTGCCCCCCCCGCCCTCCCTTCTCCCCCCTGCCCCGAGCAGCCCCTGCTGCCCCCCTGCCCTTCCTTCTCCCCCCTGCCCCGAGCAGCTCCTGCTCCCCCCACCGCCTTTTGCCTCTCCCCAAGCAGTCCCTGCTCTCCCAACACCATTTTTGCTCCCATCAAAGCCTGATTCTCCACCAGCCAAGATACCATGCAGAGGAGCACAGGCAGCATCCATGGATGATGGAGTAACTACCACTCCTCTTCCTACCTAACCAGGGGCCAGGAGGCCCCCGGCCTTTGTCCCCCCCCCCATTTACATGGTGTGCATTGCAGGGACTCAACAGGCTGAAGATCCCTCAGCCCAGATGAGCTCAGCTTGGGGCTACTGCCTTTCCTGGGGGGCTTAAAAAAGGGAGTGAGCAGGGAGGGCAAAGTGGCCACACCTGGGGTGGGAAGAGAGACTCCCATGGAGCACAGGTGCTCTGGGATGGGGGGAAGGGGCAGGTGGGGTGGAAGAAGGAAGATAGGGGGAAAGAAGGTGATGGAAAGGAGGGAGATGGAGAGAAAAGGAAGGAGATGGGGGAAAGGGGTCAGGACACCCTGCTGAGAGGTGATCTGCGGGGCAAAAGAAGTGGCAAATGAATAGTTTTGGGCTGGGTTTGGTTAGGCTCAAAGCACATTGCAAGCAGCGAGGGGTCGGGCGGGGGGTGGAGAGGGTGGCAGTGAGGGCTCCGTCGGTGTGTGTGTCCGCGGTCCCCCCCACCCCTTCCTGTCCCTCCCGCAGGTCCCAACACCTACGAGGACGCGGCCGCCTACATCCAAGCACAATTCGAGAGCAAAAACCGCTCCCCCAACAAGGAGATCTACTGCCACATGACCTGTGCCACGGACACGAACAACATCCAGGTGGTGTTCGACGCCGTCACCGACATCATCATTGCCAACAACCTGCGGGGCTGCGGCTTGTACTGAGCCCCTTCCTCTCCCCTCCCTTCCCTTTCCCCCCCGCCTCCCAACCTCACCCCCACCACCACCCCCCTCACATCCCGCCCCAAACACCCCCTCCACCGGCGCCCAGCCACTGCCCTGGTGGTGATGATTTGCCAGCGCCAGGAGAGAAGAGAAATAAATAAGATTTCAAGCAAACAAACAAAACAAATAAGTAAATAAATAAGGAGAAGAATTAAGGGAGGGGGGGGAGGGAGGGAGAAAGAATCATTAAAAAAAAATACTAAAAAATGAATAAAAAATCATGAAGAAGAAGAAAAAGGAATAAAAAAGAACCCAAAAAGAATAAAAAAAAAATGAAGAATAAAAAAGAATTGGGGAAAAAAAATAAGAAGAAAGAAGAAAAGGAAGGAAAAGAGAAAGAAAAAGAAAATAAGAAAAAAGAGAAAAGAAAGAAAAAGAACAGAAAGAAAAAGAGAAAAGAACAGAAAGAAGGAAAGAAAAAGAAAGGAGAAGAAGAGAAGAGAAGAGGAAGAGAAGAGGAAGAGAAGAGAAGAGAAGAGAAGAGAAGAGAAGAGAAGAGAAGAGAAGAGAAGAGAAGAGAAGAGAAGAGAAGAGAAGAGAAGAGAAGAGAAGAGAAGAGAAGAGAAGAGAAGAGAAGAGAAGAGAAGAGAAGAGAAGAAGGGAAGAGGAAAGAGAAAAGAAGAAGGGAAGGGAAAAGAGAAAAGAAGAAGGGAAGGGGAAAGAGAAAAGAAGGGAATAGAAGAGAGAAAAGAAGAAGGGAAGAGAAGAGAATAGAAAGAAGAGAAGAAAGGAAAAGAGGAGAAGGAGGGAAAAGAGGAGAAGAAAGGAAGAGAAGAGAAGAAAGGAAGAGAGGAGAGAAAAGAGGAGAGAAGGAAAGGAAAAGAGGAGAGAAGGAAAGGAAAAGAGGAAAGAAGGAAAGGAAAAGAGGAAAGAAGGAAAGGAAAAGAGGAAAGAAGAAAGGAAAAAAGAAGAAAAGAATGAAAAAGAGAAAGGAAAAGAGAAAAGAATAAAAGAAAGAAAAAGAAAAAGGAATTAAAAATAATCCGAAAGAATAAAAAAAATGAAGAATAACTTAAAAAGAAGAAAAAAAGAAGACTGAAAAATAATTAAAGGAAGAGAAAAGAAGGCTTAAAAGAAAAAAAAGAGAGATTAAAAGGAAAAAAAGGCTTAAAAGAAGACTAAAAATGAAAAATACAAGGAGAAAAAGGATGAAAAAAAAAAAAAAGAAGAAAAAGAAAATAGAATTCAAAATAAGAATAAAAAAAAAAATCTATCACAGGAATTTTAAAAGGAAGAATACTATAAAAGAAAATTAAAGCTAAGACTTTACAGAAAACCACATTCCCCCCACACACACCCACACCCCCACCCCCTCCCCCCCCCTCCCCCAACCCCAACGGCAACCAACACAGCCCCAGCCACACACATGCACGGGGGAAAGGGAACAAAGAAAACGAAGGAGGAAGTGAAAGAAACGAAACACACAAAGGATTTAAAAACAAACAAACAAAATCAATTGAGAGAAATAAATAAGTAAATAAAAAGGCAAAGAAACAAACTAAAAACAAAACAAAACAAACAAACAAAAAACCAAACCCCAAGTCCTTGTCGTCGTTGTCCTGCAAGTTGGTAAATAAAAAGGCAAAAGGAGAAATAAAACTCTACACTTATATATATATATAAAACTTAAAGGCCCCCCCACCCCGCCCCCCAGCCGCCTGGTTGGTTTGGTTGAAGGGGTTGTAGGCAGCCCCCCCCCCCGCCCCCAGGCCTCCCTCCCCTCCCCCCCCTGGGGTCTGCCTGGCCCTTGGCTTCCCCACCCCCACCCCGGTAGCTCTCCCAGAGCCATCCCCACACCCTCCACCCAGCGCGCTGGGAGGCAGCTGCGGGGCAAAGGGGCAGCTCCCAGGGTTGGGTGGTGCCTCCTGCTGTGGCCGTGCCAGGGCTGTGGTGCAGGGGGGAAGGCTTCTCCTCCTCCTCCTCCTCCTTCTGTCCATGTGGGTTCGTTTTCTAATGATGCTCCTCATAATTAACTGATGCGGGTTGGCTCTTGAAGAAATGATTTTGGCGTCTTTGTGGTTAATTGTTTTCGTTCCCAGCCTAGGGAAAGCTGAGCTGCCCCCCAGCCTGCCCCCAGCCTAGGGAAAGCTGAGCTGCTCCCAGCCTAGGGAAAGCTGAGCTGCCCCCCAGCCTGCCCCCAGCCTAGGGAAAGCTGAGCTGCCCCCCAGCCTGCCCCCAGCCTAGGGAAAGCTGAGCTGCCCCCCAGCCTGCTCCCAGCCTAGGGAAAGCTGAGCTGCCCCCCACCCTGCCCCCTAGCAGGGCAGGGGGGAGGTTTCTTTTCCCCTCCCTTCTGGTTCAACATCTCCCTTGCTGCACTCAACTTTTCCCAGCCTGGGGAAAGCTAAGCTGCCCTCCACCTGCCCCCCAGCCTGAGGAAAGCTGAACTGCCTCCACCCTGACCCACAGCCTGGTGAGCTCCAGAAACTGACCAAAAAAAAACCCCAAAACCACTTTGATTTTTGTTTGTAAATAAAAAGGAGGGGGGGAGATAGGAAAACTTCCCCACCCTAGCTGGAGATCTTCTCCATGGTCCCACCCTAGCTGGAGATCTTCTCCCATGTCCCACCTTAGCTGGAGATCTTCTCCATGGTCCCATCCTAGCTGGAGATCTTCTCCCATGTCCCACCCTAGCTGGAGATCTTCTCCATGGTCCCATCCTAGCTGGAGATCTTCTCCCATATCCCACCCTAGCTGGAGATCTTCTCCATGGTCCCACCCTAGCTGGAGAACTTCCCCACGTCCCAGCCTGGTCGATGCAGTTGGACCCTCCCTGCCTGCGGGGTTTGGGTGGCTTTTGTGGGGGGGTTTCCATCAGTTGGATTTCCCACCTGGCTTTTTAGTCCAAGCTCTCCCTGCCCAGATCTGGGGGCTGGGGTGGAGTTTTCTTTTCCCCTCCCTCCTGGTCCAGCACCTCCCTTGCTGCACTCAACTCTCCCCATTTGGATCCACAAAGCACAGCTCAAAACCCTCCTCCCTGGACAGGCTTCCTCCTCCTCCTCCTCCTCCTCCTGCATCCCTCCTGTGGGGCTGGGGAGGGTGATATAGAAAGATGAATTTTATTTAATATATATATATATAATTACTTTTTTTTTCCTTGTGTAGGGTTAACATTTTTTGTTGGTGTGGTTGGTTTTGTTTTTATTCATTTTTAGCCCATCCCAGGAACTGCTTTTTTTTTTGTTGTGTGTGTGCTGCTTTTTTTCCCCACCCTCCCCCCCCAACCCTGTCTCAGTTTAGCAAGTGGTGGTTTGGTTGGTTTGGGGTTTTTTTTTCCCCTCATGTTTGTGCTGAGGGGGAAAAAAAAAAAACCAATCAAAAACCAAACAACAAAACTAATACAAAATATAGTAAAAAAAGTAAATTAAAAAGGAGGGAAAATGGCCAAGAAAAAAAAAATAGGGGAAAAAAAAAAAAACACATTTAAAAGCCCCAAAACTTAAACAAAAAAATTAAAAGAATGGAAAATAAAAGAGGGGAAAAATTGATTAAAAATAATATTGGGGGGAGGGGAAAAACATAATAAAAAGGAAATGAGAAGCCCCAAAGCTTAAAAAGGAAAAAATTAGGGGGAAAAAAAATGAATTAAAAGTAATGGTGGAAAAAATAATTAAAGGAAAATGAGAAGCCCCAAAGCTTAGAAAAGAAAATTATAGGGGGAAAAAGAGAGGGGGGAAAAATAGATTTGAAAGTCCCAAAGCTTAAAAGAATGGAAAATAAAAGAGGGAAAAACTGATTTAAAATAATATTGGGGGGAAAAATAATATAAAGGAAATGAGAAGTATCAAAGCTTAAAGAAGAAAATTATAGGGGGGGGGAATGAATTAAAAGTAATAGTGGAAAAAATAATTAAAGGAAAATGAGAAGCTCCAAAGCTTAGAAAAGAAAAGTAGGGGGAAAAAAAGAGAGGAAAAAAAATAGATTTAAAAAACATGGAATAAATAATCATTAAAAAGAATATTGGATAAAAATAATAATTAAAAAAAATATGAAACACACCCCCACACACCCCCCCCCCCAAACCTTAAGAAATAAAATTTGGGGGAGGGGGGGGAGAAAAGGGAAAAAAATCGATTTAAAAAATATAGGGGAAAAATCATGATAAAAAATTGCAAGAAATAATCATTAAAAAAATTGGAAAAAAAAATATTTAAAAAATTGGAAAAAAAAAATTTAAAATTGGAAAAAATAATTTAAAAAATTGGGGAAAATAATTTTAAAAATTGGAAAAAATAATTTAAAAGTGGAAAAAAAAATTTAAAAATTGGAAAAATAATTTTTAAAAATGGAAAAAATAATAATTTAAAAAATTGGAAAAAATAATCATTAAAAAAATATAAGATGCCCCAAACTTTAAAAAAATAAAACTATGGGGGAAAAAAAGAGGGGGGAAAATAATCGATTTTAAAAATATTGGGAAAAAAATCATACTTAAAAAAAAATGGAAAAAATAATCGTTAAAAAAAATGGGGAAAAAATAGTTTTAAAAATTGGGGGAAAAAAATTTAAAAATTGGAAAAAAATAATTTTAAAAATTGGAAAAAATTATTTTAAAAATTGGGAAAAATAATAATTTAAAAAATTGGAAAAAAAAATCATTAAAAAAAAATATAAGATGCCCCAAACCTTAAAAAAATAAAACTATGGGGGGAAAAAGGAGGGGGGGGAAAATTGATTTTAAAAATATTGGGAAAAAAATCATAATTTTAAAAAAATGGAAAAAAAAATTGTTACAAAAAAATTGGAAAAAATAATCATTAAACAAATATAAGATGTCCCCAAACCTTAAAAAATTAAAACTATAGGGGGAAAAAGAGGGGGGAAAAATAGATTTAAATGTCCCAAACCTTAAAAAATCATGAGGAATAAAAGTGGGAAAAATAGGTTAATAGTCATAATAATAATAAAAGAAATAAGCAGGTCCAACTCTTAAAACATAAAAATATGGGGGGAGGGGGGAAAGAGGAGGAAAAAAATAGATTTCAAAGTCTCAAACCTTATAAAAAGAAAAGAAAATAAAATTAGTTTAAAAATCCACCCCCCCAAAAAAAAAATTAATTTTAAAGTCCCAAAGGTTAAAACAAAATAAAAAATGGGGAAAAAGAAGAGGATAAAAAAAGAATAGATTAAAACCTCTAAAACTTTAAAACATAATATGGGAGGGGGGGAAAAAGGATGAAAGGATGAAAGCAGGTCAAGAATTTCAAACCACACAGAAAATGATAATAACTTTTAAACAGGGAGTTAAAAAATGGGGGGGGGGGGGGGGGGGGGGGGAACCAACCAATAACCAACATAAAAAATAAAGTTGAAAATTCAATCAGAAATGAATAGAAATTGATATAAAAAGGGACTTCAATCAAAAAATCCATTCGAAAATGAAATGGCAAAAATAGATAGAAATGAAATGAAAATAAAGTAAACACAAATTTAAAAGTAGGCTGAGAAATAAAAGGAAAAAATTGAGAAATAAAAGCAAAAAATTTAACATTGAGGAGAAATTCAAATTGAAGAAATAAATCCAAAGTAAGTTAAAGAAGCAATGACAAAGAAAGGTAAAACATCAAATCCAAAGTCACGTTTCAAAAGCAATAGAAATGAACCAAGCTAAGCTTCAAATTCAAATTAAATAGCAATCAAATCAATGAATAATAAATGTTTAAAATGTCATTAAAATTCCAATTTAAAAACCAATTAAAAAGGAATTAAATTGTTTAATTAAAGAAAAATTGACATTAAAATAGATTAAAACTCCACTCTAAAAAAGAACTAAACATTCCAATTCTAAAGTCGATAAGCCACCAATTTAAAATACATTTAAGAAACTAAATTCAACTTGAAATGGAAAACCTCTTAAAAAATAATGTCTAAAAATTATGTCAGCATTCAAAGGAAAGAAATTAAAGATCAGTTGGCAATCAATGGAATGATTCAAATTAAAGACTCGGATTCCCAGTTCCACTTCAAAAGGCAAATTACAAATGCAAATTAAACAGCCCATTCGAAATTTCGGCTTAAAACTTCAGCTTAAGAATTGGCCTTTTAAAAATCAATTTAAATCTTTTTAATTATAGGAAAAAATTCAAATGAAAGAGCAGTTGGAAAATCTATTTTAAAATTCGAATTAATAATTCAAATGATGTATTCAAATTCCCAAGTCAAATTCCAAATCTGACTGAAAATGTCAAATTCCAAAGTGAAATTTAAAAATCCATTAAAACCTTTTTAATGATGCAGAAATTCCAATTAAAGAAATGAAAGATCAATTGAAAAAGCAATATTGAAAGTCAAATTAATCGTTCAAATGAAATATTCAAATTCCCAATTCAAATCACAAATTCCAAAGTGAAATTTAAAGATCCCTTAAAATCTTTTTAATGATGCAAACATTCCAATTAAAGAAATGAAAGATCAGTTGAAAAAGCAATATTTAAAGTCAAATTAATAATTCAAATTACATATTCAAATTCCAAATTCCAATTCCCAATTCGACTTCAAATGTCAAATTCCAAATGTGACTTTAAAAATAATTTTAAATATTTTTAAAAACTAATATAGAAAATTCAAATGAAAGAAATTAAAAATCAATGGAAATGAAATCATTAAATTCAAATTAAAGAGTCCCATTCCAAATTTCAATTCCAAATTCCAATTCTGAATTCAAATTCCAAATTCAACTTAAACTTTCAAACGCCAAATTCAAATTCTAAATTCAACTTAAACTTCAAATTCAAAATTCAAATTCCAAATTCAACTTAAACTTTCAAATTCCAAATTCAACTTAAACTTCAAATTCCAAATTAAATTTAAACTTAAAGTTCCAAGTGCAAATTCCAAATTCAACTTAAACTTCAAATTCCAAATTAAATTTAAACTTAAAGTTCCAAGTGCAAATTCCAAATTCAACTTAAACTTCAAATCCCAAATTCAAGTTCCAAATTCAACTTAAAACTCCAAATTCAACTTAAACTTAAAATTCCAAATTCAAATTCCAAATTCAACTTAAAATTAAAACTCCAAATTCAACTTAAATTTCAAATTCCAAATTCAACTTGAAACTCCAAATTCAACTTAAACTTCAAATTCCAAATTCAAGTTCCAAATTCAACTTAAATTTCAAATTCCAAATTCAACTTAAATTTCAAATTCCAAATTCAACTTAAAACTCCAAATTCAACTTAAACTTTCAAATTCCAAATTCAAATTTTAAAAATCAATTAAAGTATTTTTTTTTTAAACATCAAAACATTCAAAATGAAGGAATTAAAAATCCCTTGGAGAGCCGGTTAAAAATTCCAAGTTAAAAACCCAAGTCAAAAACCCAGGTTAAAAACCCAAGTGAAATATCAATTTTAAAGCCGTTTAAAATTCCACTTCTAAAAACCCAACTTTAAACAATCCATTTCTAAAAGACTCCATGGAAACTAAATCTTGAAAGCTAATTTTAAGGCTCTAAACCATCCCCAAACTCTTCAGCACCCTCAGCGCTCCGACAGGAGCGTAGTGTGCCTGCTGAAGCCGCCCTTTCCATGCCCAACCCTTTGTGTCCTCTCTCCTTGGAGGAAGCCTTCACCGCCTCACATCCCTTAGCCGAAGCAGCAGCAGCAAGTCACGCCTGTCTGGGGGAGGGAGGGGAGGGAGTGGGGGAAGGAGGGAGAAACAAAAACCACCAAATGAGGAAATAAAGATGGAAAACTAAGAGAGAAAAGTGGGGGGGGGAGGGGGGATTAGAAACTAACAAACAGAAGGGAAAAGTAAATACACAAACAACACAGAGATTATATATATATATATATATAAAAAGCACCAGGTCTTTCTAAGCCTTTCTATTACCAATCAGTGAGGTTTCTGTGATATATTACACACTGCCAATCTCTTTCTCTGACTAATGGAACAATTCATGTGTAGCTCAATAAAGAGAATGTTTGTCTGTAGCCCTGGGCTCTCCCCTCCTCTGCCTCCGCCTCCTTCTTTTTGCCTCCTCTTCCTTGTCCTACCCCATGCCCTCCTGCCTAAAGAAGCGTTGACTTCCATCCCAGAATGCCCAGGTTGGAAGCGAGGCCAAGGATCACGGAAGTGTCAGGGTTGGAAAGGACCTCAAAGCTCAGCCAGTTCCAATCCCCTCTGCCATGGGCAGGGACACCTCACACTACAGCAGGTTGCTCACAGCCACATCCAGCCTGGCCTTCAAACCCTTCAGGCATGAGGCTTCCACCACCTCCCTGGGCAACCTGTGCCAGTCTCTCACCACCCTCATGGGGAAGTTCTTCCTCACATCCAGTCTGAATCTCCCCACTTCTATTTTTGCTCCATCCCCCCCAGTCCTATCACTCCCTGACACCCTCCCCAGCTTTCTTGGAGCCCCTTCAGATCCTGGAAGGCCACAAGAAGGTCTCCTCAGAGCCTTCTCTTCTCCAGCCCGAACAGCCCCAACTCCCTCAATCTCTCCTCATCAGAGAGGTGCTGGATCCAGCCCTCTATTTCTACCCAAACACTCATCCCTCTCAGGCCTTCCTCACAAGCACTTTTGGATGTGTTTTTTATTTTGCACATCTCCACACATCCTAAGCACACAAAAAAAGAGCTTTGATTTAATATCTTCCAAGAAATATGACCACCAGGTCGAGAACTTCCAAGATATCATCTGCACAGCTTTGTCTTCTGTCAGTTTGCTGAATGACTTAGAATAGCTGTACCCATTGAGATGGCTTCTTGGGATCATAAGCATTTATGGTCTGACTAATTCTGGCCTCAGATGTTTTGCCAGCTCTCATTTATCTTCAGCCTTTTTTCCCTTTCATGTAAACTACAGCCCCATGCAGGCAGCTGCTGCACAGTACCCAAAGATGGGACGACATGGAGTGGGGCACAACAACATTTCAGGGTGCTGCTGGTCTGGCATGAACCTGAGGCACAGCTACACAGCAGGAGGGAGCTCCCTGCCACTGGCAGCTTCAGGAGGAAGCCAGAATGGGCTTCTCCCAGAACAATCTCTTTAATATCTTTATTGATGACCTGGAGGAGGGGATTGAGTCCATCATCAGCAAATTTGCAGATGACACCAAGCTGGGGGCAGGAGTTGATCTGTTAGAGGGTTGGAGAGCTCTGCAGAAGGACCTTGCCAGGCTGGACAGATGGGCAGAGTCCAAGGGCAGGAGATTGAACACATCCAAGTGCCAGGTTCTACACATTGGCCACAACAACCCCAGGCAGTGCTACAGGCTGGGGCCACAATTAGGCCTCCTCAGAGCCTTCTCCAGACTGAACAACCCCAACTCTCTCAGTCTGTCCTCAGAGCAGAGCAGTTCCAGCCTTCTGCTCATCCTCGTGGCCCTTCTCTAGACACCTCCCAGCACCTCCAGATCCTTCCCTGCACACAGGCTCCAGAACTGGACACAGAGCTCCAGCTGTGGTCTCAGCAGAATGGAGCAGAGGGGCAGAATCCCCTCCCTGGCCCTGCTGCCTGCACTTCTCTTGCTGCAGCCCAGGCTCTGCTTGGCTCTCTGGGCTGCAAGTGCTCACTGCTGGCTCCTGTTGAGCTTTATTTAGAATAAACAATCTTTACTTAGAATAAACCAGACCAGGTTGGAAGAGACCTTCAAGATTATCACGTCCAACCCATCAACCAATCCAACCCACCTAAACAACTAACCCATGGCACCATGGGTTCCCCTCCTCCAGCACCCCCAAGGCCCTTTCTTCAGGGCTGCTCTCAAGCCAGTCCCTGCCCAGCCTATATTGGTGCTTGGGATTGCCCTGAGCCAGCTGCAGGACCTTGCACAGGGCTCTGGGCAACCTGATCTAGTTGAGCATGCCCCTGCCTACTGCAGAGGGGGTTGGACCAGATGACATCCTGATGTCCCTTCCACCACAGACCATTCTACAATTCTATGGTTCTATGATCAGCTGGTTCAAGCTCTCCAGGCACCAGGGGAGCTGAAAGGAGCTGCCCCAGCATCTTAAAATGGAGCAGTGGAGTGAGATCAGAGGGTTGGAGAACCTCCCCTATGGAAATAGGCAGAGAGAGTTGGGTCTGTTCAGCCTGGAGAAGAGAAGGCTCCAGTGAGACCTTAGAGCAGCCTTCCAGTACCTGAAAGGGGGCTACAGGAGAGCTGGGGAGGGACTTGTGCCCAGAGCTGGGAATGTCCACTTGGGCATTACCTCAGGTCTTCCCCAGCCAGCCTGCAGGAGGGAAGGCTGGTTGGAAGAGCTGCTCCAGCAGGCAGCAGCAGCTCCTGCCCATCGTGGCTCTTTCCAGCTTCCTGCTCTTGACAGCCATCTCCAAGCAGCTCGTATTTGCAATGGGGAAGTCAATCAGGCTTCTCCTCAGATGACCTCCCTTTCCAGGGAAGCAGAGCCAGCCAAGAGGCCACCACTGGTCCCTGTGCTCCTCTGCACAAACCAGCCTTTCATGGCTGAAGTAGGTCAGGTGGCAGTGGTGCTGCAGGCAGGGATGCCATCCAGCGGCTGGCCAGGCCCCACTCCTGAGGGAGCCAAGGGAAGAGCTGCCAGGGAGGGGTCAGGCATCCAGCACAAGAAGTCCAGAGAGAATAGCGCAGGAGCCTCCCTCCACCCACAGAAGCTAGGCAGCCCCTTCACTCATCCCTATCACAGCCCAAAGCACTGCAGGACCTCAAGCAAGGGAAGTTTATGCAGGACAGGCTTGTGGCATCTTCTCCTTCCCCAGAAATGTGCTGATGGATTCCACAGCAGGGTCCCCCAGCATGCAGACAGAGGGCTAGAGGCTGAGCACCTTCCCCAGTACCTTCCCAGGCTCTTGCTGAGCATTGCTCAGATCCCCTCTGGGGCTGCTCTTCTTCAGGCTCAACAGCCCCAGGGCTCTCAGCCTTTGTTCTTCACAGAGGTGCTCCAGCCCCCTCAGCATCTTTTTAGCCTCCACTGGACTCTCTCCAGTCATTCCCTGCCTCTGTTGACCTGGGGAGCCCAGAACTGGACCCAGCACTCCAGATGTGGAGCACACTGCCAGGCAGCTCAGAACTCCATTATATTTTCACTGTCCCTCAAGGCATTTTCACTCTCCCATTGCCACCTTCCCCAATCCCAACAGCAATGTCTGCTGTGCAAGGCAGGGCTTGGGAAACATTCCCAAACCTGGGGGCAGGCAGCTGAAAAAAAAGCAAGGGGGGGGGCGGGAAAACCAAAGGAATAGGGAACCAAAGAAGGGGCAAACCTGTACTCAGCACTGGTTAGGCCACACCTTGAGTCCTGTGTCCAGTTCTGGGCTCCCCAGTTCAACAGAGGCAGGGAATGACTGGAGAGAGTCCAGTGGAGGCTAAAAAGATGCTGAGGGACCTGATGCTGAGGAAAGATGTTGAGTTGCTGGAAGGTGTCCAGAGAAGGGCAACAAAGCTGGGGAGGGGTCTGGAGCACAGCCCTGTGAGGAGAGGCTGAGGGAGCTGGGGTTGCTTAGCCTGCAGAAGAGGAGGCTCAGGGGAGACCTTCTTGTTCTCTGCAACTCCCTGAAGGGAGGTTGTAGCCAGGTGGGGGTTGGTCTCTCCTCCCAGGCATCCAGCACCAGAACAAGAGGACACAGTCTCAAGCTGTGCCAGGGGAGGTTTAGGCTGGATGTTAGGAAGAAGTTCTTCCCAGAAAGAGAGATTGGCCATTGGTGTTCAAAAAAGGACTGGATGTGGCACTTGGTGCCATGGTTTGGTTGTCAGGAGGTGTTAGGTATTAGGTAATAAGTTGGACTTGAGGATCTCAAAGGTCATTCCTGTTCTATTCCATCCCTATACCTATTCCATTCCATTCACATTCCATTCCTATTCTCCATTTCATACAATCAACCAGGTTGGAAAAGACCTCAGAGATCATCAAGTCCAGCTTATTACCTAACACCTCCTGACAACCAAACCACTGCTGCCTCATGTTCAGCCTACTATCAACCAGCACCCCCAGGTCCCTTTCTGCCTGGCTGCTCTCCAGCCACTCTGACCCCAGCCTGTAGCACTGCCTGGGGTTGTTGTGGCCAAAGTGCAGCACCTGGCACTTGGATGTATTCAATCTCATGCCCTTGGACTCTGTCCATCTATGCATCCTGGCAAGGTCCCTCTACAGAGGTCTCCAACCCTCTAACAGATCCACACCTGCCCCCAGCTTGGTGTCATTGCTAACTCTCTCCTCATCCCCCAGCTGGGAGCATGAACCCTGGCAGGATTTATTTCTCTGTTTTTTCCTGTACTGGGAAATGTTTCCCTGCTGCTGTGAGAGGCTGTTTGTTTGCTGGGCTTCTTTTCTTTCTCCCCTATCAGATGAAGATGGCTGCTCTGCCAGCTCCCCATGGAAGTTTAATAGCATTCCAAAGCCTCTGTTCTACATAAATATGAATGCATTTCATCCAAGAGTGAGCCTGGTAGTGGAGGAGCAGCATTGCTAAATCACTCAGATTATTGTCTGAAGGACTTGCAGTCAACTGTGGCTTGGCTATTACAGCTCCAAAAGTGTGTGTGTGTGTGGGGGGGGGAATAGTGGAGGAGAAATAAAAATTAGTATCCATTCTATTGCATTTCCATTCCATTCTATTCCATTCCTATTGCATTCTATTCCTATTCGATTCCTATTCCATTCTATCCCATTCCTATTCCATTCTCTCCCATTCCATCCCATTCCTATTCCATTCTATCCCATTCCATTCCATTCTATCCCATTCCTATTCCATTCTATTCCATTCCATTCCTATTCCATTCTATTCCATTCCATTCCTATTCCATTCTATTCCATTCTAATTCCATTCTATTCCATTCCATTCCTATTCTATTCCATTCTATCCCATTCCTATTCCATTCTCTCCCATTCCATCCCATTCCTATTCCATTCTATCCCATTCCTATTCCATTCTCTCCCATTCCATCCCATTCCTATTCCATTCTATCCCATTCCATTCCATTCTATCCCATTCCTATTCCATTCTATTCCATTCCATTCCTATTCCATTCTATTCCATTCCATTCCTATTCCATTCTATTCCATTCTAATTCCATTCTATTCCATTCCATTCCTATTCTATTCCATTCTATCCCATTCCTATTCGATTCCTATTCCATTCTACCCCATTCTATTCCAACCCATTCCTATTCCATTTCCATTCCATTCTATCCCATTCCTATTCCATTCTATTCCATTCCTATTCCATTCCATTCTATCCCATTCCTGTTCCATTCTATCCCATTCCATTCCATCCCATTCCTATTCCATTTCCATTCCATTCTATTCCATTCCTATTCCATTTCCATTCCATTCTATCCCATTCCTATTCCATTCTATTCCATTCCTATTCCATTCCATTCTATCCCATTCCTGTTCCATTCTATCCCATTCCATTCCATCCCATTCCTATTCCATTTCCATTCCATTCTATTCCATTCCTATTCCACTTCCATTCCATTCTATCCCATTCCTATTCCATTCTATTCCATTCCATTCCTATTCTATCCTATTCCTATTCCATTCTATTCCATTCCATTCCTATTCCATTCTATTCCATTCCATTCCTATTCTATTCCATTCCATTCCTAATCCATTCCTATTCTATTCTATCCCATTCCTAATCCATTCCTATTCCATTCTATCCCATTCCATTCCTATCCCATTCCATTCCATTCCTATCCTATTCCATTGCATTCTATCCTATCCTAGTCTATCCTAAAGGGCAAACCTAAGAAAGGGTTAAGCAAAGAGGACCAAGCTGCAGGTGCAGCACTCCCAAACTGAGACCAGAAGCCACGCTCCAGAAACTTCCAATTCCAACACCGAGCAAGATTTTATCTTCTTTTATTATGTTGTTGTTGTTTTTTTCTCCACAATAAAAACAAACCAGCTGTGCTCTGAGCCAAACCAAAGAGCTCCAACAAATCCTTTGAGGTTCACTATCAGCGTTGCAAAGTAAGGCTTCCCCAGGACAAAAAACAAACCCAAAGCAAACCAGAACAAAACCCAAGGAAAACCCAAAGAGGGTCACTTGAAATAAATTATTTTCGCCTCCACGTTCTAGAACTCCCCTCCCTCACATCGGCCCTTCCAAAGTCCTAAAAACCAACAGTGAAAAACAAAGTTACCAACCACTCTAGGTAATACTGGGCTCCTTCTAAAGGACGCCAAGGCTAGAACTCACTCTTCAAAGGTCAGAACGGAAAGCCACCGCCAGGTAAAAAGTCAGCTACGCAAACGAGCGCCGGCAGCTGCGCTCCGACCTCCCGGCACAAGGGCTGTAGAAAACAAAACCAACCCAGAGGCGAGCAGGACGGGTTGCAACCAGCCTGCAGCCCCCCAGCTTGCCCCCCCCAGGGCCTCCAGTCACTTCTTCAAGGGGTGGTGAAGGTGTGGGGTTAAAAAACAAACCACCTTAGGAGCGAGATGTTGGAGCTACCACCATGAAGTGCCTTCCGAGGTGCTCTGGAGTGCAGATCAGGCTCCCTTGGCTTTATGGTAACACTGAAGTGCAGGGGCTGGGACCTGGCCTCACACCCCTTCTTCCCCCACCCCATTCCCCTCAAGCTGGCCAGAAAAGCCAAAAGTCCAAAGATGCAGCCCTGGGGAGTGAACAGAGCCCGAGGGCTGGCAGGGCAGAAGAGTCCAGGAAGGGCAAACCAGCCAAGCCACGCTGGGATGTGTGTGGCTCGGCGCAGCACGGCTCAGGAGCTCTGCGGCTGTATGCTGTACGCTGCTAGGCAACTTCCAGCCAGTCCCACAACTCACTGCCAGCCAGGCCACCCTTCAGAACAGGGGCTGAAGACTGGGCACCTGCTCATCTAAAGCAGGGCCTGCTGAAAGGTTCTAAGCTTCCTTCCCTCTTGGAGGAACTCTCCTTGATCTCGAGCTGACCCGGACCAGCGTCCCACAGGAGCTGCCGGCTTTGGGGCCAGGCTTCCCCCGGCCTCTGCTGTGCGGTCAGCCCGAGAGCCTCGTGTGCTAGCTGCAGAAATGGTGCCTGTGGTTCAGCAATTGCCTTTTGTTTGTTGAGGTGAAGGGGGTAGGAATTGAGGTCGCATCCAAAACATTACAAGAACAGGTTCAGCTGTCCCATGCTCTAGACAGCAGAGAGGCAGCCAGCTCCCCCCTGGCTGGGCTGCGCTCTGAAGAGACCTTCCTGCTGGTAGAGAAAGTGCAGGGCTGGGGTGGGTGGTGGGTAGTTTGTTTTGTTGGTTGGGGGTTTTGGGGTCGGTTGGGGTGGTTTTTTTTTGCATTTCATTTCTTTATTGAACATTGCCCACACGAGGAGGAGGAGCAGGAGGAGGAAGGGCAGGCGAGGAGTGCTACGAGTTCTGCTGCATCTGCAGCCTGCGCTCGGCGGCGGCGGCCAGCGTCCTGCGGCGCAGGGTGACGGCGTCGGCAGAGGCTCCCTCGGCGGCAGCAGGGGAGGGCTTCTCCGGGCTCAGCTCCTCCTCTGAGGTTTTGTTCAAGTAACGTCTGCAAGAGGAGAAAGGGAAAGGGTGGGTGGAGCAGAGAGCACCTCTGGATATAGGGAATCACAGCAGAGGAGAGGTTGGAAGGGACCTCTAGGAGATCGAGGCCAAGCCCCCTGCCAGAGCAGGGTCACCCAGGGCAGGGCACACAGGAGCACAGCTGGGTGGGTTTTGAAAGTGTCCAGAGAAGGAGACTCCCCAACCTCTCTGAGCAGCCTGCTCCAGGCCTCCAGCACCCTCACAGCAAAGGAGTTTCTCCTCACATTAAGGGGGAACCTCCTGGGTTGCAGCTTATCCCCATTGTTCCTTGTCCTATCACTGGGCACCACCAAAGGGAGCCTGGCACTATCTTGACACCCAGCCCTCAGATATTTACAGACATTGATCAGATCCCCTCTCAGCCTTCTCTTCTCTGGACTAAACAGCCCCAGGGCTCTCAGTGTGTCTTCACAGCAGAGATGTACAAGTCCCTCACTCATCCTTGCAGCCTCTGCTGGACTCTCTCCAGCAGATCCCTGGTACAGCCACACAACAAGAGAGGGAGTGAGGCACACCCAGAGCAGTGAAATCAAAGAATCACAGAGCTGTTCTGCAGGGATGAGACCTCTACAATCACTGAGTCCAGCCATCAACCCAACACCACCCTGGCCATTAAACCATGTCCCCAAGTGCCACAGCCACAGGTTCCTTGAATAACTCCAGGCATGGGGACTCCAACATCTCCCTGGGCAGCCTGTGCCAATCCTTGACCACTCTTGCAGCAAAGAAAGTTTTCCTCATCTCCAACCTAAGCCTCCCCTGACACAATTTCAGGCCATTCCCTCCTGTTCTGTCACTGATACTAGGGAGAAGAGACCAACCCCTGCCCTCAGTGAAAGTGTACACAAGCTTCATGCTCAAAAAACCCACCCTAAAAGCCAGGACAGACTGTGCAGAGGTGGCAGCAGCTCCTAGCTTATGTGCAAGATCCTCGTGTCTCTGGGAGGGAGATGGTTCTATTGGTTAAGGCTCTGCTTCTGCTCTGAACTCAGAGCCATTCACTGACCCTGCAGGGGAATCACTGAACCTCTCCATCCCTCTTCTTCCACCACTTGCCCAGGGCAACCTTAGAGCTGTGTTTCACTATCTGAAGGGGACCTACAGGAAGGCTGCACAGGGACTGTTTAGGAGGGCTGAGTGATGGGGCAAGAGGCAATGGTTTGACAATAGAGCAGGGGAGGTTTAGGCTGGGCATCAGGAGGAAGCTCTGCACAATGAGGGTGGTGAAATACTGGAACAGGTTGCCCAGGGATGAGGTGGAGGCCCCACTTCTGGAGATATTCAAGGTCAAGCTTGATGGGGCCCTGAGCAACCTGATCTAGTTGGAGGTGTCCCTGCAGACTGCATGGGGGTTGGGTAAGATGACCTTAAAGGGACTCTTCCAACCCAATGCATTCTGTGGTTGCCAGAAGTCACTCCCCAAGGAGTAAGCCTGACACCAAGGCTGCCAAATGCTGGGTAAAAGCACAAGGCAGCAGCTGCCAGAGTTAACATCCCAAGGAGTTCTGACACTCACAGCTCCTCAGTGCAAAAAGGGAGGCAGACATGCAAAAAGTCACCACCACTTTGTCTTCCTAAAGGACATTTGCTCAACACTGAGGAAAAATTACCTTAGGAGCACCCCTGTTCAGAGACAGGAAGGCATTTCAGGGTGCAACAAATAAATACCACATCTGGCCTGACAACAGCAAAGGACACAACACAGAACTCAGTGTAGGCCCTTTTGGTGGTCTCCCTGCCATAAAAAGGGACAACATCTGTTACAAAAGCTAAAAGGTTTCTCTGCATCACCTATTTTTTTAATCAGCAACTAGTAATTGCTCTCTACAGCTCCCTGAAAGGAGGCTGGAGTGAGGTGGCAGTTGGTCACTTCTCCCAGGAACAAGGGACAGGGAAAATGGCCTCAGGTTGTACCAGAGGAGACTTAGGTAGGACGTTAGGAAAAACACCTTCCCCAAAAGGGTTGTCAAGCCCTGGGACAGGAAAGTGCTTGAATCATCACCCCTGTGGGGATTCAAAGCCATGCAGATGTGGTGCTGAGGGCCATGGTTTAGTGGTGGCCTGGCAGTCCTGGGTTAATGGTTGGACTGGAGGATCTAAGGAGGTCTTTCCTCCCCAAACGTGGCATGAGTTCAGGATTGATTCATCAGTGACGGCTGTCAGCAGCAGCCTGAGCCTGCTCTAACCAGATGTGCTCCTTCCTCTTACTGCTTTTGCAGCACCCCAAGCTCTCAACAGCCACAATCCATTACAAACCCACCCTGAGGGACTATCCCCAGGTGACAGGGCTGGAGTTTCCGGCAGGAACCTACTTTCTAGCCTGCTGCAGCAGGTCCTCCTTCCGCTGCACCAACATCCGCTGCCTCTCGTCGGCTGACTTGGAGAAGCGACTCCCCCTGGCCTCAAAATCTTCTGCTTCAGTAGCTTCTGCTTCCACCTCACTCTGTTCCACCATCTCTTCCAGTCTGGAGTTGAGTTCAAGTGGCACTCTCTCTGTCTAGGAGTACAAGAAAAACAGTTGCAAGCCCCTGCAGAATCTGCTAACAGAGATGCATCAACAAGCGCCAAAATCCTGCCAGGGCTGGAAGAAACCAGGCTCCCACCTGCGGCACCCAGCTCCCTTGGGCTCCTTTGAAAAACCCCAGCCACAGACAGAACAAAGCTGCTCCAGCTCCTGTTCAAAGAGCCTCTGTTCTGGAATGCTCTCTCCTTTATGCCACACTGGAAAGTGATCTCAAAGACAAACGTTGATTACTCCTAATTAATGCTCTCTGAAACTGGGGCACTGCGTGGAGATTCTGCAGCTGACTTGACGAGAGTCAAGAGCTGGAAAAGCAGAAAGCCACAGGCTGTGGAAAGAACACCAAAACACCAGAACAGGATGCCCAGAGAGGTGGTTGAGGCTCCATCCCTGGAGACACTCAAGGTCAGACCTGATGGAGTCCTGAGCAACCTGATCTAGCTGGAGATGGCAGAGACCTCTGAAGAGGTCCCTGCACTCTTCAGGGAATGGTTTGGCTTGGAAGGCACCTTTAAAGCTCACCTAGTCCAACTTCCCTGCACTTAGCAGGGACATCTGCAACTAGAGCAAGTTGCTCAGAGCTCCAGACAACCTGAACTGGAATGGACCCAGGGACAGGGCATCTTTCACCTCTCTGGGCAACCTGGGCCAGGCTCTCCCCACCCTCAGTGTCAAACACTTCTCCTTTCTCTCCATTTTCAATCTCCCTCTTTCAGTTCAAACCATCCCCCCTTAGCCTGGCACAACAGGCCCTGCCCAAAACTCTGCCCCCAGCTTTCTTAAAGGCCCTTTAAGCACTGAAAGGCTGCTCTAAGATCTCCCCAGAGCCTTCACTTCTCCACCCTGAACAACCCTAACTGTCTCAGCCTGTCCTCACAGCAAAGGGCTTCCAGATGTCCCTGCTCACCACAGGCAGCTTGGACAAGATGACCTTAGAGAGTCGCTTCCAACCCGACACATGCTGTGAAATGCAAAGAGGAACTGATGGAGTTTCAGTTCCCCAGCTCCTGCAGCACCCAACTTATCCTGCACTCAAGCTGCTGGAGCAAGGCTGGCAGCTGTCCCAAGCCCAGCCTTGGCACTAAGAGGAGCTGGCAGCCCCACACCTAGCACCTCCTCCCCCCTGACAGCCATCCAACGGCGCTAAGGCCAGCCCTGAGCTGAAGGGAGATGGTGCTGGTGAGCTGGCACAGGTGAGACAGCACATCCTGAGCACCTCCTGTCACTACCCAGCAGATCAGCCCTGCCATGGAGAGCAGGATGTCACCAAGCCTGGAGACATCAAGAAACAAACCAACTCCGTGAAAGGTTTAAGGGTTTAGCCACAGCTCAGTATCCCAGGGGGATTACTCAAGCAAGTCTATCAGAGGTATTAGCCAAGTCAGCTCCTATCACACCTGGGCTTGGAGCTCTGATGGAGCTGCCACAGGAGCTTTGACAGCTGCTGATGTGGCCACCACAGGGGACAGCTGCTCGAGTGCCAACAGCCTGGCCTCAGCGGCACCACGGCGTGCAGCACACAGGGCTCACAGCTGCCTGCAAGCCCAGGTGACTCATCCCAAAGCCCCAGAGACAGGCCAGTAATGTCATCTGCCAGACATGAAGGCCTTCAGAGAGCAGAAGCCAAGAGAAATGTCACTTCCCATCAACCAGGTGAACCAAGCAGGGACATCACCAGGGCCCATGCAGTATGAACAGCAAAGCCCCAAACACTGCTTCAGCAAAACCCCTGAGCAGAGCAGCCTGCTCTAATTGCAGATGCACTGCTCACTGCAGGGGGGTTGGACTGGAAGACTCTTACAAGTCCCTCCCAGCCCAAACCACTCTGTGATTCCTGAAGGTCCCTCCCAGCCCAAACCATTCTGTGACTCCTGAAGGTCCCTCCCAGCCCAAACCATTCTGTGACTCCTGAAGGTCCCTCCCAGCCCAAACCATTCTGTGACTCCTGAAGGTCCCTCCTAGCCCAAACCATTCTGTGATTCCTGAAGGTCCCTCCTAGCCCAAACCACACTGTGACTCCTGAAGGTCCCTCCTAGCCCAAACCATTTTGTGACTCCTGAAGGTCCCTCCCAGCCCAAACCACTCTGTGATTCCTGAAGGTCCCTCCTAGCCCAAACCACACTGTGACTCCTGAAGGTCCCTCCTAGCCCAAACCATTTTGTGACTCCTGAAGGTCCCTCCCAGCCCAAACCACTCTGTGATTCCTGAAGGTCCCTCCTAGCCCAAACCACACTGTGACTCCTGAAGGTCCCTCCCAGCCCAAACCATTCTGTGATTCCTGAAGGTCCCTCCTAGCCCAAACCACACTGTGACTCCTGAAGGTCCCTCCTAGCCCAAACCACTCTGTGATTCCTGAAGGTCCCTCCTAGCCCAAACCACTCTGTGACTCCTGAAGGTCCCTCCCAGCCCAAACCACTCTGTGACTCCTGAAGGTCCCTCCCAGCCCAAACCACTCTGTGACTCCTGAAGGTCCCTCCTAGCCCAAACCACTCTGTGACTCCTGAAGGTCCCTCCTAGCCCAAACCATTCTGTGACTCCTGAAGGTCCCTCCTAGCCCAAACCATTCTGTGATTCCTGAAGGTCCCTCCTAGCCCAAACCACTCTGTGACTCCTGAAGGTCCCTCCTAGCCCAAACCATTCTGTGATTCCTGAAGGTCCCTCCCAGCCCAAACCACTCTGTGATTCTACAATTCCATGGACCCCAAAGTTTGGGGAAGGGCTCCCCACACCACACACAAACTATTGGGCTGGGACAATACAGTGAGGGACAGTTGGAATGCTCCTAAGCAACACCACATCTAAGAGGAAGAAGATTCACAGAATGCCCTCATGGATCATACCCAAACCCAGGATGACCTTAGCAGACCTAGAGGAACAGGTATGGGGTACCCTAACTCTTGCCTCTGTCTGCCACACAGGTGAGTGTGGCAAAGTGAAGCTCTGCTGGGTAAAGCCATGAGGAGGGCACTCATGAGGGCTGATGTTCAGGCAAGATCACTGTCTTTCTTCCTCCTGGACCATTTGCACCAGAAGATGCAAGTTAGCTCACCTAAGGTTTGGCCTTTCTTCATAACCAATTTGTAGAAACCAGTACCCAGAGCCCATTCCTCTGTCTGAGCAAAGAGTGGTTACTGAGGAGGTTCCAGAGACAAAAGCATCAAACCTAGTTGCAGTGAAGGCTACAACAAGCCTCAGTGTGACTGACAGCAGATCTCAGCTGCAGGAAGCTCTACACTGCACAAATTGCTCCTCCTTCAAAAGAAAAAGAATTGCTTTCCTGAAAGTTAAGGGATGTCTCAGAAGAGTCCAGAAACAGTCACCAAGAGCTGGTTCCATGAAAGCCCAGGGATGCCTCAGGAGAGTCCCTAAATAGAGTCACCAAGAGCTGGTTCCATGAAAAGCCAAAGGATGCTTCAGGAGAGTCCCTGAATAGAGTCACCAAGAGCTGGTTCCATGAAAGGCCAGGGATGCCTCAGGAGAGTCCCTGAATAGAGTCACCAAGAGTTGGTTCCATGAAAGCCCAGGGATGCCTCAGGAGAGTCCCTGAATAGAGTCACCAAGAGCTGGTTCCATGAAAGCCCAGGGATGCCTCAGGAGAGTCCCTGAATAGAGTCACCAAGAGCTGGTTCCATGAAAGCCCAGGGATGTTTCAGGAGAGTCCCTCAATAGAGTCACCAAGAGTTGATTCCATGAAAGCCCAGGGATGCTTCAGGAGAGTCTGCTTTCAAGAGAATCACCAAGAGCTGGTTCCATGAAAGGCCAGGGATGCTTCAGGAGAGTCCCTGAGTAGAGTCACCAAGAGCTGGTTCCATGAAAGCCCAGGGATGCCTCAGGAGAGTCTGCTTTCAAGAGTCACCAAGAGCTGGTTCCATGAAAGCCCAGGGATGCCTCAGGAGAGTCTGCTTTCAAGAGAGTCACCAAGAGCTGGTTCTATGAAAGGCCAGGGATGCCTCAGGAGAGTCCCTGAATAGAGTCACCAAGAGCTGGTTCCATGAAAGCCCAGGGATGCCTCAGGAGAGTCTGCTTTCAAGACAGTCACCAGGTATTTAATTGATGACAATGAAATGGATTCTCAAGCCTGGGGGGCAAGAGCTTCAGCAGGCAAGCTCCAGCATTGTACCAGCACTGGTCAGATCCAAGCAGTCCCAGCCCTCCTCCAGCCAGGATGAGAGAAACCGAGATAAACACGGCCACAAGTTGAAGCCAAGGCTCCTCAGGAGGAAGGCTGCTCCAACAAGCACAACTGCAACAGCTCTGCCACTTGCTGCTGGAGATCAACAAAGATTCTCAGTGGGCAAGGTGATATTACCCAAGAAGAGAGGAGATGGAAAGCTTGCCAAACCTACTCTAAGGCTAGAGCATAAAGCCATGGTCTCTCTTGAGGACTGTGTCATGAGGTGTGAGGTTACATCCATCCCACTACTTGGAAAGTCAAGTCTCCCCCAGAGGAGATGATGATGGCTCCTCATGGCCTTCCCCCACTGGCATTTAAAAAGCTTCTTAAAAACCAAGCACAGTGTGAAGGAGCTGGTTTGCTGCTAGAGCCTTCTGCAGAGAGAAGAGTTTGACTGGTGACAGCAACAGGTTCTTCTGGCAAGAAGAAAAGAGGAAAGGAGGGAGGGAAGCAGAGGGAAAAGAGGAAAGGAGGGAGGGAAGCAGAGGGAGAAGAGGAAAGGAGGGAGGGAAGCAGAGGGAGAAGAGGAAAGGAGGGAGGGAAGCAGAGGGAGAAGAGGAAAGGAGGGAGGGAAGCAGAGGGAGAAGAGGAAAGGAGGGAGGGAAGCAGAGGGAGAAGAGGAAAGGAGGGAGGGAAGCAGAGGGAGAAGAGGAAAGGAGGGAGGGAAGCAGAGGGAAAAGAGGAAAGGAGGGAGGGAAGCAGAGGGAAAAGAGGAAAGGAGGGAGGGAAGCAGAGGGAAAAGAGGAAAGGAGGGAAGCAGAGGAAAAGCGGGAAGCAGAGGGAAAAGAGGAAAGGAGGGAGGGAAACAGAGGGAAAAGAGGAAAGGAGGGAGGGAAGCAGAGGGAAAAGAGGAAAGGAGGGAGGGAAGCAGAGGGAAAAGAGGAAAGGAGGGAGGGAAGCAGAGGGAAAAGAGGAAAGGAGGGAGGGAAGCAGAGGGAAAAGAGGAAAGGAAGGAGGCAGAGGGAAAAGAGGAAAGAACAAAGCATCCTGCTGTCCATATTCTGGAGGTGGCCATGGGCCTGACCAGGCATGCAGAGAGACCTGATCTTCTGCTTGTTCTATGGATCACTTGGGAGGACTTTCCTTCAGGAAGGAAAAGCACAGAGACAATCCTTTACAGGAGCAATGTGCTGAGGTCCCCCAGTGTGTGAAAAGCTGGGGAGGGACTGTTCAGAAGGGCCTGTAGTGATAGGAGGAGGAGCAATGGTTTGAAACTGGAGCAGGGCACAGGTTGGCCATCAGGAGGAAGTTCTGCACAATGAGGGTGAGGAGACACTGGAACAGGTTGCCCAGGGAGGTGGTGAAGGCCCCATCCCTGGAAACATTCAAGATCAGCCTTCATGGAGCCCTAAGCAGCCTGGTCTAGTTGGAGATGTCCCTGCTGACTGCAGAGGGGTTGGACAAGATGACCTCAGAGGGTCCCCATGACTGTGAAATGCAAGGAAGGGCTGCACCAAGCTCACCTGGTCCAGACCCACACACACTTACCTGTCCATGCAGCTTCTAATTGTGCTTTTTGCCCATTTGCTTTGTTTGCTTAGGCCAACCTACCTGGGTGAGAGCTTCTGTGTCCTCCTGATCAGCACTGTGCCGCTCCACAGAACTGCTCAGCGCAGGTCTGATGCTGTCTGCACGCTGAAACGCAAACAGCAGGGGGGTTAACCCAGCGTGGGGAGTGAGCCCTGTGAACACATCCAAGCCCTGCCCTCCTCAGCACCAGGTCCAGTCCAGAAAGAGATTACTTAGCAATGCACAGAAAGCCTTGTGCTGAAAGAAGATTCTCCCTGCTCCTCCCCAGGCAGCCTCCAATGAAGAGGAGAATCTGATGTGCACACAACCAGAACTCAATATTCTTATGGGCAGAAACATGGTCCCTAGACTGCTTCCCTGACATCTGCTGTCACTAATTAAGAACAAGGCAGTGTTTTGCCCACTGCTTTCTGGGCAGCAAACCTTCCTAAGTGGCACAATTCAATTAGCTGTCAGCAGAGACATCAACTGGAAACATTCTGCACATGAGAGACCAACAAGAGCTGCTTTAACTCAGCAAATATTTGTCCCTAGTCTAGTCAGGAGACTTTCAGCCTGTGTTTGGTACCTGACTGAAGAGAGAAGCACACAGTTGTTTGGGTTGGAAAAGCCCTCTGAGTCCAACCAGCAACCCAGCACCACCTTGGCCATCAAACCATGGCCCCAAGTGCCATGGCCACACCTTTCTGGAACATCTCAAGGGATGGGGACTCCACCACCTCCTGTGCCAATCCCTGACCACTCCTGCAGCAAAGACATTTTTCCTCCTCTCCAACCTAAGTCTCCCCTGGCACAATTTCAGGCCATTCCCTCTTGTTTTATCACTGATACTGCAAATGTGCTGCATTTAGAGATGTGAGCAAAGAAAGAACAAATCCTGAGGTTTTTGACTGGAATTTGGCACTACATCACCTGTGTCAGATTAGAGGTGAGCACACAGAACCACAGCATCAACAAGGTTGGAAAAGACCTCAGAGATCATCAAGTCCAACCTCTCACCCAACACCTCAGGACTACTAAACCATGGCACCAAGTGCCACATCCAAGCCCCTCTTGAACACCTCCAGGCATGGGGACTCCACCACCTCCCTGGGCAGCACATTCCAGTGGCCAACAACTCTCTCTGGGAAGAACTTTCTCCTCACCTCCAGTCTAAACCTCCCCTGGCACAGCTTGAGACTGTGTCCTCTTGTTCTGGTGTTGGGTACCTGGGAGAAGAGACCAACCCCCACCTGGCTACAACCTCCCTTCAGGGAGTTGCAGACAGCAAGAAGGTCTCCCCTGAGCCTCCTCTTCTCCAGGCTAAGCAACCCCAGCTCCCTCAGCCTCTCCTCACAGGGCTGTGCTCCAGACTCCTCCTCAGCTTTGTTGCCCTTCTCTGGACACATTCAAGGGTCTCAATGTCCTTCTTAAACTGAGGGGCCCAGAACTGGACACAACATGCATCCTGCAAGTCACAGAATGCTGGAAGGGACCTCCAAAGCTCATCCAGTCCAACCCCACTGCCAGAGCAGGAGCAGCTAGGGCAGGTCACACAGGAACACATCCAGGTGGGGGTTGAGTATCTCCAGAGAACAAGACTCCACAACCCCCCTGGGCAGCCTGCTCCAGGGCTCTGTCACCCTCACATGGAAAAAAAATCTTCCTCTGCCTCAACTTCCACCATTGCCACTTGTGCTGGCATTGGGCATCACCCAGCAGAGCCTGGCTCCAGCCTCTGGGCACTCACCCTGCACATCTTTATCAACAGCAATGAGGTCACCCTCAGGCTCCTCTGTCCCAAGCTCCAGAGCCCTCAGCTCCCTCAGGCTCTCCTCGGCAGGGACATGTTCCACTGCCTTCAGCATTTCTGTGGCTCTGTGCTGGACTCTCTCAAGCAATTCCCTAAGGTCCTTCTTGACCTGAGGGGCCCAGAACTGGACACAATATTCCAGATGTGGCCACACCAGGGCAGAGTGGAGGGGCAGGAGAACCTCTCTCAACCTCCTCACCACAGCCCTTCTAATCCACCCCAGGCTGCCCTTGGCCTTCCTGGCCACCAGAGCACACTGCTGGCTCATGGTCAACCTCCCATCCACCAGGATCCCCAGGTCCTTTCCCCCTTCACTGCTCTCCAGCAGCTCAGTCCCCAACCTCTCCTGCTCCATGGAGCTGTTCTTTCCCATGTGCAAGACTCTCCCCTTGTCCTTGTTGAACTTCTTCCCATTTTGTCCTGCCCAACTCTCCAGTTTCAGTCTGGCTGAACGGCAGCACAACCCTCCTGTGTCAGCCACTGCTCCCACTTTGGTGTCCTCAGCAAGCTTGCCGACAGTGCTCTCTGTGCCCTCAGCCAGGTCATTGATTAATATATTGAACAACACTGGTCCCACTACTGATCCCTGAGGGACCCCACTTGATACAAGCCTCCAACTAGCCTCTGTCCCATTGACAACAACTCTCTGACTTCTTCCCTTCAACCAGTTCCCATCCACCTCCCTCCCTGATCATCCAGACCACACTGCCTCAGCTTAGCTGTGAGGATGCTGTGGCACAGTGTCAAATGCCTTACTGAAATGAAGATAAACCACATCCACTACTCTGCCATCATCTATCCACCTGGTTATGTCCTCACAAAAGGCTATCAGGTTGGTCAAACATGACTTCCCCCTGGTAAAACCATGTTGACTGCTCCCAGTGACTCTCTTGTCCTTGATAGGCCTAAGGACAGCACTGAGGAGAAGTTGCTCCATTACCTTTCCAGGGATGGAGGTGAGGCTAACCAGCCCAGTTACCTGGGTCCTTCTTCTTACCCTCTTTGGAAGGCTGGAATGACATTCCCCTCCTCCAGTCCCTAGGGCAGGTCACACAGGAGCACATCCAGATGGGTTCTGAAAGTCTCCAGAGGAGACTCCACAACCTCTCTGGGCAGCCTGTTCCAGGGCTCCAGGACCCTCACAGAAAAGAAGTTTCTCCTCATGCTGAGGCAGAGCTTCCTGAGTTCCAGCTTACAGGGCATGGCTGAGAAGACTTTGACTTCCCTTCATCAAGAAGATGCCCTCTGCTGTGGTGGTTTAGCCCCCAGCTGGCAATTAAGCACCAGAGGGCTGCTCTGCTCACTCACTCCCCTCCCAGTGGGATGGGGGAGAACCAGAAAGGTGTGAAAAAATGAGACAACTCCTGGGCTGAAATAGGAACAGTTTAATAATTAGAAGAAAAGAAAAGCTAACACTAGTAACAGTGATAAGCTGTAATGGAAAAACAACAGACAGACAATACCATAACAAAGCAAACCCCAAACCCAACCCCAGGGAGTGAGAGAGGGAGAAATGAAGCCCAAGGAAGCCAAGCAATGCCAATGAGGAACAGCTGCTCAACACCAGCCTGCCAATGCCCCCTTGGTCAGCTTTCCCCCCCAGTTTATACACTGGGCATGATGCCATATGGTATGGAACATCCCTTTGCCAGTTGGGGTCAGCTGTCCTGGCTGTGTCCCCTCCCAGCTCCTTGTGCCCCCCAGCACAAGATGGGAAGTCCTTGACTTGGTGGGAGCTCTGCTCAGCAACACCTAAACCCCTCAGCAGTGACCAGGATTCCCACCCTCCATCCCAACCACAGCACTGCACCAGCTGTGGGAGCATCAACTCCATCCCAGCCAAAACCAGGACAAGATCCACCCTGGTTCTATACCATCTCCATCATGCCCAGGCCCCAGACTTTCCAAAGCATCCAGATGAATCCCCACCACCCTTCCTGCCTTTGCCACACACACATGGAGCTATCACTCCCTTGCTCCATGGGACACCTCTTGAGTGGGTTTGCTCCATGACTTTGGGCTCCATCAGGCATAAGAGTCACAGAATCACAGACCAGTTTCCTGCAGGGCAGAAGAGATGGCTTGTGGTGGTGGATTTGTGCATGCAAATTTGTTCTTCATTACTCTGGGTGGTCCTTACTGCCACATTGTTCACTTGGCAGAGGGCAACCAGCACACAGCATGGCACAGTCCTGTTGGACTCTGCTCATCTGCCCAGCCTGGCAAGGTCCCTCTGCAGAGCTCTCCTACCCTCTAACAGATCAACTCCTGCCCCCAGCTGGGTGTCATCTGCACATTCCCTGATGCTGTTCTCTGTGTGTGTGTCTACACTGAGCCTGCATCCAGGGACAAACCACAGCAGCTGCTCCATCACCCCATGATCCCTCCCCAGCCAGGAAGCGGGATCAAGAAAAGGAGAAGAGAGCCACAAAATGAAAATGGATTTAAAGCAGCAGCCAAACTGACACCAATGCCAGCACAAAGTGTGCAGAGTCCTGCTCAGCCTGGCCAATGTACAGCACAGGGGAAAGCAGGCCTCAGGAGCACAACTGTGAGCAAGCCCCAGCAGGGATGGGGAGATGCAGAAGGACCTCTCTATCCTCAGCAAACTTCCTCCTGCACACTGGTGTTTATGGCCTGGGACACTGCAGCTACCCTGGCTGACTCCAAACTGCTAATGGTTGGCCTGGGATTCTGCTCCAGCCACACCAGGACAGGGACTCTGGCCAGGATTCTGTCCCAGCACACAGCTGGCCTAAGATTCTATCCCAGCCAAACCACTGCAGGGACTCTATCCCCTCTGTGTAACACATTAAAGTCTGGACTGGGCAGGACAGCTCAAGGGGCAGATGGCTTATGCTCAGTGGCTGTCCCAGCAGTTTTCAGCAGGGCACTGTAGTGTTCCAGCCTCCCAGAGGCTGGTGCAAGATGGGGCATGTGAGTCCAGCTATCAACCTAAGACCACCCACAGCCATTACAAGATGTCCCCAGGTGCCATGTCCACACATTTAGAATAGAGTAGAATTAACCAGGTTGGAAGAGACCTTTGAGATTGAGTCCAACCTATCACCCAACACCATCTAATCAGCTAAACCATGGCACCAAGCACCCCAGCCAGTCTCTTCCTAAACACCTCCAGTGATGGGGACTCCACCACCTCCCCAGGCAGCACATCCCAATGGCAAATCTCTCTTGCTGGGAAGAACTTCTTCCTAACATCCAGCCTGAACCTCCCCTGGCACAGCTTGAGACTGTGTCCTCTTGTTCTGCTGCTGGTTGCCTGGGAGAAGAGACCAACCCCCAACTGGCTACAACCTCCCTTCAGGGAGTTGCAGACAGCAAGAAGGTCTCCCCTGAGCCTCCTCTTCTCCAGGCTAAGCAACCCCAGCTCCCTCAGCCTCTCCTCACAGGGCTGTGCCCCAGACCCCTCCCCAGCTTTGTTGCCCTTCTCTGGACAGGTTCAAGAGTCTCAATGTTCTTCTTAAATTGAAAGCCCAGAACTGGACACAGGACTCAAGGTGTGGCCTAACCAGTGCTGAGCACAGGGCACAATGACTTCCCTGCTCCTGCTGGCCACACTGTTCCTGATGCAGGTCAGGATGCCATTGGGTTCTTGGCCACCTAGGCACACTGCTGGCTCATGTTCAGCCTACTGTCAACCAGTACCCCCAGGTCCCTCTCTGTCTGCCTGCTCTCCAGCCACTCTGACCCCAGCCTGGAGCACTGCCTGGGGTTGTTGTGGCCAAAGTGCAGCACCCAGCACTTGGACTTGTTGAATGCCATCCTGTTGGACTCTGCCCATCTGTCCAGCCTGGCAAGCTCCCTCTGCAGAGCTCTCCAATCCTCTAACAGATCAACTCCTGCCCCCAGCTTGGTGTCATCTGCAAATTTACTGATGCTGGACTCAATCCCCTCATCCAGATCATCAACAAAGATACAGAACAGGATGGGGCCCAGCACTGATCCCTGGGGCACACCACTGGTGCCTGGCTGCCAGCTGGCTGTGGCACCATTCACCACCACTCTCTGGGCTCAGCCTCCAGCCAGTTCCTAACCCAGCATAGAGTGCTGCTGTCCCAGCCAGGGGCTGACAGCTTGGCCAGGAGTTTGCTGGGGGGGATGGTGTCAAAGGCCTTGCTGAAGTCCAGGTGGACTACATCCACAGCCTGCCCCACATCCACCAGGCAGTCACCTGATCATTTCTTGAACATCTACTTAGAAGTATCCAGTGGGCTAGAGCTCTGGGGGGGGGGAGGGGTGGCAAGAGAGATGGTTGATATTCATATATTACCCCCTCCAAGCTCAAGAAAAATGTAATCCCTTAAAGAAAATGACAAAAAAAAAAGAGAATTATCAAGTAAGGGAGGCAGGAGACCTGCATGGATAAGCAGGGAAACATCTCACAAAGGAAAAAAGGAGGTTTACAGTATGGGGGAAAAAAAGGTCAGTTGGGAGGATGACAGAAATACTGGCAGAGGATGCAGACATACAAGAAGAAAGGCCAAGGCTCTCTTGGAACTAAGCTGTGCCAGGGAGGTGAAAGGGAACAAGAAGAGCTTTATCAAATACATCAAGGACAAAAGGAAGAGCAGGGAAAAGGCAGGGCCAGTGCTGAAGGAGGTGGGGGAGATGGTAACAGAAGGTGCAGAGCTGGCAGAGCTGCTGAATGCCTTCTCTGTCTCAGTCTTTACTCCTAAGAGCAGCCCTCAGGAACCCCAGTCTCTGGCAGCAAGGGCAGTCTCTGGAAGCAAGGGAGCAGAACTGGAAGCAGGAGGACACTCCACTGGTCAGCCAGGACTGGGTGAGAAATCTCTTGTACCAACTGAAAACACACAGATCCATGGGCCCCAAAGGGGTGCATCCACATGTGCTGAGAGAGCTGCTGGTACTGCTGCTGAGCCTGCCTTCATCAGCTGTGGAAAGTCCTGGAGAACAGGAGAGGTGCCTGAGGTCTGGCTGATTAGATGGTGTTGGGTGACAGGTTGAACTCCACGATCTCAAAGATCCTTTCCAACCTGGTTAACTCTGTTCTATTCTAGCTGGCAGAAAGCCAAGGTCAGTCCAGCCTCCAGAACAGGCAGGAAGGAGCACCCAGGCAACTACAGAGCAGTCAGCCTCACCTCCATCCCTGGAAAGATGATGGAGCAGCTCACCCTGGAGGTTACCTCTGGCCACATGGAAGAAAAGAGGGTCATCAGGAGTAGCCAGCATGGATTTACCAAGGGGAGATATCCTGCTTGACTAATCTGACAGCCTTCTATGAAACTATGACCAAATGGGCAGACAAAGGAAGAGCTGTGGATGCCATCTCCCTTGACTGCAGTGAGGCTTTTGATACTGTCTCCCAACATCCTCATAGAAATGGCTCTCAGGAAATGTGCCAGAGACAGGTGGTCCATGAGGTGGCTTTGTTATACCTCACACAACTGGCCTTGGCTCCTGGATCCACCTGTGCAGATCCCCCTGCAGAGCCTTCCTACCCTCAGGCAGATCAACCCTCCCACCCAGTTCAGTGTCACCTGCAAACCTAAGGGTGCACTCAAATCCCCTCACCCAGATCATTGATAAGGACACTGAAGAGAACTGGCCCCAGCACAGAGCCCTGGGGAGCACCGACTGGATCCAGCTCCATTCCCCACCGCTCTTTGGGCCTGGCCATCAGCCAGTTCTTAACCCAGCCCAGTCTCCACCCATGCAAGTCATGAGCAGCCAGTTTCCCCAGCAGGATGATGTGACAAAGGCTTTACTAAAGTCCAAATAAACACCCACAGCCTTTCCCTCACCCACTACGTGGGTCACCCTCTCACAGATGGAGATCAGGTTTGTCCAACAGCACCTGCCCTTCAGGAACCCATTCTGACTGGTCCTGACCATCTGGTTGCCCTGCACATGCTGCAGAATGGCACTCAAGATGATCTGCTCCACAACCCTCCCCAGCACAGAGGTCAGACTGACAGGTCCCTGGGTCCTCCTTTCAGCCCCTCTTGCAGATGGGCATCACATTTGCCAGTCTCCAGTCAGCTGGGACCTTCAAAGGCCTGCTGCTGCTTAGGGCCCCATTGAAAACTGTTCCTCTTCTGGGTCACTTGGTAGAGAAGGTTCACAACTGGGCTGCAGTCTGGGACATGCATCCTCCACAACACCCCAGAAACCCTGGCTTTCCTTGTTACTCCTTGGTGGGCAGGCAGCTGCTGTCTTGTTCATCACATCCACTAGGATCTGACAACATTCCTCTTGCCATTTAATCCCTGAAAACTCCAGCTCCTGTGCAGCTCCCCTGACCTTACTTTGGGGCAAAAACCTTCCACAGGAGGATCTGAAGCTTTTTCTTCCCTTTCTCCAAGACTTCTGCTGTGTCATCCCATACAATGGTGTCATCAATGTACTGCAGCTGCTCTGGAGCTCCATCCTGTTCCACTGCAGTCTGTGGCAGATGGTGGGGGCTGTGTTTCCACCCCTGGTGCAGTCAGTTCCAAGGCATACTGGCCACCCCTCCAACTGAAAGCAAGCTGTGGCCTACACTCCACTGCCACAGGCATTGAGAAAGACACATTAGTGAAGTCACTTGTGATGTATCACTTGGCTGCCTTTGACTCCAGCTAGGATTGAAGCTCCAGCACGTCCAGCATGGCAGCACCCATCGCCGGTGTAACCTCATTCAGGCCACAGCAGCTTACTGTCAGTCTCATTCTCCATCAGACTTCCACACTGGCCACATGGGGCTACTGAAGGGTGAGCAGGTTTTGCTGATCATCCCCTGGCTCTCCACTTGATGAATTACCCTATGGATGGGACCTGGGGAGTCTCAGCTGGTACAATATTGCCATCAGTGCACTGCTGTGGTAGCAACTGGTACCTGCTGTTCTTCAACCCTTCAAACTGCTCTCCTGCACCTCTGAGAGACAAACAGCTGGTTTAAGTTCCTCTATCTTCAAAGCAGCTCTACCAAGGGCCCCCCCAGTAACCCCTTGGGTCACTGAAACACTCTCCTCTGAGAGCCTATGCCAAGGATGCAAGGGGGCCTCTGGGCCAGTCACAATGGGCTGCTTGTTCCCAGTTCAACTCACTTTTCCCTCCAGCACAGTCAGCTGTGGGGATCCCCTGCCAGTCACTCCAGAAATGCAGCTGGGCTCTGCTCCTTTATAGCTGGATGGTACCAGGGTCAACTGTGCACAGGTTATCTACTAGAGCCTTGTACTACTGTGATGTGCCAGGCCATCAAATCCACACGGTCCAGTAAATCCAATTGCCCCTCCCTCCACCTGGCTGGAGGCAGAGCCCCTCTAGTCCTCGTCGGAGTATTCGCTGCTGGATCCTTCCAGATAGAGGTCGGAAGGCAGGTCAGGCCTCCTGCGCTGCCCGGGGCACTGCCCGCTGCAGCCTGCAGCAGCGCTCCTCCTGCAAGCAGCCCTCCTTGGGACCGCTTTGCCTTGCAGCTCCCTCACTCGCGCCTTCAGGGCCGAGGTGGCTTTGCCGTCCCACTTCCTCATGTCCTCTCCGTGGTCGCGCAGGTAAGCCCAGAGGGCGCCCCGGGGCATGTAGGCGCCGCAAGCTCTCTCCGGAGCAGGGGAACGCCTGCTCCTGGCAGCTGAGCCGTGGGCCTGGGCGGGAGGGGAGATGCCCAGGAACTCCTTGAGCATCTTGAACTGCTCAGCCGGCGTCTTGGCCGCGAGGACGGGGCAACGCAGCCCTTCCTGGTTCTGCCGCAGCCACTCGGTCAGGTCGTCCACGACTTTGCCCTCGCCGTACTTCCTGTAGCGGAAGAACAAAGCGCCGGCGTAGAGCGGCGGCGAGGTGCGGATGAAGGCGTCCCACATGTCTGCCGTGCACTCCAAATCGTCTGGGTTTCTGTAAGGCACCTTCTTGTCCAGGTAAATCAGCTCGGCCACGGCCAGCTCCCTCAGGTACTGGATGCCACTCTCCATGGTGGTCCAGAGGTCCATCTTGGGCATGATGTGTTTCTTGATGGGGTAGGTTTCCTTCACGCCCTCCAGCAGGCGCCTCCACAGGCTGCAGATCTGCACCTCCCTGGAGATGTTGAGCCTGTAGCTCTTGCCCAGGTACCCCAGCAGCCTGGCTTCCCGGCCATTCAGCCTGATGCTGCTGGCGTTGCTGTCCCAGCAGCGGAGCAGCCAGCTCGTCACATCCTCGCACGGCTCGCACCTGAACTTCCTCCGGATGTCCGACAGCTGGGCCAGGGACAAGGATTCTATGGTTACCGGCTCGGGTTTTGCCGCCTCCTCCTCCTCCTTCTCCTCCTCCTCATCGTCCTTCTCCTCCTCCTCGTCCTCCTCCTCCTCATCATCATCCTCCTCCTCCTCTTGAGTCACGGCGGTGACCGAGACCGGCTGGGGTCCGTTCTCTGCTTCATCTGCAGTGCCTGTCGCCGAGGTTGAAGTAGCCTGGAGGAGAAGGGGAAGGTGAAGGAGCGAAGGAAAGTGTCTCCCCTTGTCTCCCCCACAGACTCCTCGCCGAGTAGAAAAGGTAAGGGGTGCCACTATGGATAGCTTCCGAGGGACAGCTCTCCCAGTACGAAGACGACAGCAATGCTGAGCACAGGCCCCCAGTCGGCTGCAGCTGCTCTCACACAGCCACGCCAAGGTGACAACCTCGACCCAGCCCCCAGGACGACACACGGCACCAGGAGGAACACAGACAGCAAGTGAGGGCTTGTATGCACAGCTCTGAGAACAAGCACAACAACCCTGAGAGCAGTCACATCAGCGCTGTGCCCAGTGACTGCTGAGCTCATGCAAGGAATGTTGGTAACAAATTGGTTTTCCTGGCTTCGGAGAACGGTTTGGATTGGAAGGGACCTTAAAAATCATCTAGTGCCAATCCCCCTGCCATGGGCAGGGACACTTCCCACCAGCCCAGGTTGTTCAAGCCCCCATCCAACATGGCCTCGAACACCAGCAGGGAGGGGGCAGCCACAACCTCCCTGGGCAACCTGTGCCAGTGTCTCGCCACCCTCACTGCAAAGGATTTCTTCCTAATCTTCAGTCTAAATCTCACCTCCTCAGGTGAGCTCAAAGCCATTGCCTCTCATCCTGGCACTCCCAACCCTTGTCAAGTTCCTCCCCAGCTCTCCCATAGCCTCCTTCAGGTACTGGAAGGCTGCTCTAAGGTCTCCCTGGAGCCTTCTCTTCTTCAGCCTGAACAGCCCCAATTCTCCCAGCCTGTCCCTACAGAGGAGGTTCTCCAGCCCTCCAATCATCTTGGTGGCCTCCTGTGGACCCACTCGAGCAGCTCCATCTCCTTAACCATCCATGGTGATCGTGATTCTCAGCCTCAATCCATGCCACAGCACTGCACCAGCTATGGGAACATCAGCTCTATCCCAGCCAAAACCAGAACAGCTATTTCACAAATGGGTAATGGTAGAGCACACAAGGCCCATCCTAATCCATGAACAAAGCCTTCTTCTAAGGACCACAGCTAGGAACCCATGTCTGTTCTTCAAGCACACGCTGCTGTGACACAGTCCAGCTGAGTCAGGCATAGCCACATGGAGATCTAACATGCACTAGAGTGGCCAAAAGCACTTCCAAAAGCATCACCTTCCTTCCAGGTAACACCTGAAGGAGAATCATAGAATCAACAAGGTTGGAAAAGACCTCAAAGATCATCAAGTCCAACCTGTCACCCAACACCTCATGACTACTAGACCATGGCACCAAGTGCCACATCCAGTCCCCTCTTGAACACTTCCAGGGATTTTGACTCCACCACCTCCCTGGGCAGCACATTCCAATGGCCAACAACTCTCCCTGTTGCCTTAAAGTAAGCTGGATTGCCCAGTGCTTCATCTTACCTCACTCCCCTCACTCACCCCTAACAGGCTGAGCTCTGTGGTGAACACATCAGGTATTTTGGGTGCATGGGCTGAGGTCTTACCTGTGTGGGGAAAGGTACTTGGATGCGCCCTTCGAGGATGTTGTCAGTGGTGATCTCTACAGAACGAGTCAGCTGCAGATCCTGTAGGACCAAGTGATATGGAACCTGAGGAAACATCTCCTGAATCTGATGGGCCTGGAGAAAGCAAGGGTTAAACAGTTAGGATCTGCAGGAAATACATCTTACCTGGTTGGCATCTCAACAGGAAGAGATTGAGGATATTAACAGCTCAGAGGTGCTGTTGATGATACAATGAAGAACTTAAAATCAGAAGGGTTTGGAGCACAGCCCTATGAGGAGAGGCTGAGGAAGCTGGGGTTGCTTAGCCTGGAAAGGAGAAAGCTCAGAGGAGACCTTCTTGCTCTCTACAACTACCTGAAAGTAGGTTGTAGCCAGGTGGGGGTTGGTCTCTTCTCCCAGGCACCCAGCACCAGAACAAGAGGACACAGTCTCAAGCTGTGCCAGGGGAGGTTCAGGCTGGATGTTAGGAAGAAGTTCTTCATAGAAAGAGAGACTGGCCATTGGAATGTGCTGCTCAGAGAGGTGGTGGAGTCCCCATCCCTGGAGGTACTGGATGAGGCACTTGGTTGATTAGATGGTGTTGGATGATAGGTTGGACTTGATCTCAAAGAGTCTTTTCCAACCTGATTAGTTCTATTCTATTCTATTCGTAGGGGTTGGGAGGGACCTCCAGAGATCATCAGGTCCAACCTCCCAGGCAAAGTCAGGTCACCTAAGCAGGTCACACAGGAACACATCCAGACGGGTCTTGAAAGTCTACAGAGATGGAGTCTCCATAGCCTCTCTGGGCAGCCTGCTCCAGGGCTCCAGCACCCTCACAGCAAAGAGGTCTCTCCTCCAGTTGAGGTGGAACTTCCTGGGTTCCAGGCTGTATCTATTGCCCCTTGTCCCATTACAGGACACCACTGAAAAGAGCCTGGCCCCTTCCTCTTGACACCCACCCTTCAGATATTGATAAGATCCTCTCTCAGCCTTCTCTTCTCCAGATTAAACAGCCCCAGGGCTCAGCTTTCCTCCTCAGACAAATGTTTCAGTCCCTTCATCATCCTCACAGCCTCTGCTGCATTCTCTCCAGTATACATCCCTGTCCCTTTTGATATGGGGAGCCCAGAACTGGACACACTGCTCCAGCTGTGGTCTCACCAGGGCAGAGTAGAGGGGGAGAAGAACCTCTCTTGACCTGCTGGCCCAACTCTTCTTACTGCACCCCAGGGAGCTACACAGAATTCACCTGAATGAAAGTCAGATCAACACTGGGAAAAACATAAAATCAGAAATATCCTTTGCCTTTGTCCTCCCCCAGCAGGTTCCAAAATGGTGCTGGCAGAGCCAAGTGGAGTAAGTTAATAAGCTGCTCTCCAGCCACCCTGCCTACAAACCAGTTTAATAAGATCTGAATGCTCCAGTAAATGAAACTCAGCTGGCAGGGAACTGTTGTGATTGAATTTCAATAATACCCCAAATCAAACAGAGGCAAGTCAGAGGGCACACAAACTGTGTGCTGCATTTCATTCAACATGAAAACCTGTGGGTTTAACCAGTGCTGAAGGTGGTGGGGAGAGGGGACCAAGGACAATAAAGAAAGAAGGGTGGAAGGAGTTGGGAGAGGCAAAGCAATAACTACCCACCAGCTGATGGTGAGCTCAAGCAGAGGCAACCACAGCAAACCCAACTCCCCACTGTACTAACCTGGGACCAGGACAGCTGATTCAGCAATTTATCCTCTACCCTTCCCCTCAAAATGCTTCCCCAGGTTTCAATTCAGTAACACAACAGAGATTCTCCTTTCTTCTCTATTAAAAACATTTAACACTTTAATGGTTTGCTGACCTGAGCCTCTCCATTCAGCAGACATTTTAATGGGCTGCTTCTGTGCTTTTAATAACACACCAGGCTCAGAAGCCGTGATTCAGCCTTACCAAAAGCCCATTTGTGTCACTGGGGCCTGCAAAAGGAAAACTGAACTGACCTTAGATGGAGAGCCCCTGCACATTCCAAGAGGACACAAGCTGCCAACACCTCACCACTCTCTGCCCACCCTGCCTTAAGTCCCCTAAAAATTGTAGCCTTACCCTGGTGAGGCTAAAGCAGTGGTGAAGGCTATGGGGAGATCTCACATTCAGAACATCTAAGCACACCCATGCTACACATCCTCAGCTAACTTCTGTTGCTCTGGCAGAACACACAGTAGCTCTAAGAACTCAAACTAGATGAACTCAGCTTGTTTCAGGAGGTTGTATCCTATTCCTTTTGTACTCCATTAGTGCTGATGTCTGAAGTCAACAAACCCAGGATTTCATCCCCAACGCTCACCGTCATGAATCACTAAGAGTTGACTGTGCTACAGAGAGCCCCATCTCACACTGACAAAATACTCCAACACAAAGACCTATCTCCACAGCTCTTAAATCCCTCCAGGAATGATGATTCAACCACTTGAGCAGCCTGTTCCAGGGCTTGACAACCCTTACAGGGAAGAAATTGTTCCTCATGTCCAACCTAAACCTCCCCTGCTGCAACTTGAGGCTGTTTCCTCTTATTCTATATCACTTGACCCCTGAGAGAAGAGACCAACCAACCTCCAAAATCCCTTCAGGGAGTTGTAGAGAGGGAGGAGGTCTCCTTTCAGCCTCTTCTTCTCCAAGCTAAACACCCCCAGTTCCCTCAGATGCTCCTCACTAGCCCTGTTCTCCAGAGCCTTCACCAGCTGTATTGCCCTCCTCTAGACACCCTCCATCCCCTTGATGTCCTTCTTGGAGTGAGGGGCCCAGAACTGAACCCAGGATTTGAGGTGTGGCCTCACCAGTTCCCAGTACAGGAGGACAATCCCTGCCCTGGTCCTGCTGGTCACACTGTTGCTGATCCTGGCCAGGATGCTGGTGGCCTTCCCAGCCAGCTGGGCACCTGCTGGCTTACGTTCCACTGCTGACCAACAATCCCAGGTCCTTTTCCACCAAGCAGCTTTCCAGCCACAGCAGAATGAATTTGATCAGTTACCCCTTGAGAACAGCTAAGTCCTCTGTTTCTAGACTCACACCCTTTGCTACTGCAAGCTGTGAGTGAAGGGTACTAAAGAAAGTTGCACTAAGCAGCCTGAGAACCACTCTGCCTATCTACACAGCAAGTTGATGCCCATTTTCCTCCTTCACTTACCTACCTCCAGGCCTCCTGTCTTTATCCATCTGAATACAGTGCCCTATCTTCACAAAAAACCCAACCAACCAACCAAAAATCCCCCACCCTTTCATAGAGCATTTAAACACTGTTTTGTCTTCCCATAGTCCTCCATCTGCATCTTCCTCTGTCCCCTCCCCAAGACAAGGTGCAAAGCGTGGCAGGAGCCTCACCATGGCGTTGAGCTGGGAGTTGCTGGCCTGGCCGATCCCGAGGATGTTTGTGGTGTGCATCACTTCCACTGAAAAGCTGGGCAGCCAGCTGGCAATTCGAGAGCCTGGAACAAGAAATCACCACCAAAGTCATGGAATCACACAGTTACACAATGGTTTGGGTCAGAAGGGACCTCCAAAGCTCATCCAGTCCAACCCCCCTGCAGACAACAGGGACATCTGGACTTAGAGCAGGGTGCTCAGAGCCTCAAACAACATCACCTGCAATGGTGCCAGGGATGGGGCAGCTCTCACCTCTCTGGGCAAGCTGGGCCAGGCTCTCCCCACCCTCAGTGTCAAACATTTCTTCCTTCTCTCCCATCCCTCCCCCCTCTTTTAGTTTCAAACCATCAGCCCTTGTGCTGAGTCAAGCAAGGCGACAAGGTTCTTAGTTTGGACTTGATGATCCCTGAGGTCTTTTCCAACCTGGCTGATTCAGTGATTCTGTTCTCAGCAGGCAAGTGCTTTCACAGGTATTTAACACAAGTTTTCCTGTTCCCAGAAGGTACAGAGCGTTCTGCAGTGCAGAAGGGCTCCCAAAGGTCTCCCAACCATGAAGACAGCTGGAGTAAATCAGCTGATACTCTCTTCAAACACACTGTTGTAGTGGCTGGCTGCGGCCCAGAAAAGGATCAAGAAAACAACATATCCTTCTTGTCTGGGTTTAATGTTTCCCATTCAAGGGAAAATTAAATTAATCCAGAAAAGGGGAAGAAAAAAAAATAAATAATCCAGGAAAAAATTAAAATAACTCAGTTCTGGAACACATCCCCCTGAGACTTGCTGTCTTTTGGAGGACTTTTTAACTTTGTGGTTATCTCAAAGGCACCTGAGCCTCAAAACCACCACACTCCAGTCATTCTAGAACCAGACCAGCTTCTGAACAACCTGAGTCTGGCCCAAAATGGCTCAGCTATAAGAGGCTGAGAATATATTATTACAAAGAGGCACAGAGCAGCCAACCAAAGCAGCTGCTGCACTTGTGTGCTCAGGCTCAGCAGAGCAGGGCATGTGGCTGGCTCCCTTCTCCTCCTCCCGCCTTTCTGTTTAAATAAACACAGGGTTTGCTCTATATCCACTCCTCCTTCTAGCCCCACAGTAATTTTGCAGGTCTCCAAGCCACAGGAGAGCAGAGGGGGGGACAGGCAGCAATAAACCAGAGTGGTGTTCTAAATGTAATGTCTTTTGGAGAGCTAAAACACCCTAAAGTGGGAGCTACACAAGGAGCTGTGAGCCAATCTCAGTGTGCTTAGAAGGGTCTGACCCTTCTCCACCCATTATTCTCCTCCCACAAACTTCACAGATTGCAAAACCAGAGCAACAGAGGAGTCACTCTGTTCAGAGTCACTTGCACAGAGGAAAGGAGGAGTCACTAGGAAAAGCTTGCAGCACCTCCTGATGGGAGCCCCACAAACACAGAGCCCAGCATTTGCATTGCTGAAGCCTTCTGAGAAACAAGAGAGTCATCAAAACCCTGGGAGAAAGCAAGCAGACAGCAAAACCAGACCTAGAAAAACATGTGCAAGAGAAGCAAGAGAAATGGTCTCCTTCAGAAGGTGTTTGTCTGCTCACAGAGACTTCATCATGGGCTGCAATCACAGCTGCTCTGTGAGCACTGCTGAAAACACCACGAGCCAAACTGTTTGGGTGACAGGGACTCCTTTTAGGAATGAGCTTCTGCAGCCTTCTAAACCTAACCAAACTTGCCAAGTTTCTCCTGAGCTGAGCTGCTAAAGGACCTCTGACAACCTCACATCAACCCTAGAGGAGAAGGGAAAGATCAGCTTTTAGACTGCACCACAGAGGGCTTTTTCCTCTTTGACTGACAGTGATTAACCACACTCTGCTAACAGAGCATGACAGGAATTTCCCAGAGACTGGGAATGCTATGCAAGGCTGACACTGCACACAATGAAGAAATAGCAGCAGTAAAGCTGCTAACCCCAACAACCCAAAGGAAACTAAGAAAGAGAGAGCACTTGTACAAAAGCTTTCAAGAAATCTCAGCAGCTCTGACACTTCACACAATGGTAGGGGTTGGAAGGGACCTCTGCAGCTCAAGTCCAACCCTCCCCTGCCAAGGCAGGGGCACCTAGAGAAGGTCAGAAAGGAACACAGCCAGGTGGGCTTGGAATGTCTCCAAAGATGAAGACTCTACCACCTCTCTGGGCAGCCTGTTTCAGTGCTCCAGGACCTTTAAAGAAGTTCCTCCTCACATCTAAGTGCCAGGTTCTACACATTGGCCACAACAACCCCAGGAAGAGCTACAGGCTGGGGACAGGGTGGCTGGAGAGCAGCCAGGCAGAGAGGGACCTGGGGGTACTGGTTGATAGTAGGCTGAACAGGAGCCAGCAGTGTGCCCAGGTGGCCAAGAAGGCCAATGGCATCCTGGCCTGTATCAGGAACAGTGTGGCCAGCAGGAGCAGGGAGGTCATTCTGCCCTGTGCTCAGCACTGGTTGGGCCACACCTTGAGTCCTGTGTCCAGTTCTGGGCCCCTCAATTTCAGAAAGATGTTGAGCTGCTGGAAGGTGTCCAGAGAAGGGCAACAAAGCTGGGGAGGGGTCTGGAGCACAGCCCTGTGAGGAGAGGCTGAGGGAGCTGGGGTTGTTTAGCCTGGAGAAGAGGAGGCTCAGGGGAGACCTTCTTGCTGTCTGCAACTGCCTGAAGGGAGGTTGTAGCCAGGTGGGGGTTGGTCTCTTCTCCCAGGCAACCAGCAGCAGAACAAGAGGACACAGTCTCAGGCTGTGGCAGGGGAGGTTTAGGCTGGATGTTAGGAAGAAGTTCTTCCCAGAAAGTGAGATTGGCCATTGGGATGTGCTGCCCAGGGAGGTGGTGGAGTCACCATCACTGGAGGTGTTTAGGAAGAGCCTGGCTGGGGTGCTTGGTACCATGGTTTAGTTGATTAGATGGTGTTGGGTGATAGGTTGGACTTGATGATCTCAAAGGTCTCTTCCAACCTGGTTAATTCTATTCTATTCTATTCAGATGGAAACGCTTCATGTTCAAGTCTGTTATCCCTTGCCCTGTCACTGGGCACCTATGAAAGAAGCCTGCATTGATGAGATCCCCCTCTCTGTCTCTCCTCACAAAAGATCTTCCAATCCCCACAGCAGCTTTGCAGCCCTTTGCCTAACCCACTCCAGCAAGTCCCTGTCCTTCTTGAACTGGAAGAGCCCAGAAGTGGCCACAAGACTCCAAATGTGGCCTCACCATGGGCAGAGTAGCCCCTGAGAGACAACTAACTGAGCTCCTGCAAACACACTGTAAAACACACATCTGTGTTTGACACACACAAGCACTTTCAGTTTCAAGTGAAGCATGGCCAGCATCCCCTTCTCCAGGAGGGCTGCTCCCTTCACTGGAGATGGGCAGGCACACTGGATGTCACATCTGCTCAGCTCACCATCAAAGTGGAAGAAGTGATTGTGCTGGTTCAAGCGCGGCCTGCCCTCCGCCACGGGGACCACGTTCTCGTCCAGGTTCTCCCTCTGCTGATCCTCCCTCACACGTTGGCTGTCAGTGATGTTCAGGGACATCCTGCAGGTGGGGCAAGATATGTCTTGTTCCAGCCAGGACCTCAGGCAGGAGCTGAGAGAAAGAGAAAAAGAGTGAAGTTAACAGGGTGAGACAGCAGCAGCATGAGAACGGTGAGCAGCTGGAGCCTGCTGTGTACAGAACATCAAGATGTGGACTGCTTGGAGCTAACTTGTGAGGCATGCTTGATGAGCTCTGATTGACTCTGGTACAGGTTTCTTGCTTTTTTCAGCTGAAACAAGCACAATTATCACAAACTTCAAACATTCTGAAGGAGGTGGAACACCGGAACAGGCTGCCCAGGGAGGTGGGTGAGGCCCCATCCCTGGAGATATTCAAGGTGAAGCGCAGCAGGGCTCTGGGCAGCCTGATCTAGTTGAGGATGCCCCTCCTGACTGCAGAGGGGCTTGGACTGGATGACCTTTGGAGGTCCCTTCCAACCCAGACCATTCTGTGAGTCTATGCTTCCATGCATTGTCCCTCTGGCTCAGAATAAGCAAGTTTTGCCTGAAGAGGGGAAAAAACCCCAAACATTTCTCCTCTCTCCCCATCCCCAACTGAAACAAAGGGCAAACCCCCAAGTGCAGGAGCATTCAAAATACAGTGTGAGGGGGCAGAGGCACTCACAGGGTTTTCAAACACCTTTTCCAAAATACCAATATCCAAACCACCACCCAAGCAAGCACCACTCCAGGAACTCTCTGACCAAACCAGTGCTGGGCAATTCAGAATGTTTGCTTGACTCTGAACATTTCACAGGATCACAGAATCCCAGCGTGGTGAGGGCTGGAAGGGACCTCTGCAGATCATCCACCCAGCCCCTCTGCTAAAGCAGGGGCAGGTTGCCCAGAATCACAATGTCCAGGTGGGTTTGGAATCTCTCCACAACCTCTCTGGGCAGCCTGCTCCAGGGCTCCAGCACCCTCACACCAAAGAAGTTTCTGCTCATGCTCAGATGAAACCTCCTGGGCTCCAGTTTGTGCCTGCTGCCCCTTGTCCTGTCTACGCCACATCCTCCTGCCCCCCACCCTTTAGCTCTTGCTGAGCATTGACCAGCTCCCCTCTCAGGCTGCTTTTTCTGCAGGCTAAACAACCCCAGGGCTCTCAGCCTTTCCTTCTCAGAGTCTAACCCCATTTGCTGACATGCAGAAAATGAGAAGTGTTTGAAATGCAGGTTTGAAGGCTCAGAGCTGGGCCTGCTTGTTGAAGCAGAGCAATCCAACTCGGTCGCGGGTTTTGTTGCCCTGATTTTCATCGTGGTAGACCTGAACACAGCTCAACATTACACACTTGAAGGGTGGGTTTGGGTTTTTTCCCCCTCATCAGAACTCTCAAAACACTTCAGAATGGTAGAAACATTAAAAAAACCAACAAAAGGTCAAACAAATCCATTGTGTGCTTGCAAAGGGAGCGAAGCAACAGATCAAAGGCTTGGGCTGGCAGAGCAAGGAGAAAAACCTGACCACAGGAGTAGGGATATGAGCACACTGCACAACTCCTGAAGCCTCTGGGTGGTTTTCATCACTGGAGGTGTTTAGGAAGAGACTGGATGAGGCACTTGGTGCCATGGTTTAGCTGATTATGGGGTGTTGGGTGATAGGTTGGACTTATCATAGTATCATAGTATCAGTCAGGGTTGGAAGGGACCACAAGGATCATCTAGTCCCAACCCCCCTGCCATGATGATCTCAAAAGTCTTTTCCAACCTGGTCTGGTCTATTCTATTCTATTCTATTCTCTTCTCTTCTCTGTTTAAATGGAGGCATCCACAATGCTCAGAAATCAGTGCTGGGCCTCCTGGAAGCCCTATGAAGGGAGACCTCACCGCTGTCCACAACTGCCTGAAAGGAGGTTGTGGAGAGGTTGGTGCTGGTCTCTTCTCCTAGGTAATTAGTGACAGAACAAGAGGGAATGGCCTCAAGCTGCCACTGGGTAGGTTTAGAATGGACATTAGGAAAGATTTTTTTCATGGAAAGAGAGGTCAGGCACTGGAATGTGCTGCCCAGGGAGGTGGTGGATGCTCCCTCCCTGGAGGGGTTCAAAGGCAGCTTGCACAGGGCCTTGAGCAACCTGGGCTAGTGGAAGACATCCTTGCCCAGGACAGGAGGGTTGGAACTAGATGATCTTTAAGGCCCCCTCCAACCCAAACCATTCCATGATTAATTACAACTGGAAGTGTTAAGTCATCTACTGTAACATATTCCCTCCCTAAATGCACCAAGGAGACGATTGTCACTCAGCTTCAGGAAAATAACAGAAAGACAGAAAGAAAAGAGAAGAACGGAGGGGCAGAGGCGAGGCGGAGGGAGGGGCAGAGGCGAGGCGGAGGGAGGGGCAGAGGCGAGGCGGAGGGAGGGGCAGAGGCGAGGCGGAGGGAGGGGCAGAGGCGAGGCTGGAGGGGCAGAGGCGAGGCGGAGGGGCACAGGCGAGGCTGGAGGGGCAGAGGTGAGGCGGAGGGGCACAGGCGAGGCGGAGGGGCACAGGCGAGGCGGAATGGGGCACAGGCGAGGCTGGAGGGGCAGAGGCGAGGCTGGAGGGGCAGAGGCGAGACGGAAAGAATCCCAAAGCATCCTTTTAGACACAAAGAAAACAACTTTCTGAAGAGAAGACCTTGGCCTTCTGAAGTGCTCAGTGGGTGATGAAATATTCATTGGATCCAGCAGCAGTGGAAGAGGAGTTTCTGCCATGGAGGCACATTATCTCATTAGAGACTTCTCGGAACACAGCTAAATATTGATGGCAAGGTTTGTCATAAATGACAACAAATTAGCACAGGGAGCAGAACCTCTGCTTTGACAGTGAGCAGAAGGGTCAAAAGCTGCTTGCAGGAAGTAAGTTGCTCAGATGACAGCACAGGGACAACTGAACTGACCATGCATGTCAGCAAGTCCCAATGCAAGCCCCAGCTCCCCTTTCATTTTTTAAGCACAAGTGTGAAAATGGGAGGGCTGCTACAAAAGATCTAAGAGAAGACACATCTAGCTCAGCACACAAGCATCTGCTACTCTTTACTACTACTATTTACTACTGAGTGTGAGAAGCAGCAGAGAGAGTCTCCCAAGAGTCTCCCAGGTCCAACCACCAGCTGCTTAGGGACCTCTACAGCTAGTTCAGTCAACCTCTTTTAGAGCTCTGGTGGACTCAGCCCTCCATTCCATCAGACATGGTCTCCACAACTGTCCTGAAGCACACAACACTGTGCAAGGGTGAGCTGTGTAAAACTATTCCCCAGTTTCTCTTTAAAGCTGATAGGGACCTGAGGATCTCCCTGGCAGGGATCCGAGGATCTAACTCAAGTTTTTCTCCCTCACCTGAAAATCAGCACACTCTCATGGGAAAGGTGATGCATAGGGTAAAGGAAGAGGGAGAAGAGTGTGCTTTACCAAGCAGTTACAAAGCAGAGCAGGGTAGCAGCCTGCCACTGAGATATCATAACTCAGCACTCTCCACCCATTAGGTGACAAGACCTTAAAGTCTGGGGGGGCAGAAAGAATGTACCATGTTAAACATGGAAATGACTGAAGTGAACATGACTTGGACTTGGTTATCAGAAGAGCACAAGTGGTGTTCCCCAGGGCTCAATACCAGGGAAAGTTATCTTTAATAATCTTTTCAATAATCTGGACAAGGGGATCCAGGCACACTCAAGTAAGTTTGCAGATGACACTAAGTTGGGTGGGGAGTGTTGATCTGCTTAAGGGTCAGAAGGCTCTGCAGAGGGATTTGGAGAGGCTGGATGAATGGGCTGAGGCCAGGAGGATGAGACTCAACAAGGTCGAGTGCTGGGTCCTGACCCTGGGTCACAACAACCCCAGGAACACTCCAGGCTCGGGGCAGAGTGGCTGGAAACTGCCCAGCACAAAAGGACCTCGGGGTGCTGGTTGACAGCTGGCTGAAGATGAGCCAGCAGTGTGCTCACCAGCATCCTGGCCTGGATCAGCAATGGTGTGACCAGCAGGAGCAGGAAGGTGATGGTGCTCCTGTACTGGGCGCTGGTGAAGCCACACCTCAAATCCTGGGCTCAGTTTTGGCTCTCTGGCTCCAAGACAGACATTGAGGGGCTGGAGTGTGTCCAGAGAAGCTGGTGAAGGGTCTAGAGCACAAGGCTTGTGAGGAACAGCTGAGGGAACTGGGGTTGTTTAGCCTGGAGAAGAGAAGGTTGAGGGGAGACCTTCTCACTCTACAACTGCCTGAAAGGAGGCTGGAGTGAGGTGGGGGTTGGTCTCTTCTACCAAGAGACAGAACAAGAGGAAACAGCCCTAAGCTGTGCCAGGGCAGGCTTAGGTTGGACATGAGGATCATCAACTTCACTGAAAGAGAGGTTAAGCACTGGAACAGGCTGCCCAGGGAAGTGATGGAATCATCATCCCTGAAGTGTTCAAACCCCATGTAGCTGTGGCACTCAAGGCCAGGGTTTAGGGGTGGCCCGGGCAGTGTTAGGTTAACCATTGGAATCAGCAAACTTGGGGAGGTCTTTTCCAACCTTAGTGATTCTAAGATGACCAAGGCAGTGAGCATTCACAGTTTGGCTGACAGTTACAGAATGAACCAGGTTGGAAAAGACCTTTGAGATCATCAAGTCCAACCAATCACCCAACACCATCTAATCAACTAAACCATGGCACCAAGCACCCCAGCCAGGCTCTTCCTAAACACATCCAGGGATGGGGACTCCAACACCTCCCTGGGCAGCACATCCCAATGGCCAATCACTCTTTCTGTGAAGTCCATCACTTGTCATCCTGATCTCGCTTCTAGACATGCCTACATACCCCAGCTGAGCCTCCCAGGCCTGGAAACATACCTGTGGAAGAGGTGGCCACAAGGGAGTCTCCGAGCAGACTGCATGGCGTCCCAGCAAATGGCACAGTCGTCATTGTTGGCTGCCAGCTCCTCTGGTGTGGCAACTGCAAACCTGCAAAGGAAAGGCAAGAAACACAAGTCATGATCACACCAGCTCAGCATGGGCTCCTGTCTAGAGAGGCTGCACAGAGACAAATTGAGCCTCCACATGAACTCTTCCTTGCCAGCAACTTTGTTAGTAGAATCATAGAATTGTTAGGGTTGGAAGGGACCTCAAGGACCTATTACAAGAGGGATGTGGAGGTGCTGGAACGTGTCCAGAGAAGGGCCACAAGGATGATCAGAGGGCTGGAGCACCTCTCCTGTGAGGACAGACTGAAGGAGTTGGGGCTGTTCAGTCTGGAGAAGAGAAGGCTCCGAGGTGACCTCATTGTGGCCTTCCAGTATCTGAAGGGGGCCTACAGGAAGGCTGGGGAAGGACTTCTCAGGACTCAGGTAGGGATAGGACTAGGGGGAATGGAATGAAGCTGGAGGTGGGGAGATTCAGGCTAGATGTGAGGAGGAGGTTCTTCACCATGAGAGTGGTGAAACCCTGGAATGTGTTGTCCAGGGAGGTGGTCGAGGCACCGTTCCTGGAGGTGTTTAAGCCCAGGCTGGATGAGGCTCTGTCCAGCCTGATCTAGTGTGGGGTGTCCCTGCCCATGGCAGGGGGGTTGGAACTAAATGATCCTTGTGGTCCCTTCCAACCCTAAATGATACTATGATACTATGATCATAGAATCACAGAATCAATAAGGTTGGAAAACACCTCAGAGATCATCAAGTCCAACCTGTCACCCAGCACCTCAGGACTACTAAACCATGGCTCCAAGTGCCACATCCAATCCCCTCTTGAACACCTCCAGGGATGGTGAGTTCACCACTTCCCTGGGCAGCACATCCCAATGGCCAACAGCTCTCTCTGGGAAGAACTTTCTCCTAACCTGCAGCTTAAACTTCCCCTGGCACAGCTTGAGACTGTGTCCTCTTGTTCTGGTGCTGGGTGCCTGGGAGAAGAGACCAACCCCCACCTGGCTACAACCTCCCTTCAGGGAGTTGCAGGCAGCAAGAAGGTCTCCCCTGAGCCTCCTCTTCTCCAGGCTAAGCAACCCCAGCTCCCTCAGCCTCTCCTCACAGGGCTGTGCTCCAGACCCCTCCCCAGCTTTGTTGCCCTTCTCTGGACACGTTCAAGTGTCTCAATGTCCTTCTTAAACTGAGGAGCCCAGAACTGGACACAGGACTCAAGGTGTGGCCTAACCAGTGCTGAGCACAGGGCAGAATGACCTCCCTGCTCCTGCTGGCCACACTGTTCCTGATGCAGGCCAGGATGCCATTGGCCTTCTTGGCCACCTGGGCACACTGCTGGCTCATGTTCAGCCTACTAGCAACCAGTACCCCCAGGTCCCTTTCTGCCTGGCTGCTCTCCAGCCACTCTGACCCCAGCCTGGAGCACTGCATGGGGTTGTTGTGGCCAAAGTGCAGCACCCAGCACTTGGACTTGTTGAATGCCATCCTGTTGGACTCTGCCCATCTGTCCAGCCTGGCAAGGTCCCTCTGCAGAGCCCTTGTACCTTCTAGCACATCAACTCTTACTCCCATCCCACTGCCATGACCAGAGGACACCTCACACTACAGCAGGTTGCTCACAGCCACATCCAGCCTGGCCTCAAAAACCTCCAGGCATGAGGCTTCCACCACCTCCCTGGGCAACCTCTGCCAGTCTCTCACCACCCTCCTGGGGAAGAACTTCTTCCTCACATCCAATCTGAATCTACCCATTTCCAGTTTTGCTCCATCCCCCCCAGTCCTATCACTCCCTGACACCCTAACAAGTCCCTCCCCAGCTTTCTTGGAGCCCCCTTCAGATCCTCGAAGGCCACATGAAGGTCTCCCTCAATCTCTCCTCATCAGAGAGGTGCTGGATCCAGCCCTCTATTTTTACCCAAACACTCAGCCCTCTCAGGCCTTCCTCACAAGCACTTTTGGATGTGTTTATTTTGCACATCTCCACACATCCTAAGCACACAAAAAAAAAGCTCTGATTTAATATCTTCCAAGAAATATGACCACCAGGTCGAGAACTTCCAAGATGTAATCTGCACAGCTTTGTCTTCTGTCAGTTTGCTGAATGACTTAGAATAGCTGTACCCATTGAGATGGCTTCTTGGGATCATAAGCATTTATGGTCTGACTAGTTCTGGCCTCAGATGTTTTGCCAGCTCTCATTTATCTTCAGCCTTTTTTCCCTTTCATGTAAACTACAGCCCCATGCAGGCAGCTGCTGCACAGTACCCAAAGATGGGACGACATGGAGTGGGGCACAACAACATTTCAGGGTGCTGCTGGTCTGGCATGGACCTGAGGCACAGCTACACAGCAGGAGGGAGCTCCCTGCCACTGGCAGCTTCAGGAGGAAGCCAGAATGGGCTTCTCCCAGAACAATCTCTTTAATATCTTTATTGATGACCTGGAGGAGGGGATTGAGTCCATCATCAGCAAATTTGCAGATGACACCAAGCTGGGGGCAGGAGTTGATCTGTTAGAGGGTAGGAGAGCTCTGCAGAGGGACCTTGCCAGGCTGGACAGATGGGCAAAGTCCAAGGGCATGAGATTGAGCACATCTAAGTGCCAGGTTCTCCCTCTTACAGCAAAGGAATTGTTCCTCATCTCCATCCTAAACCTATCCTGGCACAATTTCAGGCCATTTCCTCTCCTTCTATCACCTAAGACTAGGGAGAAGAGACCAACCCCAACCTCACTGCAACCTCCTTTCAGGGACTTGTAGAGAGCAATGAGGTCTCCCCTCAGCCTCCTCTTCTCCAGTTCCCTCAGCTGCTCCTCACCAGCCCTGTTCCCCAGACCCTTCTCCTGCTTCATAGCCCTTCTCTGGACACACTCCAGCACCTCAGTGTCTTAAGCAATTCAGACTGGACTAGTTCAGAGCTCAAATCACCTGAGCCCACACTGAAAATGGTACAGGAATAACCCCCCCACTCCTGCCACTCTCAAGGTAAGACCAAACCACTGGCTCAGAGATGCAGTCACATCTGGCACCGCAGCAGCTTTTAGCAGGCCTCCCAATTCCTCTGTATTGCCCCGCTGCAGAGGGGTGGACTGAAGGAATCCCAAGGTGCTCTCAGCATTGCTACAAGTACAGAGTCTGCTTCGAGCTGGCTTCAGGTTTAATGAATAGCTCATTCAAGCAGTACTTTGATTTCCTTGTAGGCAGTACCTGTGGAGTACAGCCTAATAAAACTCAGAGCATTTTGTTCTCCCACAACCAAAGCCAGCATCTGACAACTGAAGCAGAGCTTATGTCACCCCAAGAAAACACAGAAGAAAGCCTGGCCAAGAGAGTTCCCTTATGGCCAGCACACCCAGTAGTACTGCTAGGATAAGTCAAGCCCACTCAGCTGTTAAAGCCAGAAAGAGTGTCCACACCAACAAAGAAAATAGTGACAAAGTTCCTCTGAGTGTCAAGACTACGTCTCTACAGCTTAAACCATGGCATGGTGTATCAGAGGAGTGTAAGGGAATCCCAAATTCTGCATCAGGATCCTTCATCATGAGGATGATGAATGGACTGGAACACCTCTCCCATGAAGACAGACTGAGAGAACTGAGGCTGTTCAGTCTGGAGAAGAGAAGGCTGAGAGGGCATCTGATTAATGCCAATAAATATCTGGGGGGTGGGCGTCAAGAAGGGGTGAGTCTCTTTTTGGTTGTGCCCAGTGACAGGACAAGGAACAACAGGTCTGAGTTGGAACTCAGGAAAAGGAAGCTCCAGCTCAACATGAGGAGAAAGTTCTTTGCTGTGAGGATGCTGGAACCCTGGAGCAGGCTGCCCAGAGAGGTTGTGGAGTCTCCATCTCTGGAGGCTTTCCAAACCCATCTTGGCTGTGTTCCTGGGTGACCTGCCCTAGGTGATCCTGCTTTGGCTGGGAGGTTGGACTCTATCTCTAGAGCTCCCTTCCAACCCCTAACACTCTATGATCCTCTCCCTAAGGTCAACAGCACGCTGGCAGAGCAGAGGCTCACCTAGCTTCCATGTTCCCAACCACACGCAGGTAGTTCTTGTGGCGCCGAATCCTTCGCTGGACCTCGTGGAAGAGGTAGCGCAGCTGCATGAAGATCACCAGGCTGGCCATGGACAAGGAGAAATTGCCAAAGAGCTTGGGGGAAAAAACAGAAGGGTGGTTAGAAACAGACACCAGCAGTGTGACCTTCTGTCCAAGAAGGCAAATGGTCTCCTGGGGTGCATTAAGAAGAGTATGGCCAGCAGGACGAGGGAGGTTCTCCTCCACCCCTACTCTGCTCTGGTCAGACCACACCTGGAGTATTTTGTGGCCAGTTTTGAGCTCCCCAGTTCAAGAGGGACAGAGGTCCCTCTGGAGGGTGCAGTGGAGGCTATGAAGCTGATCAAGGGACTGGAACATCTGTCTGATGAGGTAAGGCTGAGAGACCTGGGGCTGTTGAGCCTGGAGATGAGAACACTGAAAGGGGATCTGAGCAATGTCTACAAATACCTAAAGGGTGGGTGTCAAGAAGAAGGGGGCAAGCTCTTTTCAGTGGTGTCCTGTGATAGGACAAGGGGCAATGGATACAAACTGGAACCCAGGAAGTTCCAGCTCAACATGAGGAACAGCTTCTTTACTGTGAGGGTGCTGAAGCCCTGGAGCAGGCTGCCCAGAGAGGCAGAGTCTCCTTCCTTGGAGACTTTCAAGACCCATCCGGATGTGTCTCTGGGTGACCTTCCTTGGCTGACCCTGCTTTGGCAGAGGGGGTTGGACCTGATGATCTCTGGAGGTCCCTTCTAACCCCTAACATTCTGTAATTCTGTGGAGAACCAGAAGCCACCACAAGAAACTGCCTCAGGTCTTTAGAGAAAAGGCAGCACTGAAGACTTTCTTCTCTGGTGTGACCGTTCTGGGCTATGCCTTTAAGAAGGACAGCTAGTGCAGCACTCAGGCTGAATGCTTTGGTGTAAAAAAGGAAAACAAAAGATAGTTCTACACCAGTGTCCTTGGCAGATCAGTGGGAATGTAACTTCAAGTTTTAGTTGTAGTTCAGTTTGTTTCTCAGTGCAGCTGCTGTCTTTCTGTGCTTGGCGCTGACCTTGGGCTCATGAGATAAGAAACGAGTTCTTTTCCTTCCCTTAGCGTAGGCTTGGAACCAACACAATTTCCCTAAGCATCACTTTGTTCTCTCTAACCCCTTTCTGGGGAAAAAGGGAGGAAGGGGGGGAAAAAGGGAGGAAGGGGGGGAAGAAGGGAGGAAGGGGGGGAAAAAGGGAGGAAGGGGGGGGAAAAAGGGAGGAAGGGGGGGAAAAAGGGAGGAAGGGGGGGAAAAAGGGAGGAAGGGGGGGAAAAAGGGAGGAAGGGGGGGAAAAAGGGAGGAAGGGGGGGGAAAAAGGGAGGAAGGGGGGGAAAAAGGGAGGAAGGGGGAGAAAAAGGGAGGAAGGGGGGGAAAAAGGGAGGAAGGGGGGAAAAAGGGAGGAAGGGGGGAAAAAGGGAGGAAGGGGGGAAAAAGGGAGGAAGGGGGGGAAAAAGGGAGGAAGGGGGGGAAAAAGGGAGGAAGGGGGGGGAAAAAGGGAGGAAGGGGGGGAAAAAGGGAGGAAGGGGGGGAAAAAGGGAGGAAGGGGGGGGAAAAAGGGAGGAAGGGGGGGAAAAAGGGAGGAAGGGGGGAGAAAAAGGGAGGAAGGGGGGGAAAAAGGGAGGAAGGGGGGAAAAAGGGAGGAAGGGGGGAAAAAGGGAGGAAGGGGGGGAAAAAGGGGGGGGGAAGGGAGAAGGGGGGGAAAAAGGGAGGAAGGGGGGGGGAAAGGGAGGAAGGGGGGGAAAAGGGAGGAAGGGGGGGAAAAAGGGAGGAAGGGGGGGAAAAAGGGAGGAAGGGGGGGGAAAAAGGGAGGAAGGGGGGGGGAAAAAGGGAGGAAGGGGGGGGGAAAAAGGGAGGAAGGGGGGGGAAAAAGGGAGGAAGGGGGGGGAAAAAGGGAGGAAGGGGGGGAAAAAGGGAGGAAGGGGGGGGAAAGGGGGTTTTGGGGGGGGGAACCCTCCTCCAGCGAGGAGGGGCAGGCTTCCTGTGCTACATTCCTTCCTGTGTATTTGTGTGTACATTGATCACATTTCATCCTGCTTGTAAAATCAGCTCTTTCCAATTTCCCTTCTCCTACTGAGCTAGCTGTGCTTTGGGGAGGGAGGGGGAGAACTGAACTTCTTCCACCACCACGTCTTGAGACCAAACTCCTTTCCAGTGAGGGTGGGGAGACACTGCAACAGGTTGCCCAGGGAGGTTGTGGAAGCTCCTTCCCTGGAGGTGTTAATGGCCAGGCTGGATGAAGCCTTGAGCAACTTGGGCTGGTGGAAGGTGTCCCTGCTGATGGCAGGGGGGTTGGAACTGGCTGATCTTTAAAGCCCCTTCCAGCCCAAAGCATTCTGTGAGTTTGGAGGTTAGGAAGAAGTTTTACACAGAGGGAGTGACTGCCCACTGGAATGGGCTGGCCAGGGAGGTGGTGCAGTCACCATCACTGGAGGTGCTCAGAAGGAGACTTGATAGGGTGTTTGGTGCCATGGGTTAGTTGATTAGATGGTATTGGATGATAGGTTGGACATGATGATCTTGAAGGTCTCTTCCAACCTATTCTATCCTATCCTATCCTATTCTATCCTATCCTATCCTATTCTATCCTATCCTATCCTATTCTATCCTATCCTATTCTTTCTAACCTATCCTATTCTTCCTATCCTATCCTATTCTATCCTATCCTATTCTATCCTATCCTATTCTATCCTATCCTATAGATCCACTTTATTCAGCCCTCTTGGACTTAACATCCTCTGCTGCCAAAAGAACTCCTATCCTATCCTATTCTTTCTATCCTATCCTTTCTATCCTATCCTATCCTTTCTATCCTACCCTATCCTACAGATCCACTTTATTCAGCCCTCTTGGACTTAACATCCTCTACTGCCAAAAGAACTCACTCTGACTTCACTCAGTAACAAAGCTAATTAAACACCTATTAAACAGATAATTACAGAGTAGTTAATACTCCCTAACAAAGTTCTTTGTGAAGACTCTGTGCAGGAGGGAAGAAAGCCAGACACCCCCCGCCCCTACATTTATTGAACTAAGTTCTCTGTAACAGCCAAGAAGAAAAGACCAAAGACAAAAAAAAATCATGTCTGTGAGCTCAACACCGTTTCATACCAGCATATGGATGTGATGCATCAAGTCCAGTGAAAGCAAGGTCACCTCCATGATGAAATCTGTGTAGTAGACATAAACGTCCTTGCCCTCCCATGTCCCTTCGTGGTCGAGATCCCAGAGGTGAATGGCGTATCTGCAAGAGCAGGAAAGGAACAGCACTCCATCTGCTTCTGCTCAACACCAGCTCCAGCTTGCAAACAACTTCTGGCTATGGGGGCTTTGGAATCATAGAATGGGTTGGTTTGGAAGGCACCTTAAAGATCATCTAGTTCCAAGCCCCCCTGTCACGGGCAGGGACACCTTCCGCTAAACCAGATTGCTCAAGGCTTCATCCAACCTGGCCTTGAGCACTTTCAGACTTGGGAACCCCCACAGCTTCTCTCAACAGCCTCTTTCAGGGCCTCACCACCCTCATGGGGAAGAATTTCTTCCTAATGTCTAATCTAAATCCAGCTTGTTCCAGTTTGAAGCCATTATCCCTTGTCCTATCACTCCATGCCTTTGGAAAATCTCCCTCTCCAGCTCTCCTGTAGCTCCTTTCAGGTCCTGAAAGGCTGCTCCAAGGTCTCCCTCAAGCCTTCTCTTCTCCAGGCTGAATAACCCCAACCCTCTCAGCCTGTCTTCATATGAGAGGTGCTGGAGCAGTTTGCACTTCCTAACCCCAGAGCCCACAGCTCTGTGCTTCCCTGGGGGAAATTTCTTTTCAAGGCTACTGGTTTCAAGCAGGAAGCTTTTAAAAGGCAAACAGCAACCAGCGCTTAGCCCACGCTGGCATCACAGCCACCAGCAGCTAACAGGAGGTGTAGCACTGCTATGAACTCCTGCAAGAAGCAAAAGCCACACTGGGCATTACAGTATCTAAAGGCCCCCATTTTTCAGCACATGAGGTCTTTCTTGAGTGAAGCACTGCAGCTTGGTGACAGGCCTAGCATGCCAAGAGTTGACAGAGAGGTTCTGTGCTGTGCCTCATGTCCCACATGTGCACCCACATCCTACTCTTCCAAAGCACAAGTTCTGGATCTTTAAAATGCCTTTTACAAAGGCATGGAGTGGCAGGACAAGGAGTAATGGCTTCAAACTGGAAGAAGCTGGATTTAGATTAGACATTAGGAAGAAATTCTTCCCTGTGAGGGTGGTGAGGCACTGAAACAGGTTGTCCAGAGATGCTGTGGAGGCTCCTAAGCCTGGAAGTAGTCAAGGCCAGATTGGATGAGGCCTTGAACAACCTGGGCTAGTGGGAGGTGTTCCTGCTCCCGGCAGGGGAGTTGGAACTAGATGATCTCTAAGGTCCCTTCTGACCCAAACTTCTTTAACATCTTTCAAGATCTTAAAAGAAACCCAGCAGGGTGACACTAAGTAGCATCTATCAACCCTCCCACAGCAGCACCAATCCCTTTCAATCCATGCCTCAAGCTATTAGCACCCACTAAAGCTATCCATGCTCGGTATAATCGATGCTTAGGAACAGCACAGGCTGAACTTAACCACCTTTGCCCCATCCCCAAATGTTCATCAGCAATTCAACAAGGTAATTAGAGACACCTCTTGAATCAACATGCTCTATGCACTCCCTCCTCCCACAGCCATCCTGGAAACCACCCAACTACTCACCGTAAAATCACATGAGCAGTTCTGACTGTCACAAGCAGGGACTGCAGAAGAGGAGGGGAGGAGGGGGGAGAGGAAAACAAACATGTTAACAGCATCCTGGCAGGAATGGTGGTGCAGAAGCTAAAGGGGTAGAACATAAAATGCCTTTGTTACAGCTTAAGAAGTTGCTGTGACCCACCAGCTCCTCAAGGTGACTGTGTGCACCACACACCTGTGACAAGCATGAGGCTGGTGAATGGATCCAGGAGAAACTGGTCTCAAGCACAACGGTTCTCTTGGAGGAGCTACTGACAAGGGTCACTTTTCTGCCCCCACTACATAGGACAGACTGTATCTTTTCAGTCCTTATCACTGAGTGTTGAGGTCATGAGTCCACCAACCAGCTGTCCTCATTCCCACTGCTCAAGAACCATCTGAAGGACCAAAGAGGGGCAGGAATTTGAGGGAGAACCACAGAAGCACTTTCAAAGGATTTCCTTCCCTTTCTGAGATGTGAACACTGCAAAAGTGACTTCCCTCTTCGATCATCTTACCTGTCTAGGTAAGCACAGAGAAGAAAACTGAGTATGTATCAAACATCAAACCCAGTGCAGATGGCAGAAAGCCTCTGATAAGGCAGCCACCTGTCAGACAGCGATCCCTCTAACTGACAAGATCAGAGGTGTAGCCAAGTCACCAGAAAGAACTGGTTCCAGAATACCTAACCACATTTCCACAGGCTCTTACCACCTCAGAAAGGTGGTCCCATCACCTCTCTCTAACCTGCCAGGTCCACAGTGTCCCATCCCTTCCTTGTGTCCTCCCAGTGAAAAGAAATGAAACAGGACAAGCCCCTTCAGAGACTGCCCACAGCACCCTGTGGTTAGCAGAGGCCCAGTGACACATAAAGAGCAACTGGAAGCACTGCTGTAGAACCTGCCTGATGGCATGCCTGCAGCATGAGTACTAAGAAGAGTCCAGAAGAACTACCAAACCCACTGACTTCCCAATATAGCCATAAGATGATTGATTTGAATCAACTTCTCCATCTGCCAAAAGCATTCTGAAAATGCTTTCATGCATCTAACCCTTAGTAGGACAGAACAGAACAGAATAGACCAGGTTGGAAAAGACCTCTGAGATCACTGAGTCCAACCTATCACCCAACACCATCTAATCAACTCAACCATGGCACCAAGCACCCCAGCCAGTCTCTTCCTAAACACCTCCAGGGATGGGGACTCCACCACCTCCCTGGGCAGCGCATCCCAATGGCCAATCTCTCTTGCTGGGAAGAAATTCTCCCTAACATCCAGCCTGAACCTCCCCTGGCACAGCTTGAGACTGTGTCCTCTTGTTCTGGTGCTGCTTGCCTGGGAGAAGAGACCAATTCCCACCTGGCTACAACCTCCTTCCAGGTAGCTGTAGACAGCAAGAAGGTCTCCCCTGAGCCTCCTCTTCTCCAGGCTAAGCAACCCCAGCTCCCTCAGCCTCTCCTCACAGGGCTGTGCTCCAGACCCCTCCCCAGCTTTGTTGCCCTTCTCTGGACACCTTCCAGCAACTCAACATCTTTCCTAAACTGAGGAGCCCAGAAGTAGTAGCACCCAAGTATTTCCTAGTTGGCTTTAAACTAAGTGTGGCTGTGACTATTTCACCACCAGTGCATCTCAGGAAGAGGTGCACACCATCCCAGTAACACAAAACAAAGGCAGGAAGGTCACAAGGAGTCACCTAGCACAGCATGTTCTCATTACAAACATCATTAAGAAGTTAACCAGAGTGCCTGACTTCTGCCAGGCATGTTAGAAGGCCCTCTTCATCTCCTGCTCCATCACAAGTAAGAAGCAGAGAAAGACTACATAAGGGTTTTGGCTACAAAGAATCTTTGGGCAGACCAACTTTGCAGATGACACCAAGATGAGTGGCATGGTTAAGACTGAAGGAGAGGATGTCATCCAGAGGGACCTGGACAGGCTGGAGAGGTGGCTGAAGAGAATCTCATGAGGTTCAATAAGGCAAACTGTAAGGTCCTGCACCTAGGTCAGGGCAGTGCTAGGTATCACATTGGGAGCAGATGTTGGTCAGTCAGAGGGCAGAAAGGCTCTGCAGAGGGACCTCAACTGACTGGACAGATGGGCAGAGTCCAACAGGATGGCATTCAACAAGTCCAAGTGCCAGGTGCTGCACTTTGGCCACAGCAACCCCATGCAGAGCTACAGGCTGGGGTTGGAGTGGCTGAGAGCTCCCAAACAGAGAAGGACCTGGGGGTGCTGATTGACAGCTGCCTAAACATGAGCCAGCAGTGTGCCCAGGTGGCCAAGAAGGCCAATGGCATCCTGGCCTGCATTAGGAACAGTGTGGCCAGCAGGAGCAAGGAAGTCATTGTGCCCTGTACTCTGCATTGGTTAGGCCACACCTTGAGTCCTGTGTCCAGTTCTGGGCCCCTCAGTTTAAGAAGGACATCGAAACACTTGAAGGTGTCCAGAGAAGGGCAACAAAGCTGGGGAGAGGCCTTGAGCACAGCCCTGTGAGGAGAGGCTGAGGGAGCTGGGGTTGTTTAGCCTGGAGAAGAGGAGGCTCAGGGGTGATCTCATTGCCCTCTACAACTACCTGAAAGGTGGTTGTAGCCAGGAAGAGGTTGGTCTCTTCTCCCAGGCAACCAGCACCAGAACAAGAGGACACATTCTCAAGCTGTGCCAAGGGAAGTTTAGGCTGGAGGTGAGGAGAAAGTTCTTCACCGAGCGAGTCGTTCGTCATTGGGATGTGCTGCCCAGGGAGGTGGTGGAGTCACCATCCCTGGAGGCGTTCAAGAGGGGATTGGATGTGGCACTTGGTGCCATGGTCTAGTCATGAGGTCTGTGGTGACAGGTTGGACTTGATGATCCTTGATGTCTCTTCCAACCTTGTTGATACTGTGATCAATACAGGCTGGGGGATGATGAGATTGAGAGCAGCCTTGCAAAGGAAAACTTGGTGGATGAGAAGCTGAACAAGAGCCAGCAATGAGCACTTGCAGCCCAGAAGGCCAATGGCAGCCTGGGCTGCATCTAAAACAGCATGGCCAGCAGATGGAGAGGAAATCCTGCCTCTCTGCTCTGCTTGACCTCACCTGCAGTGCTGTGTCCAGCTATGGGGCTCTCAACACAAGAAGGTCATGGCCCTGCTGGAGCAGGTCCAGAGGCCACAAAGATGATCAGAGGGCTGGAGAACCTGTCCTACAAAGCCTGGGAGTGCTGGGGTTGTTCAGCTAGAGAAGAGAAGGCTCCAGGGAGACCTTAGGGCTGCATTTCAACATCTGAAGGGGACCTACAGGAAAGCTGGGGAGGGACTGTTTAGGAGGGCCTGTGGTGATAGGATGAGGTGCAATGGTTTGAAAGTGGAGCAGGGCAGATTTAGGTTGGACATAAGGAGGAAGTTCTTCAGAATGAAAATGGTGAAACACTGGAAGAGGTCCCCTGGGGATGTGGTTGAAGCCCCATCCCTGTAGACATTCAAGATCAGACTCAACGCTGCCCTGGGCAGCCTGCTCTAGTTGGAGGTGTCCCTGCTGACAAGATGCCCTTTGAGGGTCCCTTCCAACCTGATCCATTCTGTGAAGCTGTGGCCAGAGAGAAGGAAATATGTCCAAATTCTCCCCCTGCAAGTGGTGAGACAGAAAGGATGACCTAAGGTGCTGGACAGACACGGCACTAAGCACAACTCTGCGTCAAAACCAGTACAGATGGCACAAAGGCTCTGATAAGGAATCCACCTCTCAGATAAGAATCTCAGGAGTCTAGTCTTTGTAACCTCTAAGAAATTAATGTTGCCAAGGCATGATTTATGCTGGCTGGTGCTGAGGCAACAGCAAGATTAAAAGACTGATTTTGGTGCAGAGATCTTGCTGTGGCCTGGGAAACCTTCTTGTGGTCTTTCAGTACTTCAATGGGTCTGGAAGAATGATGGGAACAGACTTTTTGAGCAGGGCCTGTTGTGACAGGCCAAGGGGTGATGGTTAGAAGTCAAAGAGGCAGATTTAGACTGGAGAGAAGGAAAAAGTTTGATTCAGATTAGACAGAAAGAAGAGATTTTTAATGAGGGTGGTGAGACACTGGCACAGGTTTCCCAGAGAGGTAGTAGATGCCCTATCCCTGGACCCACTCCAGGTCAGGTTGTTTGGGGCTCTGAGCAACCTGCTCTGGTTGCAGATGTCCCTGCTGACTGAAGGGGGCTTGGACTAGATAGATGAGCTTAAGGGCTACCACAAGGTACCCAGAACCTGGACAGAAAGAACCATTCAGGTGTTACTCCACTTAGTATGTGCTGGATATTGAAATCAAGAAAACCACCCACAGTTGCCCAACCCAACAGAGTACACTTAAAACATGTAAGAAAAGCCAAGACACTGGACAATTTAGCATGAGTAAAGGTTAAACAGCCTGGAATTCTTTTTGCTGGATAGGAACATCAGAAGGGGGAGAGAAGAAAGGTCTGTAAAATCCCCAATGGTATGAAGAAAAGCAAAGGAGGAATGACTCCAGTTGTGGAATGACTCCGTAAGTGTGTGAGATGATTGTGTCCAGCTCTGGGCTCCTCAGCTCAAGAGAGACAGGGAACTACTGGAGAGAGTCCAGCAGAGGCCACAAAGATGCTGAGGGGCCTGAAGCATCTCTGTGAGGAGGAAAGGTTGAGAGCCCTGGAGGTGTTGCACCTGGAGAAGGCTGAAAGGAGATCTGATCAGTGCTGACAAATACCTTAAGTGTGGGTGTCAAGAAGAAAGGGCAGGGCCAGTGGAAACACTGGTGTCCAGTGATAGGATGAAGGGCAGTGGGTGCAAACTGGAACCCAGGAGGTTCCACCTTAACATGAAGAGAAACTTCACTGTGAGGGTGCTGGAGCCCTGGAGCAGGCTGCCCAGAGAGGCTGTGGAGTCTCCTCCTCTGTGGATACATTCTTGTGTGACCTGCCCTGGGTGACACTGTTGTGGCAGGAGGGTTGGACTGGGTGACCTCCAGAGATCCCAGGCTGGGATTCTGTGGTAGCCAGAATGTTACCAGACAGAAGATTCAGAACAACTTAAAGAGGTGGGGTTTTTTTTGTGGACACAAAGCTGAGTTAAGTGTGGAATTTGTTGCCTCTGCATCCTGCAGAGGCTGAAGGATAAATGAGCTCAAGAAAAACCCAGACAGCTTTCCAGAGTCCACCTGAAGCTATCAAACCCAACAGGTTTCTGTAATCCTCAGCTCCAGGAATGGCCTCCAGCACCAGCTGCTGCAAGCAAGGGTAAGAGACCCTTTATCCTGCATATTCTCCCCAAAATTCTGCTCACCAGCAGCACAGCAGCCTGCATGGATCCAGAGCTTGGCTGAGGACTATACACTCACACTGACTGAGCTGCTCCCTTGTTAATAAGCAGACACAACAGCTCCCAGTTCCATGGCTGGGCTCAGTGATGATCTTGAAGGTCTCTTCCAACCAAAACAATTCTGTGAATAGCTGGGCCCTATCCTGCAACCCAAAACATGCACACCACTGTGTGCTGCAGCACTAACAAGAGGACACTGACACTGCAGCACTCCCTGACCAGCCCACCCCATGCTGGTATGAAGCTGATAAGTCCTTCTGCCAAGCCAAGATAAGAAACACCACCACTGAGACCTCACCTCCTAGAGACCTTGGCAGATCTTCAGTACCCTTCCACTGTGTCCTTACCAATCTGGCCCTGCATATTCTTGTGTTTCAGGGCAAGAAAACAGACAGATTAAATAAATGAACTGCCTGTGACCAGCATCATGTTCTCCTACTAGCAGCTGACTCATTTCTTCCCTCCTCACTAACTCCAAGCACGGATTCAAGAGTCAAGAGAAGAAAAACCTTGCAGGCTGCTTGTTATCTGAACTAAGGATGTGCTGCTTCTGCCCTGAAAGGGGTTCCCAAACACTGGAAGGGGCTCCCCAAGCATGTGGCTGAATCCCCACCCCTGGAGGTGTGTAGAAGAGGCAGAGATGTGGGTGGTGCTGACGTTTAGCAGCAGCCTTGGTAGAGTCAGGTTGGACTGGATGATCTTAAAGACCTTTTCCAACTGAAGTGATTCTATGCTTGTTTTTTGAAAGCCAGAAGGGACCAGTTTGCTTATCTGATCCAATGTTTTGACCACCTGTGCCTCACAACTCTATCTTTAAGATAACCACATCCTCAGGCAGATAGCACATGAGCCCACCACAACACCAACCCCAGGCTGACATGCTCTCCACAAGCACACTGATGTTTACTCCACACTGCAGAGGCTTCAGGAGTGCACAGACAAGTGCTGCTCATCTCAGCTGAGGCACAGCTCCCCACAAACACCAGCAAGTCCCAAGAGTTTGCCTTGAGGAGAGGATGTCTCATCCCTTTTGGGGAGAAATGAAACAGAAAAGACAAGCCCCAAGGAGAAGGCTGAGCTGCACAGTGACACTTCCATCCCCACTCCCCAGCAGCTATTTCAACTAACCCTCCTTGCAATGCTCATGAAGCACAACCATTCTTTTTCCCACAGGCTGCCATGTGAGGTCAGCACCATCTCACTGATTTATCCTCTCATTCTCTTCTTCTGACACAGATCTCTCTTTATTTTTTTGGCTGGTTTAAACTCTGACAAGAGCAAGCATGCAGATCTGGCAAATGCTCTTAAATAAGGAGAGGGCTTGTTTGTGTCGGGAGCTTCTTCCTTGGGGGGAAACTGAAAGACCCACCACGTGCCAAGATAACCCCAAGTAAGGGGTGAAAAGCAAAACAGGACATGCATGAAGGAAGTCTCACCTCTGCTGCCATGAAAGCCAGGGTGTGCATGCCGTGGGTGTAGCCAATAACCCCACAGATGCCTGCTAGGCCACAGCAGGACAGGAGCATGGCTATGAGCAGGGCCAGGACTCTGATGTGGCTGCTCCTGGGGGTGGTTGGAGAAAAGGAAAGCTGCAACACAAACACACAAATACATCACAGGTGTAAAGGAGGACTCCATCCATCCTGACTTCCTGCTAAGTCCTTCTGACAAGCCAGGGACTTACCAGGAAGCCACCTCACCAAACAAGTCCTCATTCAGGAAAACCTTTTGCTTTCTAGAATAACCCAGACTACCAGGCAAGGTAGTAACAAATGATGCAGAATCCAGCTAAAACTACACATCACCCCCAAATCTTCTTTGTCCTAGGGTCATTTAGAAACAACTTCTGCCCTGAAAGGGTTCCCAAACACTGGAAGGGGCTCCCCAGGCATGTGGCTGAATCCCCACCCCTGGAGGTACATAGAAGAGGCAGAGATGTGGGTGGTGCTGAGGTGTAGCAGCAGCCTTGGTAGAGTCAGGTTGGACTGGATGATCTTAAAGACCTTTTCCAACTGAAGTGATTCTATGTTTGTTTTTTAAAGCCAGAAGGGACCAGTTTAGTTGTCTGATCTAATGTTTTGACCACCTGTGCAACAAAACCAAAGGCACCTTCTCACACAGTAGCTTCTGCATCACATCCACAGCATCTGCTTGCTTTGCAGACAGACACTTCACCTGAGCACACACTCTTGGAGCACCCAGAATAACTGCTCTGTCAGTTTTCCACCTCACAGCTGTTCTGATTTGTCCAGTTTTAGCTTCCAGCCTTTAGTTATTCCAGTGTCATTTTCCTCTGGAAGGAAAAAGACACCTCCTCCAAAAATGTAACTTGCAGCTAGATCCTGCTGGGCAGAGTCTACTCCAAACAGCTGCTTCATTCAACAGCAGGCACAGTATATTCATTTAGAATAAACCTTTATTTAGAATAAACCAAACCAGGTTGGAAGAGACCTTCAAGATCATCGAGTCCAACCCATCAACCAATCCAACCCACCCAAACAGCTAACCCATGGCACCAAGCACCCCATCAAGTCTCCTCCTGAACACCTCCAATGATGGTGACTCCACCACCTCCCCGGGCAGCCCATTCCAATGGGCAATCACTCTTTCTGTATAGAACTTCTTCCTAATATCCAACCTGAACCTCCCCCGGCGCAGCCTGAGACTGTGTCCTCTTGTTCTGGTACTGGCTGCCTGGGAGAAGAGACCAACCTCTGCCTGTCTACAACCTCCCTTCAGGTAGTTGTAGAGAGTGATAAGGTCACCCCTGAGTCTCCTCTTCTCCAGGCTGAGCAGCCCCAGCTCCCTCAGTCTTTCCTCATAGGGCTGTGTTCCAAGCCCCTCACCAACTTTGTTGCTCTTCTCTGGACTCGTTCCAGCAGCTCAACCTCCTTCCTAAACTGAGGGGCCCAGAACTGGACACAGGACTCAAGGTGTGGCCTAACCAGTGCAGTGTACAGGGGCACAATGACCTCCCTGCTCCTGCTGGCCACCCTGTTCCTGATGCAGGCCAGGATGCCATTGGCCTTCTTGCCTGCCTGGGCACACTGCAGGCTCATGTTCAGCCTACCATCAACCAGTACCCCCAGGTCCCTCTCTACCTGGCTGCTCTCAGCCACTCTGACCCCAGCCTGTAGCACTGCATGGGGTTGTTGTAGCCAATGTGCAGAACCTGGCACTTGGATGTGTTCAATCTCCTGCCCTTGGACTCTGCCCATCTGTCCAGCCTGTCGAGGTCTCCCTGCAGAGCCTCTCTACCCTCCAGCAGATCAACTCCTGCCCCCAGCTTGGTGTCGTCAGCAAATTTACTACTGATGGACTCAATGACCTCATCCAGATCATCAATGAAGATGTTAAAGAGGATGGGGCCCAGCACTGCTCCCTGGGGCACACCACTGGTGCCTGGCTGCCAGCTGGATGTGACACCATTCACCACCACTCTCTGGGCTCGGCCCTCCAGCCAGTTCCTAACCCATCGCAGTGTGCTCCCGTCCAAGCCATGGGCTGACAGCTTGGCCAGGAGTTTGCTGTAGGGGACGGTGTCATCCTCTAAACTACCTCCACAGTAGGCTACACAGAGGCAAATCCCAAAGGCCAAGTATTTAGGTGGTCTACCTCCTTGTTTTCAGGGCAGGAAGGGGAAGAACAGAACAAGGATAGAAGGAGCTGCCCAGAGCTTCACTCAGGTCTGACTGATGAAGCCAGCTCCCACATTTTGCTTTTGAATGGGTTCCTTCTTCCTTGCTTCTCTCCAGTTCAGTTGCACACATCCCTGTTTGCAAGGCAGCTCACACAAGCACCATTTGTCCAAGTAAAGAATTAAGGATACATGCTTTGAATGCAGAAGGAATAGAACAAGGGTTTCTTCCCATGGGAGCTTTGTTCTTTCCCAACTTTCTGAACAACAATAAAATTGCCAGATGCCTGCCCTGCTCAGTTCTGTCTCCACCACTCCAGTTTCAAGCTCAGTGCTTAGCTGCCTGTGAATTAACAGGCCTTACTGCACAGCAATAGAAATAAATCACAAAGCACAGAGCTACCAGAAGGAAATTCATGGATTCATTTCAGTTCCAACTTCCATTCCAGGGCAGAGGAGCTGAGGAAAACACACATCCACTACAGATGCTTAAAGGGCAGGATTTACTGTTCAAATTCCAGCTCCTTCTTCCTTGCCAAGCCTTCAATTTCTGCACCTCCACTGAATTTATTGCTGGTATTAACAGAGACTGGGATGCAGCTTATGGAGGAAGTTGGGCTGTATACCGCCAAGACACAGGCAGCCATCATTTGTTAGATGAAAATGAGCTTCACTCCAAACACAGAACCCACAGAAACAGGCTTCATGGCCCAACCCTGACAGGCACCAACCTATAGGGTGTTCTGCTCTCAAGCTTTATTCACTGAGAAGATCTATGAGGACATCTCAGAGTTACATAACAGTCATTCCAAGGCACACAGAAGGAGCAACTTATCAAGGAAAGGAAGTACCTTCAGCTCCATTTGTCTCATAGAAACATAAAATTGTTGGGGTTGGAAGGGACCTCAAGGCAAAGCCAGTTCCAACCTCCCTGCCATGGGCAGGGACACCTCACACTACAGCAGGTTGCTCACAGCCACATCCAGCCTGGCCTCAAAAACCTCCAGGCATGAGGCTGCCACCACCTCCCTGGGCAACCTCTGCCAGAATGTCTCACCACCCTCCTGGGGAAGAACTTCTTCCTCACATCCAATCTGAATCTACCCATTTCTAGTTTTGTTCCACCCCCCCCAGTCCTATCACTCCCTGACACCCTCAAAAGTCCCTCCCCAGCTTTCCTGTAGCCCCCTTCAGATCCTGGAAGGCCACAAGAAGGTCTCCTCTGAAGAAGGAAGATTGACAGAGCACTTCAAAGCAAGTCTTTGAAGCTGGGAGGTGCACATGTGCAGCACCACAGGGTGAGGAAATACTCTGAGTGATCTCTTTGTAACTTCTGATGAGCCACTGCCTGAACCAGAACCAGAATTTGCACATCCCAAGAGCCAGCCTGTGATGGGTTACACCCATCCTGAAAGCAGGGCAGGGGGTAGGGCTTGTGAGAGCCTTGCTCTCCCTGGAGGGCATTTTCCCCCTGCAGAACTGAATTAGTCTGTTTCACTCCCCTTCCCTGTCCAGTAAGCCTATAAAAAAGAAGACACTGCAGCCCTTTCTCTCTCTTAGCTCCTGCCTTGCCTGGACGAGAGGACTGCTGCTGACTTCCAGCTTTTCTGCCACGTGGTCAGGCCTGGTCCTCCTCCCTGCTACATCCACACCTCTTAGAATCATAGAATCACAGAATCAATAAGGTTGGAAAAGACCTCAAAGATCATCAAGGCCAACCTCTCACCCAAGACCTCATGACTACTAGACCATGGCTCCAAGTGCCACATCCAATCCCCTCCTGAACACCACTTCAAAGGACTGGTTTTGTATACCTATTTTTCCCCACCCATCCTTGTTCCTTACCCCTTGTGAACCCTTCCTGTTTTATATATATATACACACACACACACATATATATATAAAACAAAGCTGGGGAGGGGTCTGGAGCACAGCCCTGTGAGGAGAGGCTGAGGGAGCTGGGGTTGCTTAGCCTGGAGAAGAGGAGGCTCAGGGGAGACCTTCTTGCTGTCTGAAACTCCCTGAAGGGAGGTTGTAGCCAGGTGGGGGTTGGTCTCTTCTCCCAGGCACCCAGCACCAGAACAAGAGGACACAGTCTCAAGCTGTGCCAGGGGAGGTTTAGGCTGGATGTTAGGAAGAAGTTCTTCCCAGAGAGAGCTGTTGGCCATTGGGATGTGCTGCCCAGGGAGGTGGTGGAGTCCCCATCCCTGGAGGTGTTTAGGAAGAGCCTGGCTGGGGTGCTTGGGGCCATGGTTTAGCTGATTAGATGATGTTGGGTGATAGGTTGGACTTGATGATCCCTGTGGTCTTTTCCAGCCTGGTTAATTCTATTCTATTCTAGTCCATTGTTCAAACAAAATTTTTACCTCTCTACTTCCAAACCAACTCCAAATTATTTCTTGGTGGATTTGCCACCCTTCCCTTTTCTTTTTTCCTCTCTATTGGGAAAGGGGAGGGGGAAACAGGGGAGGGATTCTCAGTCTTGCCCCCATCTGAGCTCTTAAATCCCAGTTCAGGCTCAAACCACCACTCAGCCCTTCATCCAAACTCACATATTCGAAGCGATCCTTGCAGAGGTGAACCATGAGATGAAGAAACACGAGTCCGGAGAACCAGAGGCACCACATCACCACCTCTTCCACTGTCTGAACATTCAGCACCCCAAAAATGAAGATGAACTTGTAAAAAATGAAATTCCAGAACTTGTCCTTGAGGTGCTGTAAAGGGAAAAGACAGTGGGTTACTGTAGTGACAGCACTGGAAATGCACATGCAGAGGAGAGGGGAGAAAAAGAGAAAGGGGGAAACAAAAGCCAGAAATCAAAGTAGAAACGTGACAACAGACTGGCAAAAACCTGCTGATTGGTATTGGTGACCCTTACTGGCTTACTGAGGGTCCTTAGAATCTAGCCAGCCTTTTGTACCACCACAGCAAAACGGCAGCTCAGCACACGATGCAGTGTCCTGCTGTCCTGGTTCGAGCTAGGCCAAACTAATCCTGCTCAGGGACTTGACTTCCCAGCTCAGGCTCTGCTCTGCGGCTTTCTGAAGCTCAGGGCAGGTTCTCACAGCCAGTGGCTGCTTCTGTGTTGTGGTTTAAGGGTGAACTGGGGGGCAGGTGGAAATCTGACCCAGGTGAGGGTCCCTGGGTCATGCTATTCCCTCCCCTTTCCTGCCTGTTCTCTAGGTAAGAGGGCAGGAAGGCTCCAGTGGACTCTTCCCTTCGCCTTGCTGCCTGGTGGGGAGCTGTTTGCTGGCTGGGAGCTGCTGCCACGTGTTTGGGCATGCTTCCATGTGTTGTGGGGGAATCCACTGCCATCCCAGACTGGGTTTTGTATGCATCTCTACATATCCTTTCCCTCCATCTCTCTGTACATCCCTTTCCTCTAAATACCTTTTATTATTGGTTCAAATTACTTTCTCCCAGTTCTGTGCAATTCCTTTTGTTCACCCCTTACTTCCCCCTGCCTATTTTTGACCCTGTGGGGGGAGAGGGAGAGGAGGGACAACCTAAATTCTGTCCTGTGGAGTTTTTGCCCTGAAAACCTTAAATGGTGACATTCTTAGCAGTGAGAACACTGAGTGGGAGAGTTAATAACAAGGGCTGGGCTGCAGAAGGGCTCTGGCTTATCCTTGCTCCTGTGCAGACCAAGGGCACTGCCACATCTTCTGCCCCACAATGGGATGAAGTAAGTCAGAGGTGGCACCTGTGGGGAGAAGTGGACAGGACAGGTGCCCCTCAACTGACCCACAAGGGATTGCATCCTGTGGATGGTATCCTCAGGAGAAAGCTGAGGGATCACCAGGGTCAAGCCTCTTCACTCAGCAGTGTCCCAGGAAGACTTTGTCCCTTCTGCCTTCCACCCTGATCCATGTGTTCAAGGGTCCAGTTGCAGAAGCCAGCTCCTGAATCCTGCTCCCATCTGCTGCTGTGTCCAGCCTGGGACTTGCCCAGTGCCTGCCCCCAGAACCAGTGGTGACAATGGTGATGTCATTGCCATCAGGGGGTGGGTTCCATATTGGGTTGTATCTACCTGTACCTATAGCACTTTAGTATTTCCATCCCAGCTGGTTCAGTTTCTTTCCCAGCCCATCAGTCTCCCTCCCCTCTTCCCTCTCTTTTCCCTTTGGGAAGGCAAAGGGCTTCGCAGACAGCATCTGACACTTATCTAGTGGCCAGCCCAGCCCTGACCTTTGACATCTGCCATACTTCTCAAACAGTGCTCAGCCCAAACCCAGTGTAATCTCTGATTCTTCACAGCCAAGCAACAAAGCTACCAGGCTGCAAACACAAAGTCCCCTTTGCAAACAAACTGCCACAGCCAACCTGCCTGAACAGGAAGGATCTGGACCTGCTGGAGCGTGTCCAGAGAAGGGCCACAAGGATGAGCAGAGGGCTGGAGCTGCTCTGCTATGAGGACAGACACAGAGAGTTGGGGCTGTTCAGTCTGGAGAAGAGAAGGCTCTGAGGAGACCTAATTGTGGCCTTCCAGGATCTGAAGGGGGCTACAAGAAAGCTGGGGAGGGACTTTTGAGGGTGTCAGGGAGTGACAGGACTGGGGGGGATGGAGCAAATCTAGAAATGGGTAGATTCAGATTGGATGTTAGGAAGTTCTTCCCCAGGAGGGTGGTGAGACACTGGCACAGGTTGCCCAGGGAGGTGGTGGAAGCCTCATGCCTGGAGGTTTTGAAGGCCAGGCTGGATGTGGCTGTGAGCAACCTGCTGTAGTGTGAGGTGTCCCTGCCCATGGCAGGGGGGTTGGAACTGGGTGAGCTTTGAGGTCCCTTCCAACCCTGACGATTCTATGATTCTAAACAGCCTAGAACCTTGCTTGCAGAAACCTGCCAGAGAGTAGAGATGATTAAGAGAAGATGTGACAAGGTTTGCTCTTAAAAAGCACAACGCCTAAAGTGGAGAGTGAGGTGGATGAGCAATGAAAAAACAAACTCATCCCACGCAGGCACAGTAGGGAAGAAACAATGGGATGGTCTCAAGCAGCAGAGAGCAAGGCAGCTTGTTGGGGGGGGCGTAGAAAAAAAACCTGATAAATCAAAATGTTTTGTTAAAGAACACCAGGAGCTGAGTTAAGACAGGCCCAGAATTCCTTCAGGAGGCTCTTAGATATTAACCACCAGCTCACCTGTACATGAGGACTGTACTCCCACTGCCCAAGCACAAAGGGATCCACACCGCTCCAGTTTTCAGCAGGGCAGAGAACATCCTGGAAATGATCACTGACTAAAATTCCCCATCCTCATAGTCAAAACCCAGCCCAGAGCAGTTTGATGGGACCTTGGTTTAACTATGCTTTCTCCTGGAGGCTCTACAGGGTGTGAGTCAGAAACACAAGAAGCTTTGAGACGCAGCTGGTTATTAATGAAGCTTTATGTGCCTCAGCTCTGCACATCACAAATGATCATGGCCTGATTTCCTCTTCAAGAACTTTCTCAATACATGAACACCCTTCACTGCTATCACATTTACAGAGAGCAACTTGAGGCATTTGCCTCTTTTCCTCCTCAGAAAACCCACCATCCAGACACTGTTCAAATTGCAGCTGCTGCTGCTTTTATCTTCTGCACCATCCTGGTTTTAAACAGCTTTATACAGTTCTTTTAATGATTTGTTTGCTGAGTGTTTAACAATCACAGAATCACACAATGGTAGGGGTTGGAAGGGACCTCTGGAGATCATCCAGTCCAACCCCCTTGCCAAGGCAACATCACCTAAAAAAGGTCACACAGGAACACATCCAGATGGGTTTTGAGCACCTCCAGAGCTGGAGGTTCCACCACCCCTCTGGGCAGCCTGCTCCAGCACCCTCAGAGTAAAGAAGTTCCTTCTCACGTTTACATGGAGCTTCCTATGCTCAAGTTTGTGCCCACTACCTCTTGTCCTGTCACTGGGCACCACTGAAAAAGGCCTGGCCCCATCCTCCTGACATCCACCTTTAAGTATTGGTAAGCATTGATGAGATCCCTCCCAATCTTCTCTCTCCAGACTAAAAAGCCTCAAGTCCCTCAGCCTTTCTTCATAGGATATTCCAGTCCACTATCATCTTTGTAGCCCTTTGCTGTACTCCCTCAAGTAGTTCCCTGTCCTTCTTGAACTGGGGAGTCCAGAACCAGACCCACTACTCCAGATGAGGCCTCTCTAGGGCAGAGGAGTAGGATAACCTCACTCAACCTGAAATATTTTCACTTATCCCAGAAACAGGACTAAATAGCCCAAGTTTTCAGCCCTGCTTATCTCCCTTCTCTCTGCATATGCCTGCCTCTTACATCTAAGGTAATGTTATGGGTTGAAGAACCAAAGAGGCTCTGAAATCCTCCAGAAGTACCAGACAGTACAAGGAGGCAGACACAGGAAAAGTGTAACCTTTGTTATTCCACTCCCAGAATCCTGTACCCCTATATAAACAGCCACAGTTGTCTGTTCTGCCTCTTTTCTCCCTCCCCTTGCTCCCAGCAGCCTGGGCCATCATCTCTTCTTTGGTATTTTGGGGGAAGTTTTCAGCCTTGAGCAGCTTGGCTCATTTTTGCCGCACAACTCAGGCCTGGTAGGGCAGGGGGGAAGCAGGGAGACAAGGGGGGGTGGCATTGAGGCATGGTGTTTGGCATGGTTGGGGGAAAGGTTTTGGAAGGTGTCAGCCTAGTGAGATTTTGGGGGGCAGAACCAAACAACAGGTTGGAGAGAAGTGGGCCAAGGCTGAATATCACAGAACCACAGAAACATTCAGGTTGGAAGAGACCCTCAGGATCACCCAGTCCAACCCAGAGCCCTACTCTACGAGGGTCACCCCTAAACCATAGCCCCAAGCACCACATCCAAACCACCTTTAGACACAGCCAGGGTTGGGGACTCCACCACCTCCCTGGGCAGCACATTCCAGTGCCTGACCTCTCTTTCTGTGAAAAAAAACTTTACTAATGTATGTTCTAAACCTACCCAGTGGCAGCTTGAGGCCATTCCCTCTTGTTCTGTCACTACCTGGGAGAAGAGACCAGCACCAACCTCTCCACAGTCTCCTTTCAGGTAGTTGTAGACAGCAAAAAGGTCTCCCCTCAGCCTACTCTGTTTCAAACTGAACAGCCTCAGCTCCTTCAGTGACTCTTCATAAGATTTGTTCTCCAGGCCCCTCACAGCTTCTTTGCCCTGCTCTGCCCTGGCTCCAGCACCTCCACATCTCTCTTGTATTGAGGTGCCCACTCCAGGTGAGACCTCACTAGAGCTGAGTACCACGGGGCAATCCCCTCCCTGCTCCTGCTGCACACAGCATTTCTAATCCAAGTCAGGATGCCACCAGCTTATGAATTTGTGTACTCTGTATTTCTCTATATATTTGTGAAGAGTATTTCCATTTAAACTTTGTCATTCTGTGGAGCATTTCTATTTGACTCCTTTGGTGGGGTGGTGTAAAACAGCTTTCTGTCTGCTCAACCCAAGGCAGGCAGATAAACCCTCCACACAACATACAAGGATGGAAAGCACTTCTCCAACAGTTGAGGCACAAAATGAGGTGCAGGAGGGAGCTGAGCCTGCTGGAGCTGGTAACTTAATTATGAAACACAGGGGAGAAATGCCCCCAGGTGGGACTGAATGGAGAAGAACACACACAAGTGCTCTGAAATGAGGTGCACTTCTAAGTCATCTTGATAAAAGTTCAGTGAGGAAAGCAAGATTTTCAAGCTGACCACAAAATATAATAGGAACAGCAAGAAAGAGAAGTTCCTTTCAGAGGTGAACTGGAAGCTTGGGGTTGTGGCTATGTTAGCTAAGCAAATGTTACCATTTCACTTCATGTTGTTCCCAAACTGGCTTTTCTTGTGTACTTGCAGCAATTCCATCTGGAAAAGCACAGCAGCCCCACACCAAGAAAACAATGGAACAGGACAATGCAGCCAGCAGGTTGAGGGAGGTGATTCTCCCCCTCTACTCCACTCTGGTGAAACCCCACCAGGAGTACTGTGTCCAGTTCTGGAGTCCCTAGTACAAGAAGGATATGGAGGCGCTGGAACGTGTCCAGAGAAGGGCCAGAAATATTAGCAGAGGGCTGGAGCTGCTCTCCTGTGAGGACAGACTGAGAGAGTTGGGGTTGTTCAGTCTGGAGAAGAGAAGGCTCTGAGGAGACCTAATTGTGGTGTCCCAGTATCAGAAGGGGGCTACAAGAAAGCTGGAAAGGCATTTTGGTTTTGGGTGTTGGGTAGTGATAGGACTGGGGGGATGGAGCAAAACTAGAAGTGGGTAGATTCAGATTGGATATGAGGAAGAAGTTGTTCCCCATGAGGGTGGTGAGACACTGGCACAGGTTGCCCAGGGAAGTGGTGGAGTCCCCATCCCTGGAGGTTTTGAAGGCCAGGCTGGGTGTGGCTGTGAGCAACCTGCTGTAGTGTGAGGTGTCCCTGCCCATGGCAGGGGGTTGGAACTGGCTGATCCTTGAGGTCTCTTCTAACCCTAACAATTGTATGACTCTACAACACGCAGGGCAAGGCCTCGCTGCCGTACCTGCCGCTCGATGACACGCAGGGGACCAAACACCATGCACTGGATGAGCTTAGCCACCAGCATCAGAAAGCAGCAGGCAGTGTTCACCAGCACCTGGAAAGAAAGCAAGCAGTCAGCAACGAATACTTTTGCCCTATTTAGCAGAGGGGCAGGGGAGAGAAGGGGAATGAAGGTGCCTAACAAAACCTCCCATTGTTCACAGGTCACTATTAATTGCCTCTTTTTTTCTCTTGGTGAAATTTAAGCCTGGTCTCTTCCAAGCTGGTTAAGTCACTTGACTTTTTTTTTTGGCCAGTTTGATACACCAAGTAGATCCCAGCACACCAACCCAGCTCTTCACAGCTCATTCTTTTGTGCAGATTAGCCAATTTTAGCACAGAGGCTGAAACTCATTTTGAGGAGATGTGCACTTGTGTTAAAACCTACAGCAGAAGAGAAATCTCCAGTTTGGAGGAAGAGGCTTCAGACGTTGCCTCCAAACATGCTGATCAGCACTCAGCCCTCTGGAAGAACTGCTCAAGTCCTTCGGGGCAAACTGCTTTAAAGCACAGGAGCAGGGAGCAGAGTACACAGGCCTGATAAAACTGCTTCTCACATATGGCAGAACACTTGCAGTTAACTTTTGACCGACATGGAGCGCTAAAAGGGGAAGGTGGGGACGGTGAAGCAGCCGCACGGTGTGGTTTCTAAAGGGACTGACTTTCCACAGGCTGCCTGTGTTTGGTATGTCAAAGATCAGCTTCTCAGCCAAGAGAGCACCTTGTAAAGCAGATGTGCAATCACCTTTGACAGGCATTATGCAAAACGCAACAGGAGGAGTCAGCAACAAAACCAAGTGAGCCAAGATCCACATCCTATTGCAAAGTTTAGGTTTAAAGAGCTACAGAAAACGTCTCCTCCGTTAGCTGTGTTTTTTGGTCTCAAATGGTGAGAGGGCTTCCTCTCATCTGCAGGGCTTTAGATTATATATTTTTTTAAAAGAAGGAGCAGGTACAGTGTGGCCTCGGACCCCTGAGAGCCTCCTGGAAAGCTTCCTGGCCGAGCAGCACAGCAGCGCTTCCAGCAGCGCCGCCGCAGCACCCACCGGGGACCCAAGAGATAACCCCTCCAACACCTGCACTCCAACACCCCCTGGACAGCGGGGCACCCTCAGGGACACGCAGGACAAGCCTCTCGCTGCACTTTCGGCTCTCTTGGCTTTACCTCACTCAACCCCGGAGGCGAAGGGCAGGCAGGGACTGCGGCAGCGGCCCGGGGCGGGCTAGGGGAGCACCGCCGGGCCGGAGCGGGCAGCCGGCCCGCGGAGCCGCCCCTCTTCCCTCGGCTCTCTGAGAACCGCTCTCAAACAACAACACCGACCCCCCCCCCCTCCGCCCCAAGCCCAGCGGGGAGCCCGGGGAGGCCCGGCCGCCTTCCCCCCGCCGCGGGCACAGGCCGCGCAGAGCGGCCCCGACTCCGCCGCAGGCCGCGGGAGCGCCGCAGGCCGCTCCGCCGAGCCCCGCCGCCGGCCCGGCCCCGCCCGGCCCGCCGCTCACCCAGACGCAGAGGCTGTCGGAGAGGAGATAGTAGGCGAGGTCTACGGCCCGCGGCCCGCCGTGGCGCGGGGTGGCGGCCGGCTCGGTGCCTTCCGCCGCGCCGTCCGGCTGGGCGGCGCCGGGCTCCTGGCTGAGGGTGCAGTAGGCGCTGAGGCCGGTGCCCAGCAGGGCCAGGGCGCTGAGCGCCGTGTAGGTGCGCAGGCTGGGCCAGGGGAAGCGCTCCAGGAAGAGCAGCGGCATGGCGGAGCCCTCGCCGCGGCCTCGGCCCGCCGCGCTGCCCCGGCTCTCTGCGGCCTAAGCGCCCGCCCCGCCGCCGCCGCCGCCCCTCCCCGGGGCCGGCCCAGCCAACGGCCCCAACCCCCCCACCCCCCCCGCTGAGTCACGGCCGGGGCGGCGCTTCCCGCCCGCCCCTTCCGCCCGACCCCGAGGAGCGGAGGCTCGGAGCGCCGCAGCCTGCCCGGGGCCGCGCAGCCGAAAGCGGCAGCGGAGGGAAAGCGGCGAGGTGCTGCTGCGGCAGCCCCCGGATCCACGGGCACGGAACCAGGCGAGGAGGCAGGGAGCGGGCACTGCCCTCCCGCCCTTCCACAGGCAGCTTGACGTGCGCTTGCCACAAAACTTCTTTCAGCACCAAGGAGCGGAGGATGAAGTTGCTTGTTCTCGGTGGCGTCTGCCCTCCCTCCCTGATGAAAAATCTCTTCTGCCCTACACTCCCCCGCTAGCTTTACTTGCTCCACCTGGCAGTTGTCCCAGCATCCATACATTTTACTAACTGTATGGGAAAGTGCAGACACAGCCAACAGTCCTACTGCTGTAGTTTCTACTGTTTCCAATACTTCTTCCAGTCCCTCCACGAAAGAAGGCTCCAGGGTGACCTCCCCCAAAAAGGCAGGCTACCAGAAAGCTAGGGAGGGACTGTATCAGGCACTGTTATGACAGGAAAATGGGTGATGGGAGGGGTTAAAACTGTAAGAGGGTAGATTCAGGTTGGATGTAAGGAAGAAATTCTTCACTGTGAGAGTGGTGAGATACTGACCTAGGTTGCCCAAAGGGTGGTAGATGCCCCATCCCTGGATCCATTCCAAGTCAGATTGTTTGGGGCCCTGAGCAACCTGCTTCAGTTGCAGACATCCCTGCTGACTGCAGGGAGGTGGGACTAGATGGGCATTATAAAGACCCTTCCAACTCAAACCATTCCATGATTCTATGATCCCTAATTTCCAGTATCCATCCCATACTGCACAGCTTCAATCTCACTGGAGCACCAAGCTGACCCAGATGTTCTCTATGTGGCTGACCAATACAGCTGGCACCAGAACCAAGCACTTCAGCATGCTTCAGCTCCCCTGGCAGCACACACTCATGAGGACAAGGCACACACAACAGTGCAGCTTCTGATCACAGGCAGAACTGGGAAGCAAGTCCTGGAAAACAAAACTCTGAAATGCTGAAGGCATTTCAGAAGATGACACATCCAGCTGGAACTGATGTTTAGCCAAGGATGTACACAGCACTGGCTAGGCCACACCTTGAGTCCTGTGTCCAGTTCTGGGCCACTCAGTTTAGAGAGGATGTTGAGATGCTGGAAGGTGTCCAGAGAAGGGCAACAAAGCTGGGGAGGGGTCTGGAGCACAGCCCTGTGAGGAGAGGCTGAGGGAGCTGGGGTTGCTTAGCCTGGAGAAGAGGAGGCTCAGGGGAGACCTTCTTGCTCTCTACAACTACCTGAAGGGAGGTTGTAGCCAGGAAGGGGTTGGTCTCTTCTCCCAGGCAACCAGCACCAGAACAAGAGGACACAGTCTCAAGCTGTGCCAGGGGAGGTTTAGGCTGGAGGTGGGGAAGAAGTTCTTCCCAGAAAGAGAGATTGGCCATGGGGATGTGCTGCCCAGGGAGGTGGTGGAATCACCATCCCTGGAGGTGTTTAGGAAGAGACTGGCTGGGGTGCTTGGGGCCATGGTTTAGTTGATTAGATGGTGTTGGCTGATAGGGTGGACTCAATGATCTCAAAGGTCTTTTCCAACCTGGTTAATTCTATTCTACAAGAAAACAAATCAAGGGGGTTGTTTACTATCTGCATGAGACTGCAGTGTCCAGGAGAAAGAGCAGCAATGTGGGGATGCCTTGCAGGGTAACTCCAAACACTGCTCTACCACAGCAGCTTCAGGATAATGTGGAAGCACAGCCACATGGCACTGGCAACACATTTCAACATCACCCAAATTCCATCCTGTAGCTATAAAAACATACCAAAATAATTTCACTTTCCACATTTTAACTGGGCCTCAAGGCCAGCCCAACAGAATTTGCTGGGTTATTTTCTTGAAGGGACACAGAGGGGAGAACATAGACATCACACCTCTGTCAAGCCCTGTACGAACAGGAATGCTTCCAGAGCAGTGCTGGTGAGCTTTGTCTGTCTGCCTGTGAAGACAGAAAAGCTTTTTCCACTTAAATATGAGGAGAAACTTGTTTGGTGTGAGGGTGCTGGAGGCCTGGAGCAGGCTGCCCAGAGAGATTGTGGAGTCTCCTTCTCTGGAAAGGCTCCAAAGCCACCTAGGTATTATGAGCCTGGGGAAACTGCTGTGGGTGCCTCTGCTTAAGCAGGGGGGGTTGTACTGGGACCTCCAGAGGTCCCTTCCAACCCCCACCCTGCTGGGATTCTGTGATCTAGGTATTCATACTCACTCAAAGCATCCAGTCTGTTCTCTTCAGACACAAAATTATACTGCACCTACTTATCCTGTTTCATTTCTCCCTCAGACTAATTGCTGCTCAGGGATGAAGATCAGAGCATCTAAAGGGTCCCTGAATCGGTTAGGTTCTCCTCTTGTTTCTGTATTGGCAAAGGGCCCCCCATGGCAAAAAAGGCAAAGGGGCCCCCCATGGCAAAAAAGGCAAAGGGGCCCCCCATGGCAAAAAAGGCAAAGGGGGCCCCCATGGCAAAAAAGGCAAAGGGGGCCCCCATGGCAAAAAAGGCAAAGGGGGCCCCCATGGCAAAAAAGGCAAAGGGGGCCCCCATGGCAAAAAAGGCAAAGGGGCCCCCCATGGCAAAAAAGGCAAAGGGGCCCCCCATGGCAAAAAAGGCAAAGGGGCCCCCCATGGCAAAAAAGGCAAAGGGGCCCCCCATGGCAAAAAAGGCAAAGGGGCCCCCCATGGCAAAAAAGGCAAAGGGGCCCCCCATGGCAAAAAAGGCAAAGGGGCCCCCCATGGCAAAAAAGGCAAAGGGGGCCCCCCATGGCAAAAAAGGCAAAGGGGGCCCCCCATGGCAAAAAAGGCAAAGGGGGCCCCCATGGAAAAAAGGCAAAGGGGGCCCCCATGGAAAAAAGGCAAAGGGGGCCCCCATGGAAAAAAGGCAAAGGGGGCCCCCATGGAAAAAAGGCAAAGGGGGCCCCCATGGAAAAAAGGCAAAGGGGGCCCCCATGGAAAAAAGGCAAAGGGGGCCCCCATGGAAAAAAGGCAAAGGGGGCCCCCATGGAAAAAAGGCAAAGGGGGCCCCCATGGAAAAAAGGCAAAGGGGTCATGGCTGCAAATTACTCCTGGGGAGATTTCAGCTGGACTCCAGAAGAAAATTTTCCCCCCATGAAAACAGTCAGGACACTGGAGTCATCTCCCAGGGGAAGCAGTGGATTGGGCAGTTTTAAGACTCAACTTCCCAGGGTGCTGTGCCAGCTCATTTCAACTCCACTGTTACCTAGAAAGGTTGGACCAGATGAACCTTGGGGGGCAGAGGGGGGGGGGGGGGTCCCTTCCCACCTGGCATTCTGTGACTCCATCTATTCCTGAAGGAAAGTAACAAAGGTTAAAATACACACCTGGTAGCAGGAGACAACCAAAGTTAAAAAGCAACCACCCCCCACAAAAAAGAAGAAGTCTCAAAAACCCCCAAACAACAAAAGAAGAGCAAAATACCAAAGAGGGTCTTAACCATTTTGTTTAATGTTGTACAAAAAAAAATAACCCCAACCCCAAAACAAATAAACCTGCTGAGTATTACAATGAACAACCAAAAAGTGATTCCAACACTGACACCATGCTGCCAGCCTGCTACCTAAAACCAGCTCAGATTTCACTTCTCTGGTCAATACAAGAGGGGGGAAAAAAAAGCAAGTTTAGTGGGCTTCAGGAAAAGAATGACAACCAGAATGAAAGAGAAAGAAAACAAACCAACCAACCAACCAAAAACCATCATCAAATCCTTGTGTCACACTTCAGTTCTTTTCCTCTGCAGGTTTAAAGCTGTGCTCACAGAGACGGCTTCTTCTGTCCCACTCTCCAGGCTGGGCAGGAAATTCAGTTGTAAATGAAGTTGAACCTAAAATTGAAAGGAGTATTAGTGAGGGATTGCCAGTCCCTAAGTGATGGTTTTGGAGTGATGAAGTTTTTTTGGGGGGGTTCTCTCTAACAGATGAAAATTGTTTGGGTTTTTTGTTTCAGTAAGATGACCAAGTGGCCAAAGAGTTCCAGCAAGAGTCCTGGGCTCTGACACAGGCAAACACCAGGATCTTACCTGTAACACAACAGGCTGCCTAACAGCCAGCATTCTGTAGGCACTCAGGAGAAAGAATCTGGAGTCTTGAGACCAGGGGAGGAGGAAGCTCCCACAAGGGAGGGGGGTTGGACTCGGTGATCTCCAGAGGTCCCTTCCAATCCCTAACATCCTAAGTGCCAAAACTGGGACTAGATAGAGGGAAAAACCCATCAGGATACAAGCCTGTTATGGGCAGTACCAGAGGTGACATTCTGCTAGCAGGTATTTCCTCAAAGAGGGTGGAGGACTGAACTATATCCCCAAGTTACAGCTGACAGGCTGTGGAATGCCTGTAACAGGAACCAGTGGGACCAATGAGCTCTGGAGACCCGAGGTACAAGATAAGAGGATGATTCTCAGGTAACAAAGCCAAAGAGTGTGGACATTGGGAAAAGGAGGGAAAAACATACCGCTGTCCCTGCAGGTACTTGTGGGATAAAGATGCTGCAGGTTGTAAGCTGTACCAGAGAGACTCTAAAGAACCTACCACAAAGCTCTGATTAACTGCACACCTAACACTGCTGCAGACACACATCTTGGCTCTGACTTTCACACTGTCCTCAACACTGACAAAGCAGCTGTTCCTTACCCTGTGCACAGCTTCATACTTTCACACTGTACTCCACACTGACAAAGAAGCTGTTCCTTACCCTGTGCACAGCTTCATCCTCACCACTTTTCCCATCCTCCTTTGACAGGAAGGTAAGATACAGGAACTTCTAGATACAACTTTAGTGCTACCAAGTTGCAACCAGTGCCTTTAAATTCTCCATCGCATCTTAGAATCACAGAATCATTCAGGTTGCAAAAGACCTCTAAGATCATCAAGCCCAACCTTCTACCCAAGGCTAGCCCATGTCCCCAAGTGCCACATCTGCTCCTCTTTTGAACACAACCATCTTGGACTGAGGTTGGCTCTGAGCCCTTTGGGACAGCTGCGACCTTTCCAGGTTGGTTTCTGCAGTGTTCTGGTGTCCCCCAGGCATTAGAAATCCAAAGAAATCATCAATATACCTGCTCAAAAGTTGAGGAAGGCTGGAAATGATGGGGCCATATCCTGGGGCATTGTCATAGAGCTCAAACAAGGGTGCAGCCACCAGCTTGTAGTTTTTGGGAACTGCAAACAGAGCTAAAAACCAAAGCAGAGCAATACCAATAAACACCAAAACAAAACCCAAGAAGAATTAAGAAAATTATGAGAGAATTAAGAAGAAAAGCCAAGGTTATGCCTGCCCTCCCAAACCTCCAAACAAGATCACTACATATAGCAGTAAGGTAGGTTTATTCCTGTTCTGGCTCAGAAAAGGCCGAGGGGCAATGGATATGAACTCCAGCACAGGAGGTTCCACCTCAAATTGAGGAGGAACTTCTTGACTGTGAGGGTCACAGAGCACTGGAGCAGGCTGCCCAGAGAGGCTGTGGAGTCTCCTTCTCTGGAGACATTCAAGCCCTGCCTGGATGTGTTCCTGTGTGACCTGTGCTGGATTCTAAGTTCCTGCTCTGCCAGGGAGCTTGGACTGGGATCATGTCCAGAGGTCCCTTCCAAGCCCTAACATCCTGTGACCAGCGTGGGGCTCACATGCTGCAGGAGCAGGAATGAGCATTTCCCGGCAACTCATGTCCAAAGGATCACCTTGCCTCATCCCAAAACTGATACAAATGCTACAAAAAGCATTTAACTTTCTAGCAATCAACTAGAAAAGCCTTCAAGCACATGAACAGCAACTGGCCTGACACTTCTTCCCAGGAAATACAACAGGAAGCTTGGTTGCAAACAAGTACTCACCCTTTTCTTGAAGCTGCACCAAGAAAAGCTTTTTGTGCTCTTTGGGTTTTGTAATGTGAGCTGGGATATAAGGATACTGGAAGGGAAAAAAAACCAAAACAACAAGGACAACAAAAAATGGCTTGGTCAGAGCTCTTGAAAACACAATGCAATCTTAAGTGCTCCTCTGTAACTGAGGGAGCACTGTGCAAGCCTCCCCTGTGGCACATAGTGGTGTCTCATGGCATCAAAGCACTCAGGGAAACTGCTGGCCCAGCTGTTGACAGGATCTGGAGGCACCAATACTCATGGCCAGTTAAAACAACCCAAACAGACAGAAATGCTAACAGCAAACTGAGTATGCCCAGTGGCAAAGTGTTTAGAAAGAGAGGAGGGAAACTGTTTTCTTCACAGGGCATCTGCTCCACGTGCAGCAGCACAGGAGAGTCCATTGTGGCTGCAACAGGGATTGAAATGATGCTGGCTGGCTCAGCACAGGACTGGGAGTGATGACACCCAGTGCTTTCTCATCCCATCAGGAGATCACACACAGGACTTTCCAGGGCAAAAAAACCACCAAGTTTGTACTTTCTCCTCAGTCACAGAAAAGAAGTGAAAAGCTAAAAACCAGAGAGCCTAATTCCTTGTGCAGCTCTTGCTCAAAAAGCCCAACTGGGAGGTTGAAGGCTTTGAGAACAATCAATTCTTGACCAAAGAAGATGAAAGTTGAGATGGGTACTCACCTGTGGAGGTTCAAAGTTTGGTCTCCACCAGTTACCAATGCAGTCATCAATGACCCAGTCTTGCTGAACACCATCCTGACGCCCCAGTATCTACCAAACAGCCAGGTACAGTCAGAACTCCAACCACTCTGAGTCAATCTATTTTAGACAGCATATACTGGAAGGGTGAAGACTTGCTGTATTAAGGGTCTGATGGGAGTTCAGAACTGCTCTGGAACAGCTTTTCCTAGAATTTCAGAGCATTTTTGTATCAAGGGACATTACTAAGCAAAAGCCTCCCCTGACAAGACAAGGACACAGTTGAAAGCATTTCAAACCTCATGCTGCATTCAGCTGAACTGAGGTCTTGTCAGAGCAGTGAGGAGAAGGAAAGGCATTAAGCCACCTGCAGAAGTAGGTTTAGCTGACTTGGAGAGCAAGGAAAGTTGACTGGTGCCTTGGGAAGACTATCTCAAAGGCAAGTCCTCATCAGTTTTCTCCACAGCATATCTTATTTCCCATCTGCACCCTCCCTTGCCAGAAGTCAAGCCAAAAAGCAAAGCTGCAAAAGGACACAGGGCTTGAGCAGCAGGGAGGGAGCGGGCAGCTACCAGACCACTCTATCACAGTCCTGATGGAGATAAACAAAAGCTCATTGTTTTCTTTGTTAGCTACCTGAGAACAGCACAACACAGCCACTCAGCAGAAGCTGTTCTCTAAAGCTTTGAGTTGTTAACTCTAAAACAGCCCCACATGCCAGCATCCCAAGGCCACAAAAGAAACAAGACCTCTGTCATCAAGCGTTTGAGCCCTTCCACCTCATCTTCTCCTGGATTGAGTTCACCACCAGGTCTGTGGAAACAAGCAAAGATGAAAACTGAAGTTAGGTTTTTGCTGTCGTTTACTGACTTCCACGGCTAAGGTCGGATGTGCTGCCAGGCAGAGATGGGACAAAGTCACTCAGTTAACAAGTTCCAACTCTACCTGTGCTCAATTTAAACACAGCAGTTGAGCTCTCAGCCAAACTGAGCCTCAAAGGGCTGCTGTATGGCCCTTAAAAAATAATGATTACATGAAACAGGGCAGCTTCAGCAGCGTGAAGTATAACACTACACAGGATATGAAGCAGGACATCTAAAAGCTGAGTTTTAACTACATAAAAGCACCAGAAGCTAAAAAGAAAAAGACCTGTAAAAATTGACTGTAGAATCAGAGAATCAATCAGGTTGGAAAAGACCTCAGAAATCATCAAGTCCAACCTATTACCTAACACCTCATAACAACTAAACCATGACTGTATTTATTCTTAGCTCCAAAGCAGATCCACTGAAGCAAAAAGGAAGCAGAAAAATAGAAGGGATTGTAGTGACAGGAAGAGGGGCAGTGGCTTTGAGCTGGAAGAGGGGAGATTGAGATTGGAGATGAGAAAGAAATGGTTGGCAGTGAGGGTGAGGAGACACTGGAAGAGGTTTGCTCAGGGAGGTTGTGGCTGCCCCCTCCCTGGAGGTGTTCAAGGCCAGGTTGGATGAGGCCTTGAGCAAGCTGGGCTGGTGGGAGGTGTTCCTGCCCACGGCAGTGGGTTTGGAACTAGATGATCCTTAAGGTCCCTCCCAAACTAAACCATTCTATGACTCTATGAAAATAAAACTCAGGTGGGGAACTATCCTGCATTTGATGCCAGATTAACTAAAACAAAAACCAAACCACTAACCCCACATTTTCATCTTTAAGGACTTTTGAGTCTCTTGTGTCCACAAACATCTCCCAAAATCAAGACATAAAAACCCCAAAGGCAGGGATAGGAAGTCTGTTTTCACACACACAACTGAGAGCAAACAATGTGTGCTAAAAACATCAGAGCAGGAATACAAACAGGATAATGTTTAAAACAGAAACCAGGCAACTCCACCAGCACTACAACCACATGATCCAAACACTCCAATTTCACCCTGGCAATAATCTATGAGATGAACTGAAGCATCCTCCTCAAATTCAGTTGTCTGCCTTTCTTCTGTCAGCTCACCCAGGACTCTGTGAGCAGGCAGCATTCTGATCTTACTGGGCTCCAGTGCTTCAGCTCCACTTTACCATTTGTGCCCACAGCATGAAGAGATGTAAGCAGAACAGCTCTCACAAGGGAAGCACAACACACAGCTAATGAGTTTTAAACAGCATCTTGGAACCATAGAATACTTTAGGTTAGAAGGGACCTTAAAGATCATCTAGTTCCAACCCTCTTACCTCAATGATGCACCATAGCTAAGATCTCCAGTCAGTTCCAAACTAAGTCACCTCACTCATAGAATCCTAAGAACCATGGAATGGTTTGGGTTGAAAGGGACTTCAATGCTCATGTAGTCCAAACCCCTGCAGTCAGCAGGGACATCCCCAACTAGAGCAGAGTGTTCAGAGCCCCAAAGAACCTGACCTGCAATGGTTCCAGGGATGGGGCATCTATCACCTCCCTGGGCAACCTGGGCCAGGGTCTCACCACCCACCACACAAAAAGCATTGTTCTTTCTCTCTAGCCTGAATCTCCCTGTTTTAGTTTAAACCATCACCCCTTGTCATGAGCAGAGGCAGAAAAACACACCTGATAGTCTGGGCAAACTTGGGGGGTCTTGCTAAGTCTTGGAAAGAAATGAATCATCTTTAAACCCATATCCTGTTTTAAACAGGCAGAGGTTAGTCTCTTCTCCCAGGCAGCCAGCACCAGAACAAGAGGACACAGTCTCAGGCTGCGCCAGGGGAAGTTCAGGCTGGAGGTCAGGAGGAAGTTTTACACAGAGAGAGTGATTGCCCATTGGAATGGGCTGCCTGGGGAGGTGGTGGAGTCACCATCACTGTAGGTGTTCAGGAGGAGACTTGACAGGGTGCTTGGTGCCATGGGTTAGTTGATTAGGTGGTGTTGGATGATAGGTTGGACGCGATGATCTTGAAGGTCTCTTCCAACCTGGTTTATTCTATTCTATTCTATTCTATCAAGAGAAGTGTGGCCAGCAGGTCAAGGGAGGTGATTTTCCCCCCCTCTACCCTGGTGAGACCCCACCTGGATCACTGTGTCTAGTTCTGGAGACCCTATTAAAAGAAAGATCTGAAGGGCTGGGAGGTGTCCAAGGGTGGGCCAGGAGCATGAGCAGAGGGATGGAGCTGCTCTGCTGTGAGGACAGACTGAGGGAGTTGGGGCTGTTCAGTCTGGAGAAGAGAAGGCTCTGAGGAGACCTTCTTGTGGCCTTACAGTATCTGAAGGGGGCTACAAGAAAGCTGGGGAGGGACTTTCTAGGGTGTCAGGGAGTGATAGGACTGGGGGGGATGGATTCAAGGTAGAGGAGGGGAGATTTAGATTAGACATTAGGAAGAAGTTGTTCCCCATGAGGGTGGTGAGAGACTGGCACAGGTTGCCCAGGGAGGTGGTGGAAGCCTCATGCCTGAAGGTTTTGAAGGCCAGGCTGGATGTGGCTCTGGGCAACTCGTTCTAGTGTGAGGTGTCCCTGCCCCTCCAGGGGGGTTGGAACTGGCTGAGCCTTGAGGTCCCTTCCAGCCCTGACACTTCTGTGGAAACCTCTCCCGGCCAGCTGCCACACCTCAACCTCTAGGCCTCACGTCTAGCAGTCTGTGCCAACAAAGCTCTAGTTAGCTTCAGGAAACAAGAGCCTTACAGCTTGAAGAAAGTGGTGCCCAGCTGCAGCAGCAGCACGTGGGGCAGCCTGTGCTCGTGGACAATCAGCACCCCTTCCACCGTCCGCCTCATGCCGATCTTGTCGAACTCCTCCCTCATGCGCTGGAAGCGGGCTGCCACCGAGCTGTCCTTCTCATAGAGGGGCTCCTTTGTGCCAAAGGTGTAGTTGGTCAAAGGATACCTATAAAGTGAGGGGAGGAAAGTTAGGTCCCAATGAGAAACCCGGGTTGTGAATTGCTATGACGCGGCGCCCACCCTCAGCGCGGCCTCCCGAGCGCGGCAGAAGGGAAAGGCGCCCGGGGGGGCTAGGAGCTGCTCATGGGACTCACAGAACAGCTTGGGTTGGAAGGAACCTGAAAGATCATCCAGCTCCAAACCCCTGCCATGGGCAAGCACACCTTCCACTAGACCTTGTTTATGAGGCCCCAGAAGTCCTGCACCAGCAGGCAGCCTCCCCCAGAGCCCTAACCCAGCAGGCCACCCCCTCCGCCCAAGCCCTACCCCAGCTGGCAGGCCACCCCCCCAAAGCCCTGCTGATACTGTGGTGCTGGCTCAAGGAAAGGAACCCAGAACCACCACCAGCAACTTATTCAGCAACCACACCTCTTTGATCTCCACATCACAGAGACAAGGCAGCTGAAGGGCTCAATGGAGATGGGAATGAAACAGGAGAGAAAAGCTCTGGGAGGAAGGGAGCTGCAGGGAGCTGCAGGGAGCTGCAGGGAGCTGCAGGGAGCTGCAGGGAGCTGCAGGGAGCTGCAGGGAGCTGCAGGGAGCTGCAGGGAGCTGCAGGGAGCTGCAGGGAGCTGCAGGGAGCTGCAGGGAGCTGCAGGGAGCTGCAGGGAGCTGCAGGGAGCTGCAGGGAGCTGCAGGGAGCTGCAGGGAGCTGCAGGGAGCTGCAGGGAGCTGCAGGGAGCTGCAGGGAGCTGCAGGGAGCTGCAGGGAGCTGCAGGGAGCTGCAGGGAGCTGCAGGGAGCTGCAGGGAGCTGCAGGGAGCTGCAGGGAGCTGCAGGGAGCTGCAGGGAGCTGCAGGGAGCTGCAGGGAGCTGCAGGGAGCTGCAGGGAGCTGCAGGGAGCTGCAGGGAGCTGCAGGGAGCTGCAGGGAGCTGCAGGGAGCTGCAGGGAGCTGCAGGGAGCTGCAGGGAGCTGCAGGGAGCTGCAGGGAGCTGCAGGGAGCTGCAGGGAGCTGCAGGGAGCTGCAGGGAGCTGCAGGGAGCTGCAGGGAGCTGCAGGGAGCTGCAGGGAGCTGCAGGGAGCTGCAGGGAGCTGCAGGGAGCTGCAGGGAGCTGCAGGGAGCTGCAGGGAGCTGCAGGGAGCTGCAGGGAGCTGCAGGGCTCTTCAGCAGAAGAAATGAAATACCAGAGATCTAAACTACTAGAAGTGGTTGTTTTGAAGTGGGAAATCGGACATCTGGGTCACAGAAGAGGAACAATGCTGAGTGCCTAAGTGCAGGGCCTGGAGAAAGATCGAAGTTTGAGCAGGGCTAAGTGCTGGGCACCTGAATCCTCTCATGGCAGAACACTAAGAGGTTTAGCTAGGTGGGAGGGACTGAAAAAAAAGCCAGAAAAGAAGTGAAAGCTTAGGTAAGAAATCAGTCAGTCCTAGAGAGCACAGAGGGCAACAGGAAAATGCACAATAAAATCCAGGCAACACAGAAGTCTGATAGCAGGAGGCCTGGAGGGAGCACAGGACTAGCTGGCCAGGTGAAAAAGGGAGAAGAACACAGGTTGTGGGCAGAGCAGTAAGGAGCTATCCCTGTGGCTTTCTGGACTTGCAGCACACAGCAGCTGATTGAACAGAAGGAATGACTGACTTCATGGGGAATGAGCTCCTGCAGATGAATCTCAGCAGCCATTCTTTGCCCAGTATTCCATCACAGAATTGTTTTGGTTGGAACAGATCTTTGAGAAGCTCAAAGCCAACCCTTAACCCAGACCTGCCAGGTCCCCACCAAGCCGTGGCCCTCAGCACAACAGCTCCATGGCTTTTAAAGACTTCCAGGAATGGGAACTCCACCACTACCTTAGGCTGCCTGTTCCAGGCCTTAATGTTCCTCATATCCAAACTAAACCTTCCCTGGGGCAATTTGAGGCCCTTTCCTCTTGTCCTGTCCCTTGTTCCCTGAGAGAAGAGACCAACCCCCACCCAGGTCCAACTTCCTTTCAGGGAGCTGTAGAGAGCAATGAGGTCCTCCTTCAACCTCCTTTTCTCCAGCTCAAACAACCTCAGTTCCCTCAGCTGCTCTTCACAAGACTCAGAGTCTAAATCAAGATATCAAACTTAAGTTGTATGCACACTTCTCCTCCTCCCCACCCCCTAGATTCCCCACTTTTTACAGGGAGGGGATCACAACCAGCTGCAGTAGTTGCAGCCCTCTCTCCTGTACACAAGAGAGCCCAAACAAGCAGCTTCCCAACTGCAGGTTTATTTATCAACAAGCTTCCCTACTTTTGCTGACAGCTCAGATCCACCCACACCTCTCCTTCCACTCACTTCCAGTTTTAGCTCCACAGAGAGCTGCACTACACTAACCCACACTTTGCTAAGGTGGGCACATCCAAGCTCTGAAAAACAGAGCTGCCTTGCACAATAAATAATGATAACACAGCTTCCTGCTGAGTCTTTCCTTCACAAATGCCCTAAAAATATTCCAGTCTCTGCAGTTTGTCTTTGAACTTCCCCAAGACTCTTTCTGTGAATAAATTCAGCTAGACCAAGACAATCCACATCAGTCTGTGATCAATTGCTGGTATGGAACACTGACTGCCCCAGCTAACATCCTGCTGTCTCTACCACTTGACAAATCCACTCAGCACAGAAGACATCCACCAGAGCCCACTGGAAGCTGAAGTTTTGTGGCTTCTCGTCTGAAGGAAAAAATATCCATTGGTAAATAGACTTCACCTACAACAGAAGATTTCTTTTGCATTTCAATTACAATGCCCACACCAGAAGCCAGCAAACACCCTGCACACCTCACCACATCCCACTGCCTCTACAGGGTGAGCCCACGGCCCACCCAGGCCTGTTTCTGTGTCTCCAGGGGGAGGTGCCCAGGAAAGCACACAGGAGAGAAGCGCAGGTGATGTTTTCGCCTCCTCTCAACACCACCTGCGTTACCGGGGGTTCATCCCGAGTCAGAAGCTGCTTCTACACGCTAAAGCACCCACACTAAACGCCCCCACCCCGTTCCCCGAGGGCTGCCAAGCTCCCAGCACCCACAACACGGTGCCCTGCGGTGGGTCACAGCTTCACAACGCGCCCTGGTAGAGGGGCCCAGACCCCTCGCCGGCAACCGGGCTCTCCCGCCGCTCTCCCCTCAACCCCGCGGCCGGCGAGGGCCTGAAGCCCCGGCTGACTCTACTGAGGGAAAGCCTCCCGCAGGCTGCCCGAGGTCGGCACAGTGGCTCCTGACCGAGCGGGGAAGGCTCGCTAGCGGGACGGGATGGGGGCAGGGCCCGGGCAGGCCCGAGGCGGCGCTCACAGGTTAATGGTCCTCTCCAGCGTGAGCGGCTTCGTCTGCTGGATGTACTTGTTCCCGAACTGGTTCACCCCGCGGGGCCAGCCGGTCTGCGAACGGTTGGGCGGCACTACAGACATGGCGGCGCGGCGGGAGGCGGCAAGGGAGTGCTCAGTGCCCAGCGGCGGGAACCGCGTCCGCCATCAACCTCCCCGCCAGGCCGCACACTCTCGGCGCGGCGCCGTGCCGGAACCGCCCACAGCGCTTCCGGCGCGACCATCGAGAGGAGCCGCTCTGCCACCCAGGAGAGTGGGACGCCCTCTCATTGGCCCTTTTTGGCCGCGCTCCGCCCTCTCTCCTCTCACTCATTCGTCAGTGGAGGAGGGTTCCGCCTCCTTGCGCGATCCGATTGGCGTGGTGGATGGCGCTGGGGCCGCTGGGAGCTGTAGGCAGAGCGGAAGGCGGCTATGGGCGCTAAGCGGCGTGGGGTATCGGCGGCGCCGGCAGCGGGGAAGAAACGCGGGAAGCGGGACGTTTGCGCTGAGCTCTGCGCTGCTCTCAGCGACCCGGCGCTGAAGGAGCGGGCGACGGAGGCCTGGGAGCGCGGGGAGTCGCTGCACCATGGTACGGCCCGGCCAAGCTCCCATCCCCTGGCCCATGCGGCGGCGATCAGACACCTTCTCCGCTCACCGGCGGCGTTTCCCTTGCAGAGGCGGCGGTGGTGGAACCGGCCCCGTTCCGGCACGGCGTCATCCCCGGCTTCCTGGCAGAACCGGCCTTCGCGGAGGCGCTGCGCGATGAGCTGCTGGGACTTGACTTCCGCAGGCGGCAGAACGACCTCCTCTCCCTGCAGCAGGTGGGCCCCGGGCTGGGCCGAGCCGGGCCGGGCCGGGCCGGGTCACGTCACGTCGTCCTAACCTTTGTTCCACTTTTCCATGGGCCGCCGCAGTCCGAGGACCTCGGGGCAAGGTCGGAGCCCCACATCGCCGCGCTGAGGTAAAGCGCCGCTTTGGGGCTTGCACTGCGCCGGGTCTGCCTTTCGGGGAGGGGAAAAACTCTGGTGGCTCCGCGGGGAGGGCGAGGACTCCGGGATGGACTGGGCCTTCTGTCACGGTGGCCAAGCCAGGAAAGACTGCACCTCTTCGGTGCAGGTCGTGGCACTGACGCCTGTTAAGAGTTTTGCTCCGATCTGATTCAGCCCTGGAGCATCTGTCACTTCTGGACTGTGTGAGCCGTTCCCCTCCCAGCTGCCTCACACTTGCTGCTGGTCATTGCCAGCCGTGTTGTGAACACTGGCATGCTTTCCTAGCCAGCTCCTGGGTGGTTCTGGCATCAGCACAGGTAACTGTTTACATAGCTGGGAGGCAATGAATTTGAGATCATCAAGTCCAACCTATCACCCAACACCATCTAATCAAGTCAACCATGGCAACAAGCACCCCAGCCAGTCTCTTCCCAAACACCTCCAATGATGGTGACTCCACCACCTCCCTGGGCAGCCCATTCCAATGGGCAACCTCTCTTTCTATGAAGAACTTCTTCCTAACATCCAGCTTAAACCTCCCCTGGCACAGCTTGAGACTGTGTCCTCTTGTTCTGGTGCTGGGTGCCTGGGAGAGGAGACCAACCCCCACCTGGCTACAACCTCCCTTCAGGGAGTTGGAGAGAGCAAGAAGGTCTCCCCTGAGCCTCCTCTTCTCCAGAGGCTTTGGTGATAATGTGACATCACAGACAAAGACACTTACCTTGTGTTTGTCTTCCCAGGCATGCCCTGTGTGAGGAATTCCGAGCATGGCTTTCTGCTGTGACCCAGATCGAGCTGGAGCCCACTCTTGACATCTCCTGTGCTAAATATGAATATACTGGTCAGTCTGTTAGAATCACTTTTGTGGGGAAAGACTTTTAAGATCATCAAACCCAACCATCATTTAACTCTACTAGGGCCACTATTACACCTTAGAATCATAGAATCAACAAGGTTGGAAAAGACCTCAGAGATCAAGTCCAACCTGTCACCCAACACCTCATGGCTACTAAACCATGGCACCAAGTGCCACATCCAATCCCCTCTTGAACACCTCCAGGGATGGGGACTCCACCACCTCCCTGGGCAGCACATCCCAATGGCCAATCTCTCTTTCTGGGAAGAACTTTCTCCTCACCTTGAGCCTAACCTTCTCCTTGAGCACCATATCTAGACTTGCTTTTGAACAGCTCCAGGGATGGGGATTCAGTCACTTCCCCAAGCAGCCTGCTCCAGTCTTTGAGAACCCTTTGGGTAGAGAATTTTTACCTAATATCCAACCTAAACCTCCCCTGGTGCAATCTGATGCCATTTCCTCTTGTTCTATCAGTTGTGACATGTGAGAAGAGACCAACCCCCCACCTCTCTACCATCTCCTTTCAGGGAGCTGTAGAGAACAATCCTTTCCCTCAAGTTTCTATAGGTGGGTAGGGAACAATATGCCTACAGAATACCCACCACAGCCCCTTCCTGGTTTCAGAGGGTTCTAGATGCTATGGGCAGTCTCAGAAAATGAAGTCCCAAGTATGAAACAGCTGTTGCTGTGGTCATGTCACTGATGGTTTTAATTGGGCCTAGTGTTGCAAGCTCCCAGCTTTGGGGAGAAGTGCAGCCCATGTTTGTGTGCCTGCTTCCATGCAAAAGGGTGACCTGTTCAGCTTCCTAATGCCACAGCTGAGCTGGTGAAGCCTGATGCTAAATTGCCACCTTGGTGAGGCCAGGTCACCACTGTTCAGTGAGTAGATTCAGATTGGATGTTAGGAAGAAGTTCTTGCCCAGGAGGGTGGTGAGACACTGGCACAGGTTGCCCAGGGAGGTGGTGGAAGCCTCATCCCTGGAGGTTTTTAAGCCAGCTCTGGGCAACCTGCTGTAGTGTGAGGTGTCCCTGCCCATGGCAGGGGGGTTGGAACTGGCTGAGCCTTGAGGTCCCTTCCAGCCCTGACAATTCCATGATTCTATGATCCCTGCCCTGGTCCTGCTGGCCACCCTACTGCTGATCCAGGCCTTGGATGCTGTTGGCCTCGGCCACCTGAGCACACTTCTGGCTCACGTTCCTGTGGCTCTCACCCAGTAGTTGCAGGTCTTGGGCTGCTGCTGATGTTGCCAAGCAGAAATGCCCTGCTGGAAAGGGTTTAACTGTTGTATGCTTGGTGGGGACAAAGCTGGGGAGCAGGCACTGGTCTGAATGATGCCTGTGGTGGAAAGGCCCTGCTGCAGCAAAGCCTCTCACTGCAGATGTCTTGCTGTGCCACGACGACGAGCTGGAAGGTCGGAGAATTGCTTTCATCCTCTACCTTGTCCCAGCCTGGGAGAAAAGCGATGGGGGAACGCTGGACCTGTACAGCACTGATGGTAAGAACTCCCAGCTGGCTGGAAAAGATGCAGCTTGCATGTTCCCAGCAGCAGCTCCCTCCTCAAACAAGATAAAGAGTTCCCCCTTAGTCCACTGCAGCTGATGTATAGATAGAAGTTGTACCTCACTCTGAGTTGGCCCTCAGGTGGCTGGAAAAGGTGGAGCTTCTGTGCTCCTTGCAGCAGCTCTCTCCTCCAACAAGATAAAGAGTTCCTCCTTAGCCCATAGCAGCTGATGTTTAGGTAAAAGTTGTTCCTCACTCTGAGTTGGCCCTCAGGTGGCTGGAAAAGGTGGAGCTTCTGTGCTCCTTGCAGCAGCTCTCTCTTCAAACAGCAGACAAAGAGTTCCTCCTTAGTCCACTGAAGCTGATGTACAGATCAAAGTTGCACCTTTGTAGCAGTTCTAACAGGCCTTGCAAGCACTCTGATGGGTGGCAGTAGAGGAAGAGGAGGAGGTGATGAAGAGGGGAATCCTTTTTTTAACCTGCTTTTTGCAAGGGCCAAGAGTGGAGGCAGGAGGGAAACGATGGAGCATCAAAGGGATGGAGACAACTTCTTTTTCCAGCCATGGAATCCACTGATTCCTCATGGAGCCCATGCCCCAAGCTCCATCCCTTACTCTCAGGTGTCTCAGCAGTGGCAGTTTCTGGTGAGCTCCAGCTGCTGTCTTAACCAGAGGGTGTTTGCTTCCTCCTCAGAACACTTGGAGCCAGAGCAGATCATCAAGTCCTTAGTGCCTTCCTGGAACACCCTGGTTTTCTTTGAAGTGTCTCCAGTCTCTTTCCACCAGGCAAGGAGCTGTCTCTCCTTCATTTCCCAGTTCCCATCGTTGTGGTTATTCACTGTGTGTGGTGGGGAGGGGGGAGGGAAAGGGAAGAGAAATGTTGTGTGCTAAAGGCAGGGCTTCAAGGAGGACAAGAACTGACAAAGCCAACTTCTAAACTGTCAGTTCATCATCCTAGGGGAAGAAAACTTTCCATTTCTGCTTTTTGTTGCCATCCTGGCAAGCCACAGCTGTGGGTTGGGCTGTGGGGAGGAGGGAGATTTTTGTTTGCTGGTTTTAAACTCATTCACATTTTTCATGTGGATGCCATATGACTTTGCTCCAGAAGAGCTCCTCACCTTGCCAGCTTCATCCCCCTCCTAGTGGGGTACCCTACAGCAGAAATGCTGAGGTGGTTAAGTAGCACTTGGTGCTGTTCTCCTGGGAACAGGACAAACAGTGGAACTGGAGGGGGCAAACACCTGGCTGAAAGCTGGAACTGACCACAGACCCTAACAAACAGGGCCAAAGAGCAGGTCAGAGATGAAGATCAGTGATGGAGGTTGGGCATGCCCTCAGCTGGGCAGCTCAGGGGGGGCTTTAGTTTTGTGTCTTTTGTCTTACAATTAATTATCAGAAGCATCTACCTGGTCCTTGCCCTGATTGTCTTCAGGTGGTGATTTCATCTTGTCACCAAAACCCATGTTCCACTGGGCCTTGTGGCTGCCTCCTCCTGACCTAAACTGAATCCCACACACAGAGTCCTGTGAGCTGTCCCTGATGTTGTTAGAACAGGCAAACAAAACCCTGCTTCAGTAACCAACTTACTTGAAAATGAGCATTAAGCTTAAGGGGGAGAGCTGTGACTCAAAGCCTCCCACACCTGCACCTCCCTGGTGGTGCCCAGAGCATTTCCTGGAGCACTGTGGCGTTTCTGGTCAAGTGTAGAGCCTACAGCTCGCCACCAGAGGACTCTTGTTTCCCGTTCCTGAGCTTCCTCCTGCCTCCATCACACTGTTATAAAAACCCCAACAAGCCAGCAAACAAAAATCCCAGCACAAGGTCTTTGTCCACAACGGTCTGGGGCTTGCAGTCAGTGATAAAGGGGATGGCTTTGACTTCAGGCTGCTACAGTGCAGCACTCCAGAGTGGGAAATGGCTCCATTCAGCCCAAGTTGCCTCTGATGAAATGAACATTTAATGGTGGCCAGCAGTGTGAAAGCCAGGGGTTTCCACTGAGCAAGGTAAATCCTACAACCAATCATTTGGTTGCAAGAGGGCTTTAAGGTCATTGAGTCCAACCATTCTCTAACTCTGCCAAGGCTGCTGCTAAACCCTGGCCCTCAGCATCACACCTCTGCCTCTTTGAAACATCTCCAGGGATGGGGATTCAACCACTAGGGAGCCTGAGAACCCTTCCAGTGGAGAAGTTTCTGCTAATGACCATCCTGAACCTCCCCTGGTGCACCCTGAGGCCATTTCCTCTTGGCCTGTTATGTGTTACTTTAGGAGAAGAGACCAACCCCAGCTCACTGCAACCTCCTTTCAGGGAGCTGTAGAGAGCAATGAGGGCTCCCCTCAGCCTCCTCTTCTCCACACTAAACACCCCAGGTCCCTCAGCTGCTCCTCCCCAGCCCTGTTCTCCAGACCCTTCCCCAGCTTGGTTGCCCTACTCTGGACTCAGTCCAGCACCTCAATGTCCTTCCTGTAGTGAGAGCCCCAAAACTGAAGCCAGTACTCAACCTTGCCAGGATAGAGGGTCACTGCCTGACCAACAGGTAGATCTTCAATCCAGAGCCAAAAGCATCAGGCAGGTGCCCTTCATGATGCTTTGTGCTGCAGCACTTCTGGGAGAGGAGACTAACCCAGCTTAGTCTGCTGTGGCCCACAGGTACTCAAAGGTTTCTGAGCTTCCAGATGAAGCTGATTTGTCCAGCCTGTCCCAGCTGGTTCCTCAACAGAACAAATGGTGGCAAGGTGAAACACCATTCCTCAGTGACTCAAAGCTCTGCCACAGAGGGAAAGGATTCTGCTGGGAGCTTGGAGTCAAAGCTTAGACTGAGATTATGGAAACCTACAGTGAAGGGCAACCAAGCTGGGGAAGGGTGTGGAGAACAGGGCTGGGGAGGAGCAGCTGGGGGAACTGGGGGTGTTCAGCCTGGAGAAAAGGAGGCTGAGGAGAGACCTCATTGCTCTCTACAGCTCCCTGAAAGGAGGTTGCAGTGAGGCTGGGGTTGGTCTCTTCTCCCTAGTCCCAGGAAATGGCCTGAAATTGTGTCAGGGGAGGCTTAGCTTGGAGGTGAGGAAAAATTCCTTTGCTGCAAGAGTGGTCAGGGATTGGCACAGGAGGTGGTGGAGTCCCCATGCCTGGGAGGTGTTCCAGAAAGGTGTGGCCATGGCACTTGGGGCCATGGTTTGATGGCAGTGGTGCTGTTGGGTTGCTGGTTGGACTGGATGCCCTCAGAGGGCTTTTCTCTCCCAAACAATGCCATGATTCTATGAGTTGCAGCGTTAGGCTTTGCCTCCCGTAAGGCAAGAATCACCCAGCCCGCTCCAGCCCCTGCTTGGCTCCCTAGAGCCCGGCCCCTGTCCACTGAGAGCCCAGGGTGCCCGTGGCAGCTGGCCCCGGGGTGTCCTGCGCTGTGAACAGCACGCTGTGAACAGCACGCTGCTGCCCTCCCGGTTGCAGGTGTCGGAGGTGGTGTCGCCCAAGTGCCGCCTGTCCCTCAGCGGCTGGTTCCACGGCCCCGCCGCCGCCAGAGCCGTGCGCCGCAGCCGGGCCGCGCTGCCCCGGAGCCCACACCTGCCCTACGACGTGAGCGAGCCAGCGCCCCGCGCCGCGAGCCAGCGCCCCGCGCCGCGAGCCAGCGCCCCGCGCCGCGCCAGCGCCCCGCGCCGCGAGCCAGCGCCCCGCGCCGCGAGCCAGCGCCCCGCGCCGCGAGCCAGCGCCCCGCGCCGCGAGCCAGCGCCCCGCGCCGCGCCAGCGCCGCTGCCCTCTGCCTCCCGCCCCTGCGGCACCTGCCACAGCACGCTTCCCGCTCCGCCTCAGCCCCCGCGGCCGCTCCCGGCCTCCCCAAGGGGCTCGCCCTGCTTCCTCTTCTGAAGGGTCACCGAATCCTGGAACAGCTTAGGTTGGAAGGGACCTTAAAGAGCATCAGGCTGCCCAGGGAGGTGATGGGAGCCTCACCCCTGGAGGGTTTTAAGGCCAGGCTGGGTGTGGCTGTGAGCAACCTGCTGTAGTGTGAGGTGTCCCTGCCCATGGCAGGGGGGGTCGAGGTGAGGAGAAAGTTCTTCCCAGAGAGAGTTGTTGGCCATTGGGATGTGCTGCCCAGGGAGGTGGTGGAGTCCCCATCCCTGGAGGTGTTCAAGAGGGGATTGGATGTGGCACTTGGTGCCATGGTTTAGTAGCCATGAGGTGTTGGGTGACAGGTTGGCCTTGATGATCTCTGAGGTCTTTTCCAACCTGATTGATTCTATGAACTGGATGAGCCTTCAGGTCCCTTCCAACCCTAACAATTCCATGATTCTGTGATCTAGTTCCAGCCCACTGCCATGGGCCTCTAGAGACACCTTCCACTAGAGCAGGCTGAGGGAGTTTGGACTGTTCAGCCTGGAGAAGAGAAGGCTCTGGGGAGACCTTCTTGTGGCCTTCCAGTATCCTGGGCTGGTGGGAGGTGTCCCTGCCCATGGCAGGGGGGTGTTAAAACTGGATGAGCTTCAAAGTCCCTTCCAACCCAACCTATTCTCTGCTGTTTACCTTCTTGGCCTACAGCAGTGCACAGAATGCAACAAGTGCTTGTGGTGCAATGAGTTAGGGGAAGGAATTGTGTGGAAGTGGGGAGGGATGCAGCCCTTTGGTCAGCTGGGAAGGGGAGGGGGGGCAGAATTCCTTCCTACTTTTCCAAACCCAGCATTCAAAGCCCTTTTCCTTCCAGCATGAAATCCTGTATGAGTGGATCAATCAGGTTTATTTGGACATGGACACCCAAGCTCAAATCCAGGAGGAGTTTGAGGAGCGCTCAGAAATCCTCCTGAAGGATTTTCTGCAGGTGAGCCCAGGGGTCACTCTGAGGGGGGTCTGCCAGGAGGGGTGACAGAGCTGGCAGGGACCAGTCTGGGAAGGGCCTTGCCCATTCAGCTGTCAGCTAAACCACCTTCTAGCTCCCCTCCTTAGAAGAGAATGGTCAGATGGCCCCTCAGGTGGCTCAGTTGGTAGCGCATCAGACCCTTAATGGGAAGGTCGTGTGTTCAAGCCTGCAGCGGGCAGTAGTGTTCTCTCTACTCTAGTCATGAGGTCTGTGGTGACAGATTGGACTCGATGATCTTTGAGGTCTCTTCCAACCTTAGGAATACTGAAATGGTGAGGGGTGTACACTGAAAGGAACAGGAGAAATCATGCCATCAGCAAATGGCTCAGGGGATGGTGCCAGAAGGGGAAAAAAATTTTCACATGTGATGAGGAAAAGGCTGAGGTACTTAATAACTTCTTTACCTCAGTCTTCACTGCAAGGGCCTCTAGCCACACTCCTGATGTTATGGAAGTCAAAGCCAGGGACGGGGAGGAAGAACTGCCCATTGTAAGTGCAGATCAGGTTCGTGATCATCTGAAGAACCTGAAAGTGTTCAAGTCCATGGGACCCGACGGGATACACCCACGGGTGCTGAGAGAACTGGCAGATGAGGTTGCTAAACCCCTCTCTATTATATTTCAAAAGTCCTGGCAGTCTGGTGAAGTCCCCACAGACTGGAAAAGGGGAAACATTGCCCCCATCTTCAAAAAGGGCAAGAAGGAGGAACCAGGAAACTACAGGCCAGTCAGTCTCACCTCTGTGCCTGGAAAGATCATGGAACAGATCCTCCTGGAGTCACTACTCGCTCAAAAGAATAGTGAAGAGGTGATTGGGAACAGTCAGCATGGCTTTGCCAAGGGCAAATCCTGCCTGACCAACCTGGTGGCCTTCTATGAGCAGGTGACAAAATTAATAGACGAGGGGCGAGCAACTGATGTCGTTTACCTGGACCTGAGCAAAGCCTTCGACACTGTCCCACACCACATCCTGGTCTCCAAACTGGTGACACATGGGTTTGATTGGTGGACCACTAGATGGATAAGGAACTGGCTTGATGGCCGCACCCAAAGAGTGGCTGTCAATGGCTCCATGTCCCAGTGGAGGCCAGTGACAAGTGGAGTCCCTCAGGGATCAGTCCTGGGACCTGTCTTATTCAACATCTTTGTGGGGGACATGGACAGTGGCATTGAGTGCACCCTCTGCAAGTTTGCTGATGACACCAAGCTGTGTGGTGCAGCAGACACGCTGGAGGGAAGGGAGGCCATCCAGAGGGACCTTGACAGGCTGGAGAGGTGGGCACAGGCCAACCTCATGAAGTTCAATAGGAGCAAGTGCAGGGTCCTGCATCTGGGTCGAGGCAATCCCAGGCACAAATACAGGCTGGGCAGTGACTGGCTGGAGGATAGCCCTGAGGAGAGAGACTTGGGGGTGATGGTGGACAAAAAGCTCAACATGAGCTCTCAGTGTGCACTTGCAGCCCACAAAGCCAATCAGATCCTGGGCTGCATCAGGAGAAGTGTGGCTAGCAGGTCGAGGGAGGTGATCCTCCCCCTCTACTCAGCCCTGGTGAGACCCCACCTGGAGTACTGTGTCCAGTTCTGGAGTCCCTATTACAAGAGGGATGTGGAGGTGCTGGAACGTGTCCAGAGAAGGGCCACGAGGATGATCAGAGGGCTGGAGCACCTCTCCTATGAGGACAGACTGAAGGAGTTGGGGCTGTTCAGTCTGCAGAAGAGAAGGCTCCGAGGAGACCTAATTGTCGCCTTCCAGTATCTGAAGGGGGCCTACAGGAAGGCTGGGGAAGGACTTCTCAGGATATCAGGTAGTGATAGGACTAGGGGGAATGGAATGAAGCTGGAGGTGGGGAGATTCAGGCTGGATGTGAGGAGGAGGTTCTTCACCATGAGAGTGGTGAAACCCTGGAATGGGTTGTCCAGGGAGGTGGTCGAGGCCCCGTCCCTGGGGGTGTTTAAGAGCAGGCTGGATGAGGCTCTGTCTAGCCTGATCTAGTGTGGGGTGTCCCTGCCCATGGCAGGGGGGTTGGAACTAGATGATCCTTGTGGTCCCTTCCAACCCTGAATGAAACTATGAAACTATGAAACTATGAAGATGACCTCCAGAGAGGATCCCACTCAGAGGTAGATCCCTTCTGCCTCACTGCAGGAGGACTCACCAAAACCCAAGCACTTTGCTTCCAACGTCCTTGTTGCCTGGAAAAGCAAAGCAGAAGGATGGAAACACACATCATCCTTCCTGCTTCCTAGGCTTGTGGTGACCAGAGTGTCCTTTCCTGTCCCTCAAGCTCTTGCAGCACTTGGGGGTCTTGACCTGTGTGTGAAAAAAAGACTCAATCATAGAATCCTTTTGGTTGGAAGAGACAACTTTAAGGTCATTAGGTCCAACCTCATCTACCAGGCTTCCTTCTCAGTGGTTTAGTCTGACTTGAAAGGCTGATTTCCCTCTGCAGGCCTTCCCTAGGGCAGTGAAACTGCAGGCTGGCCCAGAGGAGCATTTGATACCTGTTGGCCACTGGCATGGTGCCCACCTAGCTCTGCCCTTTGGTTCCACAGTCCTTGGGTGCCTCAAGCAAGCTAGAGAAACACTAGGGTGCCTTGTCTGCCGCTAGCACACCAAGGGGGACCTGGGAGCTAAATGGCAACCTTTGGGCACTACCTTTCTCCTCTCCTAGAAAGAGAAATACCAACTGCTCTGTGAAGCTCTGGAGAGCCAAGACATCCAGTGGAGCAGCCGGGGGCCTGCCAATAAAAGGTGGGAGATGCCAGTGTCCATTGATCAGGCCAAGCAGGAGCTGCCATGAGGCTGCACTGGTTGGTGCTGCCCCCCCCATGGAGGTGCTCCTGGTTGCTTCCCCACTGCTGCTACCTCTGCTGTCTTTCAGGCTCTATGAGGCAGCAGATGAGGACAGCCTGCCTGAGGGCCTGAAGAAGTTCCTGCAGTTCCTACGCTCCGAGGCTTTGTTCTTACTCCTCTCCAACTTCACTGGCCTGAAGCTGCACTTCCTGGCTCCCTCTGAGGAGGATGAAGATGCTGGGGAAGGACAAGCAGCAGACAGTGCTGGGCACAGCAGTCCCAAAGCTGGGCAGGAGGAGACTGGAGCAGGTGCTGATGGCAGCCCCCAGCAGCCTGCCAGCGTGGCTGAAGCACAGGATGGGGAGGCACAGAATGGTGAGTCCAGCAGCAGGGGGAAAGGATTTGAGCAGAACCAGGGCATGAAGGATGCTGGCAGCAGAATTCCCAGGCACTGCCATGGAGCTAGGATTTCATTGTGTACTGCAGCCAGCATAAGGAGGGGGGGCTTGAAGCATGTCAGGCTGGGGATCCAGTAGAAGTGGCCATCAGAGGAGTTGGAATAAAATCACAGAGAGAATCACAGACTGATTTGGCTTAGGAGGGACCTTTCAGGGTCCTCTAGTCCAAGCTTCCTCCTGCAGGCCCCAGGGACATCTTCAGCTAGAGCAGGTTGCTCAACAGCACCAATTCCATGAATGCCAAATGAATCTCATCTTTGCTAGCCAGGATGTCCCATTGCTGACATCCAGGGGGCTGTTGAGGCTGGCAGAGGTGTTGCCTTCAGGGACTGGGTTTCTAAGTCTCTCTAGTTGTGAGCTGGACACTTTCTTCCTTTTGATGTGGTCTCAGACCAAACTTTGGGTGAAGCAGGACTGACAGATTACTGGGCAGCTAATGACCAGCCTTCTCCTCACCCATGCCTTAACTGCCACCCTTAGGTCTGTTCAAAATGCTGTCTTCAAGTGAGTTAAGTGAGTTGATGAGATGGTGTGGGATGATAGGTTGGACTTGATGATCTCAAAGGTCTCTTCCAACCTGCTTAATTCTATTCTATTTTAAATCATTTCTGTGAGTTAGAGCCATGAGGAAGAAAAAAACTAAGCCCACCCAAAGGCTTCCCCAAGTTCTGTCACACCTCCTGGGAGGCACATGAAGAGTGAGTTTGGAGTAGTATCCTTCTTCTCCAAAGCTCTGGCAGGGTCAGTGTACTTCCAGAGCTGATGGGTTGCTGGCTCCTGAGGTTCAGAGCTCCACTGTAGATCTGAAGGGGACAAAACAAACCCCTGGTTAAACCAAAGCACATCACAGCTTGGACCTGTCCAAGAGCAAATCCTGGCCCCTCCCCTCCACGCTGGTCACAGGATGTAACTTGGAGCTACCTCCAGGAAAGCAGGTAGCAAGAGGCAGACTGCTCTAGTGGGAGGTGTCCCTACTCAGGGCAGTAGGGTTGGACCTAGATGATCTTCAAGGACCCTTCCAACTCAAACCATTCTGTGATTCCATGAGGTCTGTGGGTTTCCATTGTCATCCCTTTAGCCTTTGCTGGGACCAGCTGCAGCGTGGTGTGGCAGTGCAGGGACAGGGCTCCTACAAGCCTTGAGCTTTGCAGGGAGCAGCTGTTGCACAGCTTCACCCTTCTCCCTGGCCTGTTTGTCCCCTTTCCTAGGCTCAGGTTCCACCCCAGTGTGCACAGGGGAGCTGAGGCACTGGACCCATGGGCACTACACTCTGGTCCACGACACTCAAGCAACAGAGTTTGCTCTTGACCTGCTCTTCTACTGTGGCTGTGGAGGTAAGTGGGTGAAAGAGGAAGGCCAGGCTCTCCTGAGGAGGTTTTTGTGATGGGGCCACTTCTGAGCGCTCAGCAGTGCTACAGCAGCCCCAAGGGCCTTGCCTTTACCCACACAGAACTCGATCCCAGCCCTGGCTGCTGCATAAGCTCCGTTTTCAGTCATCCTTGCACAAAGGGTTGGGCTCATGGCCTTGGGCTCCTCTCTGCCTGTTCCTGCTGGAGCCAGCAGGTGGCGCTGGGGCAGAGGGAAAGGCTGCAGCTGCCAGCCCTGCCCCGGCCCTGGGCAGGGTGGAGGGGGCAGGTGGGCAAAGTGCCCACCGAAGTGAATGGAATGGAATAGAATTAACCAAGTTGGAAGAGACCTTCAAGATCACCAAGTCCAACCTATCACCCAACACCATCTGATCAACCAAACCATGGCACCAAGCACCCCAGCCAGGCTCTTCCTAAACACCTCCAGGGATGGGGACTCCACCACCTCCCTGGGCAGCACATCCCAATGGCCAACCTCTCTTGCTGGGAAGAATTTCTTCCTGACATCCAGCCTAAGCCTCCCCTGGCACAGCTTGAGACTGTGTCTTCTTGTTCTGGTGATGCTTGTCTGGGACAAGAGACCAACCCCCACCTGGCTACAACCTCCCTTCAGGCAGTTGGAGACAGCAAGAAGGTCTCCCCTGAGCCTCCTCTTCTCCAGGCTAAGCAACCCCAGCTCCCTCAGCCTCTCCTCACAGGGCTGTGCTCCTACCCCATTTCTTCCTCCCTCTCATCAAAAGGATTGCTGCACCTCCAAGTCACACAGCCCAGGGCCTTCACAACTTACCTGAGGCATGAGATCATCCCTCTGCTGGGCACTGGGGAGGCCACACCTCAGATGCTGGGTATAGCTTTGGGCCCTCACTCCAAGAAGGACATGGAGGTACTGGAGCATGGCAGGAGAAAGGCAATGAAGCTGGGGAAGGGTCTTGAGAACAGGGCTGGGGAAGAGCAGTTGAGGGAGCTGGAGGTGTTTACTGTGGAGAAGAGGAGACCAAGGGGAGACCTTCTCACTCTCTACAACTTCCTGAAAGGAGGCTGAAGTGAGGTGGGGCTTGGTCTCTTGTCCAGGTTGGTCTCAGGTGATAGAAGCAGAGGAACTGGCCTGAAATTGTACCAGGGGAGGCTTAGGTTGGATATTAGAGGAACCTTCTTCCCCTAAAGGGTTCTCAAAACACTGGAACAAGCTGCCCAGGGCAGTGGTGGAGTCCCCATCCCTGGAGGCATTGAAAAGCTCTGTTGATGTGGTTGTGAGGGCCATGGTTTAGTGGTGACCTGGCAGTGCTGGGTTAATGGTTGGACTCAGTCACCTTTGAAGACCTTTTCCAACCAAACCAAGCCTGTGATTGTGTGTCTAGGCATTTCAGGTGGCTGCTACTTAGCAGTGAGAACCAAAATCCAGCCAAGGCTTTGGGGCCAGTTGAGCACAGAATGCAGGGCTGAGAGCTTCTGGCACCTGCTGGTGGTTCTCCTGAAAGCCTTTTGCAGGCCTGCTGAGGCAGAACTGCTCCACAAGTGAGGAGCAGAGCAGCAAGCAGCCAGAGCCTGGCTGTGGCAGAAGGCAAATCTGGTCCCTTCGCTTTGAGTGGTGCCTGACACACGGAGCAAAAAGAGGCTGGCATGAGGTAAAGTGAGGCTTGCCCTGCAGCCAGGGACTGGGATGGAAAAGCAGCAGCCCCAGGAGGGCTGTGTGGAGCTTCCCAAGGTTCTTCATCTTCTGTTTCCAGACTGGGACCCAGCGTACGGCGGCTTCACGTCCTACATCGCCAAGGGTGAAGATGAAGAGGTGAGGACCTCAGCTGCAAGTGAGCTCCGTTTGTGGAGGGTGGAGAGCCACAATTACCCTTTGTCATACTGCTGTTGAACCCTGGGGGCACTTGTACCACACTGGAGCCTTCCTGCCTGAGTGCTCCTGGGTGGAGCTCTGCCTTCACCTTCAGCTCACCACGAAGCTGAAGGGAGGTGGTGGAAGCCTCATGCCTGGAGGCTTTGAAGGCCAGGCTGGATGTGGCTCTGGGCAACCTGCTGTAGTGTGAGGTGTCCCTGCCCATGGCAGGGGGGTTGGAACTGGCTGAGCCTTGAGCTCCCTTCCAACCCTGACAATTCTGTGACTGTGTGACTCAGTTCCCAACAGGGCCTGGTGGCACTTGGGCAGCCTCAGAGGGCACAAGGCCGGAGCAGGGGGGATGCTTTCCCAGGGAAATACTGTTCACCAGGGTCACAGGCAGCAGCCCTTGACAGGGCCAGGCAGGCAGTCTGATCAGACAACCAGAGCCTTCACCTGGACCTTGATGTCTAATGAAAGCTGCAGGCTGAGGGAGATGACAAGGGAAGTGGTGCCATAAATCAGACCTTTGCTCTGACTGGTTCCTGAAACACTTCTCTTTGTTCCCCCCTTGGAGTGGCATCCAAACTGAGGAGACAAGTGGCATTAGGGAGAACTGACTTCCTCCCTTGCTTTCCTGTCTTCTTCCAGCTGCTGACAGTGAATCCAGAGGAGAACTGCTTGGCCTTGGTGTACAGAGACAAAGAAACCATGAAGTTTGTGAAGTACATCAACCACCAGAGCCTGGCAGGCCAGAGGCAGCATCCCAGCAGCAGAGGATTTTGGGATTTTTCCTTTGTCTATTACGAGTGATGGTACCAGGGGGTGGCCACTGCCACTCAGAACATGGTGGCAGGGAGGGGGCCAGCTCCCTGTCCAGCTCAGCTGGGCCCTGTCCCAGCACAGACACTTGGCTGCTGCCAACTTCACCACGCTGCACAGGAGCTGTACCCTACCTCAGGGAGGGGGGGCCAGGGGATTTAGTTACCTGTACCAACAGGAACCCAGTCTCAGGGGTGGTTGTTGCCACACGTCTCTGCCAGCCCCCCCAGCTGTTCTCTGGTGGAAGAGGAAAATAGAATAGAATAGAATAGAATTAAGCAGGTTGGAGGAGACCTTTGAGATCATCAAGTCCAAGCTATCACCCAACACCATCTCATCAACTCACTTAGTATCATAGTATCATCATAGTATCAGTCAGGGTTGGAAGGGACCACAAGGATCATCTAGTTCCAACCCCCCTGCCATGGGCAGGGACACCCCACACTAGATCAGGCTGCCCAGAGCCTCATCCAGCCTGGGCTTAAACACCTCCAGGGACGGGGCCTCAACCACCTCCCTGGACAACCCATTCCAGGGCTTCACCACTCTCATGGGGAAGAACTTCCTCCTCACCTCCAGCCTGAATCTCCCCACCTCCAGCTTCACTCCATTCCCCCTAGTCCTATCACTACCTGAGATCCTGAGAAGTCCCTCCCCAGCCTTCCTGTAGGCCCCCTTCAGATACTGGAAGGCCACAATGAGGTCACCTGGGAGCCTTCTCTTCTGCAGACTGAACAGCCCCAACTCCTTCAGTCTGTCCTCACAGGAGAGGTGCTCCAGCCCTCTTGAAGACAGCATTTTGAACAGACCTAAGGGTGGCAGTTAAGGCAGGGGTGAGGAGAAGGCTGGTCATTAGCTGCCCAGTAATCTGTCAGTCCTGCTTCATCCAAAGGAAGAGTTTGGTCTTGAGACCACATGAAAAGGAAGAAAGTGCCCAGTGGTGATATGTGTCTCCAACCTGTTGGGGTGACAGTGACAACTGTGTGTGCCCCCCCCCTAGCTGCTGCCTGCTTTTTATGAAACAACAAAAGGAAACTAAAGATCAGCAAAATGCTTCAGCCTCTGGTCTGGCAAGTTTGGTTACCAAACAGCCAAGATGATTTCTGGGGCTCAGCTCTGCTCACTCCAGAAGGAGCTGCCCTGGGAAGGAGGAGGTTTTTCCAGCTGCACAACTCTTGAGGAGCTGGGAAGGGAGACAGGGAGGCTGTAAAGCTGCTGGCAGCGAGGAGCTGGCACTGGAACAAGGAGCAGTTCTTCATTATGCTAAATGCTGTGCAGACAGATTGAGATGCAGCCTTTCCTCCAAAGAATTTACAAGCTGAGTAGACAAGAGACCTGCTCCTGTGTGCTCTTGCCTGTGGGATGGCTCTCTGCTCCTGGTGGGAAAGGGCTGTGGCTCCAGCCTTGGAACAGGGGCAGGCAGGTGGTAACTTACCCTCTGCCTGGCTTGGCATCCACAGGTGGGAGGAGGGTCCCCAAGAGGCTTCAGGTGAGTTTTGTCATGGGATCTGCTGGGCTCCAACACAGCTTCTGTCACTGGAGCTCTTTCCAGGCAGCAGATGAATTTGAGTCATGTGGTGAGCAGTAGAAGGAAGGTGGTGAGCTGGGTGCAACCCCTCAGTCCCCCTGCAGGTAGGACTGGGGCAGATTGTCCCCTCCAAGAGATGCAGCCCCTCCAAGAGGTGCTGTTGTGGGGCTGTTGCTGCTTTGGCAGGCTGCCCAACACGCTGCTGCAGGCTCAGCCCTGGCCTGCATGTGCTTGCCTGAGCCTTGTTTTGGCACTGGGGAGACACAGGTGTCCTCTGAGCTCACCCAAGCCAGGCAGTGCAGGCCATGGGCTTGCAGGGAGCTTGCACATTAATTCCTCCTACCTCTCTTGGGCTGGGAGAGGACAGCTTTGGATTGGAGTCAGCTCCTGCTCCAGTTCCAGGCCTGCTGTTGAAGACCAGCCCAGCAGTAAAAGACCCCAGGAGGGGAGCAGTAAGCTCAAGGTGAGGCTGGGAGTTGTTGGGCCATGAGTTCTCTGAGCTCCTCACAGGGCAGGAGGACATCCTTAGAGCCTGCCCTCAAGAAGACACAGGAATAACAGCCTTCCTTTTTCATCCCAATACTGCTGTTGCTTCCAAAGTGGAAGGCATCACAGCCCCTGCTGGTGCCAGAGCCTCTTAGCTGTACAGCTTCGGTGGTGGTTCAGCCCTGGGCTGGGAGCAGTTGCTCGGTTCCAGCCTTTCACTCCTGCACTGGACAGCTGGAAGGTGGCTGTGCTTAGCTGCTCTTAAAAGACCTACAACCATCCTGTTCACACTGACCTGTCTCCCTAAGATGGATTCTCTCTGCACCACTGAAACCTCCTTGCTTGGTTTCAGTCTCCCATGGCTACTGTTGTATGCAAAGAGAAAAGGATGATCTGGAGAGGAGAAGGCTCTGAGGAGACCTTCTTGTGGCCTTCCAGGATCTGCAGGGGGCTACAAGAAAGCTGGGGAGGGACTTTTGAGGGTGTCAGGGAGGGATAGGACTGGGGGGAATGGAGCAAAACTAGAAATGGGTAGATTCAGATTGGCTGTGAGGAAGAAGTTCTTCCCCAGGAGGGTGGTGAGACACTGGCACAGGTTGCCCAGGGAGGTGGTGGAAGCCTCATGCCTGCAGGTTTTGAAGGCCAGGCTGGATGTGGCTGTGAGCAACCTGCTGTAGTGTGAGGTGTCCCTGCCCATGGCAGGGGGTTGGAGCTGGCTTTGCCTTGAGGTCCCTTCCAGCCCTGACAATCCTGTGATTCTATGAACCTGGAACAGGTTGCCCAAGGAACTTGATGCCCCAAGCCTGGTTAGAGGAAGCCTTGAGCAACCTGAGCTAGTGGCACTCCTATGGCAGGGGGTTTGGAACTAGATGATATTTAAGGTCCCTTCCAAACCCCAACCATTCTATGATTGTGTGGTGTTGCAGGAGAAAGAGACAAGTGATGGAGCTTTCAAGGGGGGAAAAAGAGCAAAGCCAAGCCAAAAAGAAAAAGAATTCTTTGGGTAGCTTTGAACCAAGGTGACAGCAGAGCTTTGCATGGCAAAGCTGGGAGTAAATTCATTCATTAAGGACACAAAGTTCCTTACCCTGCTGCATGGTGAGCCTCCAAGAGTGCTGGGGAGCACTTGGAAGGGCCTCTCAGGAGACAGGGAAGCGGCTGCTGGGCTCTGCCAGCTTGCTGCTGGTTAATAATAAAGGCAGACCACACCAGAGGGCACAGCAGCCTCTTCTTGAGCCACCCTCTATCCACTGAGCACACCCAGAGCCACCCTTCTGCCTTGGGCCACTGGCATGAAGCAATGCAAGGAGCCAGCTCTGCAGTTGGATTTCCAACCCGACACAGCTCTGCTCTCACACCCATCCTGCTCCATCCTGCAAGCCAAGGATAGGGCTGGTGCTGCAGGCACAGGGAAGGACTCTGCTCCCTAAAGTTCCAAAGGACAGGAGGTAGTGGAAGAGAGGGAGAGGTCTTCATTTAGACCTTGCCCAGAATGGGAGTCCTCCCCTGCAGGTGGTGGTAGAAATCTGTGTGGACAAAGGTGCAGCTGAGTGCAAACTGCTCTGGTCACTATGGCAAGGGATGTGAAGATGAAACAAACACACCCACAGGGTGAGTGAGCAGGACAGCAGCAGGAGGAGAACATTCTTTGGTGTGAGGGTGCTGGAAGCCTGGAGCAGGCTGCCCAGAGAGCTTCCAACCCCATCTGGCCATTGTGACCCCGGGCAAGCTGCTGTGGGGGCCCTGCTTTGGCAGGGGGAGTTGGACTGGATGACCTCCTGAGGTCCCTTCCAACTCCCCACCACGCTGGGATTGTGTGAAAGCAGCAAGTGAGCAGCTACAGAGTGTGGACAACAGAGAGCAGGCCCCACAGCCTTGTGCAGACCCCAAGCAGCTGAGCTGCAGAAGGACACAGCTGTCCCTCCAGCCCCAGAGCCTGCTGGTAGATGCAGACACCAGCCCTGAAGCGCTGAGTTACACAAATGCAGAGCAGAGAATTGTCTGGGTTGGAAAAGACCTCCAAAATCACTGAGTCCAACCATCCACCAACCCCACCATGGCCATTAGACCATGTCCCCAAGTGCCATGGCCACACATTTCCTGAACACCTCCAGGCATGGGGACTCCAGCACCTCCCTGGGCAGCCTGTGCCAATCCCTGGCCACTCTTGCAGCAAAGAAAGTTTTCCTCATCTCCAACCCAATCCCTCCCCTGGCACAGTTTCAGGCCATTTCCTCTCTCTCCACCCTCCTTGTTGTCAGGCTTTGGTGATGCTCAGTTTGCCAAGTAGCTGAAAACAGGAACAATGCAACTTGGAGCGAGATGAAAGGGTTCAGCTGCAGACTAGACTGAAGGAATGGGTTTGGCACTCATAAATATGCAGCAGGGAAGCTCTGAGGTGGGTAGTCAGGCAATTAGTATTAATTAAGATGAGGAGCAACCCATGGGATGTGGAGAAACAGGAGCTAAAACAAATAATCAGATAACCCCTGGACAGGGGTCAGCTGCAGTTGTGACTGGGTTGCTCACCTCCAGAGGGGAACCTGGCTGAGGATGTTGGAAGTCACACTTCCACAGAGCCCTCTCCTGCAGGCTGTGGGGTTCCCAGGCAGCACCAAGTGAAGATGGAACCCCCAAATTTCCTGGGGCTAGGAAATGGCTGCTCAGGGTTTTCCAAGTCTGGTCAACAGCATTCAGTGCTGGAACCTTCCCTGCTGGAGCAGCAGTTGGACACTGCCAGTTTTGAGCCAGGTCTCTTAGGGAGCCCAAACAGAGCAGAGTGAAGCACCCTGGGGTAGAGGCTAAAGAAAAGGTGGAACCCCCAAATATCCTGGGGCTAGGAAATGGTGGCAAAGGGCTTTCAAGGTTGGCTAAACAGTAGTCAGTGCTGGCACTCTCCCTGCTGGAGCCAGGTGGATGTTTTCACAGTATCACTAAGGTTGGAAATGACCTCGAGGATCATCGAGTCCAACCTGTCACCACAGACCCCATGACTAAACCATGGCACCAAGTGCCACATCCAGTCCCCTCTTGAACACCTCCAGGGATGGGGACTCCACCACCTCCCTGGGCAGCACATCCCAATGACGAACAACTCGCTCGGTGAAGAACTTTCTCCTCACCTCCAGCCTAAACCTCCCCTGGCACAACTTGAGACTGTGTCCTCTTGTTCTGCTGCTGGGTGCCTGGGAGAAGAGACCAACCCCTTCCTGGCTACAACCTCCCTTCAGGGAGGTGGAGAGGGCAATGAGGTCTCCCCTGAGCCTCCTCTTCTCCAGGCTAAACAACCCCAGCTCCCTCAGCCTCTCCTCACAGGGCTGTGCTCAAGGCCTCTCCCCAGCCTTGTTGCCCTTCTCTGGACACGTTCAAGTGTTTCGATGTCCTTCTTAAACTGAGGGGCCCAGAACTGGACACAGGACTCAAGGTGTGGCCTAACCAATGCAGAGTACAAGGGCACAATGACTTCCCTGCTCCTGCTGGCCACACTGTTCCTAATGCAGGCCAGGATGCTATTGGCCCTCTTGGCCACCTGGGCACACTGCTGGCTCATGTTTAGGCAGCTGTCAATCAGCACCCCCAGGTCCCTCTCTGTTTGGCAGCTCTCAGCCACTCTGCCCCCAGCCTGTAGCTCTGCATGGGGTTGTTGTGGCCAAAGTGCAGCACCTGGCACTTGGACTTGTTGAATGCCATCCCATTGGACTCTGCCCATCTGTCCATTTGGTCGAGGTCCCTCTGCAGAGCCTTTCTACCCTCTAACTGACCAACATCTGCTCCTAACTTGGTGTCATCTGCAAACTTGCTGATGACTGACTCGACCCCCTCATCCAGATCATCAATGAAGATGTTAAAGAGGATGTTTTCAGAGATGTTAAAGAGATGTTTCCAGCCATCTAAGCAGCCTTGCCAGTGGATTTTTAGCAACAGGCAGCTCTCCTAGGATGGTTTCAGAGGTCATTCTGTACCTGAGCAGGAGCTCAAGCTGCTGGGAGCAGTTTCCCCACCCAGCACCAGAGCAAGGGGTCACTGGATTGAGTCACAGCAGTGGTGATTGCTGGCCACCCATCTCCTGGTGCAGGTTCAGCTCACATCAGCTGCCAGGAGCTGCTTTATCTCAGCAGCCAACTGCAAAGCTGCTGTCAGCTCCGCTTTCAGGGATCCTACACTTGGCAAAGACAAAAAGTTGGGTTTGGGGGGGAAATAAAGGACTGATTTGTTGTCAGAAACTCATCCAGGGGCAAAGAGCCTTTATCAGCCTGTGACTGAAGGCCTTGCCCCTCACTAACAAGAGCAAAACAGAGCTGGGCCTGGGAGTGCCTGGTGTGTAGCCATAGAGAAATAACTCAGGCTGCCAGGAGAGCTGCCTTCTGATCTGAGCCACTCTCACCACAGGATGAGCTATGTAAAAGGCAGCAAGCCTTAGGAGGGTGAACACAAAGGGGCTGCAGCAGTGGGAACAGGTACAGCAGGTGGCAGAGGCCCAGCACCTCTGCCAGGAGACTGTTCCATAATCAAGTCTCCAGCTTGCCTGCTTAGAACAGCATGGGTGGTGCCTCACCACCCTTCTTCCAGGGAACTCCATTTGACTAACTAGCAGCTGCTTCAAAGGATTCAAAGTGAGCTCCTGCTGCAGATCTGAAGTGCCAGAGCCCTGTGCTTCTGGCAGTGCAGTTCTGTGTGCCAAAGGGGCTGAAGCAGTGGCAAGGAGCCACCTGGGGGACTAAGACACACACCACAAGGGTGACTTCCTACACTCAGCTGGTTGCACATCCACCACTCACCCTGCCATCAATCTGGGTGCTGCTGGCTTTAAGTTATAGAATCATAGAATTGTCAGGGCTGGAAGGGACCTCAAGGCTCAGCTAGGTCCAACCCCCCTGCCGTGGGCAGGGACACCTCACACTACAGCAGGTTGCTCACAGCCACATCCAGCCTGGCCTTCAAAACCTTCAGGCATGAGGCTGCCAGCACCTCCCTGGGCAACCTGTGCCAGTGTCTCACCACTCTCCTGGGCAAGAACTTCTTACTGACATCCAGTCTGAATCTACCCATTTCTAGTTTTGCTCCATCCCCCCCAGTCCTATCCCTCCCTGACACCCTTAACAGTCCCTCCCCAGCTTTCTTGTAGCCCCCTTCAGATCCTGGAAGGCCACAAGAAGGTCTCCTCAGAGCCTTCTCTTCTCCAGACTGAACAACCCCAACTCTCTCAGTCTGTCCTCATAGCAGAGCAGCTCCAGCCTTTGATCAACCTCCTGACCCCTCTCTGGACACCTTCCAGCACCTCCAAATCCTTCTTGTAATAGAGGTTCCAGAACTGGGCACGGTGCTCCATAGAATAGAATCACAGAATGCATCAGTTGGAAGGGACCCTCCAAGGGCACCCAGAGTCTATTCTTATTCTATTCCTATTCTATTCCTATTCTATTCTATTCCTATTCTATTCCATTCTATTCTATTCTATTCTATTCTATTCTATTCTATTCTATTCTATTCTATTCTATTCTATTCTATTCTATTCTATTCTATTCTATTCTATTCTAATTCTATTCTGTCCTATTCTGTCCTATCCTATTCTATTCTGTTCTGTCCTATTCTATTCTGTCCTATTCTATTCTATTCTAAAGTTTTGCTCCATTCTCCCCAGTCCTATCACTCCCTGACACCCTCAAAAGTCCCTCCCCAGCTCTCCTGTAGCCCCCTGCAGATGCTGGAAGGCCACAAGAAGCTGTCACAGTTTATCACAGTTTCTCACAGCATCGCTAAGGTTGGAAGAGACCTCCTTGGAGCCTTCAGCAGTGGCAAGTACAGGACAGAGCAAGCTCCCAGGAGTGGATACTCCTGGCAGCCCCAAGAAGCTCCCCAAAGAGTGCATGGCCTCATCCTGCCCCCGCTGCAGACACCACCCCACACAGTGGGAGGTGTGATGAATGATGCAGGCTCCAGCAGCACCGGAGCCCAACCTCCACCCCGTGCAGGGTATTTTTAGCGTCTGGATGATGATTTGCTTTGGCAAAGGTTCTAAAATGCTTTGAGATCTAAGATAGAGCCTTGCTGTAATATTTTAATCCAATCCTAAGAGATCCCACAGTTCATAAGTAGGTCTTGAGCCAGGAGCTAAGGCATGTTTCACTACCTTTCTCCTTTTGATCCCATTAAGCACTCCCAGTTCTTCATGTGCACCCAAGCTTGGCTGTGGTGTTCCTGCCATGCCCACCGCAGTGCCTGCAGGTTTTTCACAGCTGGAGCAGAGAAACCTCAGCTGGAAGAGACACTTACAGAATCAATATGCTGTCTACAACTACCTGAAGGGAGGTTGTAGCCAGGTGGGGGTTGGTCTCTTCTCCCAAGCAACCAGCACTATTAGAACAAGAGGACACAGTCTCAAGCTGTGCCAGGGGAGGTTTAGGCTGGAGGTTAGGAAGAAGTTCTTCACAGCAAGAGAGACTGGCCACTGGGATGTGCTGCCCAGGGAGGTGGTGGAGTCCCCATCCCTGGAGGTGTTTAGGAAGAGACTGGCTGGGGTGCTTGGTGCCATGGTTTAGTTGATGAGATGGTGTTGGGTGACAAGTTGGATGCAATGATCTTGAAGGTCTCTTCCAACCTATTCTATTCTATTCTATTCTATTCTATTCTATTCTATTCTATTCTATTCTATTCTATTCCATTCCATTCCATCCCATCCCATCCCATCCCATCCCATCCCATCCCATCCCATCCCATCCCATCCCATCCCATCCCATCCCATCCCATCCCATTCTAACTGGGAACATCTGTCTGAGGAGGGAAGGCTGAGAGCCCTGGGGGGTTTTAGCCTGAAGAAGAGCAGCCTGAGAAGGGATCTTAGTAATGGTTATAAATCTGAGGAGCAGGCGTCACGAAGGGGCCAGGCTCTTTTCAGTGGTGCCCTGTGACAGGACAAGGGGCAATGGATACAAACTGGAACCCAGGAAGTTCCACCTCAACACGAGGAGAAACTTTTTTACTGTGAGGCTGCTGGAGCCCTGGAGCAGGCTGCCCAGAGAGGTGGTGGAGTCTCCTTCTCTGGAGGCTTTCAAGACCCACCTGGCTGTGTTCCTGTGTGACCTGCCCTGGGTGACCCTGCTTTGGCAGGGGGGTTGGACTGAATGGTCTCTTGAGGTCCCCTTCCAACACCCCCCTCCCCCAATTCTATCTCCCCATCTAAATGAGAGCAGGAGCAGTCAAACCAATCTGTATTTTAATGGGGGGAAAAGTTGCTGCCTTAACTACAAAATATATTAAAATACATAAATAAGTTAGGGTAAGAAAAATAACTGTGCCAAGGTTACAGCTCTGGCTTGCATAAACACATCTGCACCTCAACCCTGCTGCTCTCCTCCCAAACCTTTGGCCTGCATATAAACACCAGGGGGATGGGGCCAGGCTCTTTTCAGTGGTGCCCTGTGACAGGACAAGGGGCAATGGATACAAACTGGGACCCAGGAAGTTCCAGCTCAACATGAGGGGAAACCTTTTTACTGTGAGGGTGCTGGAGCCCTGGAGCAGCCTGCCCAGAGAGGTGGTGGAGTCTCCTTCTCCGGAGGCTTTCAAGACCCACCTGGATGTTCTGCACCCCAACTCTGCTGCTTTCTTCCCAAAGCTTTGGCCTGCATATAAACATCAGGAGGATGGGGCCAGGCTTTTCTCAGTGGTGCTCAGTGACAGGCCAAGGGGTAATGGGCACCAACTTGAACATCAGCAGCTCCATCTAAACACGGAGAGGAACTACTTTGAATTTAAGAGTGATGGAGCCCTGAAGCAGGCTGCCCAGAGAGATAGTCTCAAACTCTAGAAAGATTCCAGAGCCCCCTGGATGTGCTCCCGTGTGACCTTCTGTAGATGAACCTGCTCTGGCAGGGAGGGGGTTGGACTCAACAACCCCTAGAGGGGCTCCTTCCAACCCCTGTCGTTGTGTGATCTCTCCCCTGCCGGCTTCCCTACAGCGCTACCTTTGCAATGAGTTCCCTCTCCAGAGGAGAAGGGAATGGAGTTCAGCACTGATTGTCACTTGGCCTACTATCTATCCTCAGGTGGCAGTGCTGCCCCTGTGCCAGCACTGCTGCCCCTGTGCCAGCACTGCTGCCCCTGTGCCAGCACTGCTGCCCAGGCAGCTTCAGGAGGAGGCTGTCCCCACACGCATGATCCTGAAGAGCATGTTGAAGTTGTTGCTTCGGATCGCGTCCCGACAGGCACTGACCACCTGGCTCTTGGGTTTGCCAACTGGGGAGAGAGAGGAGGAAGGGAAATGAGAAAACACTGCAGGCCCTAAGGAACAGGGCAAAAACACTTAGTTGATCCAGTCTCAAAAATCATAGACTCACAGAATGGGTTGGGTTGGAAGGGACCTCCAAAGCCCATCCAGTCCAACCCCCCTGCAGTCAGCAGGGACATCCCCAAGTAGATCAGGCTGCCCCAGAGCCCTGTCAAGCCTCACCTTGAATATCTCCTGGTTAATCCTATTCTATTCTACTCTACTCTATTCTAATCTGCAGGGCTGGGGCCCAATCACCTCCCTGGGCAACATGTCCCAGTGTTCCACCATCCTCACGGTGCAGAACTTGCTCCTAACACTCAACCTCAATTTCTCTGCTCTCATTTCAAACCACTGCCCCTGGTCCTGTCCCTGCAGGCCTTTGCAAACAGTCCCTCTGCAGCCTTCTTGTAGCCCCCTTCAGGTACTGGAAGGTTGTTATTAGGTCTCCCTGGAGCCTTATCTTCACCAGGCTGAACACTCCCAGTTTCCTCAGCCTGTCCTCATAGCAGAGCTGCTCCAACCCCCTGATCATTTGCATGGCCTCCTCTGGACCTGCTCCAGCAGATCCAGGTCCTTCCTTTGTTGTTGCTCAGCAAGAGCTGGCAGGAGGCAAGAGAATGAGGCCAGACTCTTGTCAGTGGTACCCAGTGACAGGGCAAGGGGCAAGAGACACAAACTGAAACCCAGACAGTTTCATCTGAACAGGAGGAGAAAATTCTTTGGTGCGAGGCTGCTGGAGGCCTGGAGCAGGCTGCCCAGAGAGGTTGGGGAGTCTCCTCCTCTGGAAAGATTCCAACCCCACCTGCCCACTGTGATCCTGGACAAGCAGCTGTGGGTGCCCTGCTTTAGCAGTGGGGTTAGACTGGATGATCTGAGGAGGTCCCTTCCAGCCCCCACCCTGCTGGGATTCTGCCCACGATCCTGTGAAACATTTTTAAGACTGTGTCTACCAAAGCCAGCAGTTTCCATCCCATCCAGGCAGCAGGAAGCTGCTCTGAACTGCTCTAAAACTGTGATCCCAGACTCTGGGCTCTCACAGTTGCCTGTCAGAGGCTATGACTGAAAACAGAAAGCTTATTTCTAATTTCACAGGATGACAGAACATGAGGGGGTTGGAAGGGACCTTGAAAGCTCATCCAGTCCAACCCCCTGCCAGGGCAGGATCACCTAGAGCAGGTCACACAGGAACACATCTGGGCAGGTCAGGAATGTCTCCAGAGGAGGAGACTCCACAACCTCTCTGGGCAGCCTGTTCCAGTGTTTAACCACCCTCAGAGTGAAAGAGTTTTTCCTCATGCTCATGTGGAACCTCCTCTAGTCCACCTTGCACCCCCTGCCCCTTGTCCTATCATAGGGCACCTGTGAGAAGAGCCTAATTTAGTTTCAGGTCAGGAGGCCTGAAGGCACTTAACTAACTCCAAGAAACCTCTGCTGTTGCCCCCACTGGGGTCCCAGACTGCCCATCCCCTCCAAAGCCACCTACTCACCACGAAGCTGGCCAGCCCTCTGGATGGCCTGGTTGACAGCTTTGAGGTTGTTGAGGAGCTCTGTGTGGTTGTTGCAACGGATCTTGTACTGACTGATCAAATCCCTGTTGAGATCATACAGCTCCATGTACCTTGCCTTCATGTTCTTCCTGTGGGGGAGGGAAACAACCACCCCAGTTATTGGCATCCCTGGGGACAGGGTCTGTCAGTCCTGCTTGGCTGGTGACAAGGTGCAGCAGTATGGGGTTGTGGTGGCTGCCATGGTCACCTGCATGTCTGACAGCTACAAGACAAACAGACTGGAGAATCAGAATTAACCAGGTTGGAAGTGACCTTTGAGATCATTGAGTCCAACCTAGCACCCAACACCATCTCATCAACTCAACCATGGCACCAAGCACCCCAGCCAGTCTCTTCCTAAACACCTGCAGGGATGGGGACTCCACCACCTCCCTGGGCAGCACATCCCAATGGCCAATCTCTCTTGCTGAGAAGAACTTCTTCCTAACATCCAGCCTGAATCTCCCCTGGCACAGCTTGAGACTGTGTCCTCTTGTGCTGGTGCTGGGTGCTTGGGAGAAGAGACCAACCCCCCTCCTGGCTACAGCCTCCCTTCAGGGAGTTGCAGACAGCAAGAAGGTCTCCCCTGAGCCTCCTCTTCTCCAGGCTAAGCAACCCCAGCTCCCTCAGCCTCTCCTCACAGGGCTGTGCTCCAGACCCCTCCCCAGCTTTCTTGCCCTTCTCTGGACACCTTCCAGCAACTCAACATCTTTCCTAACCTGAGGGGCCCAGAGCTGGACACAGGACTCAAGGTGTGGCCTAACCAGTGCTGAGCACAGGGCACAATGAGCTCCCTGCTCCTTCTGGCCACACTGTTCCTGATGCAGGCCAGGATGCCATTGGACCCTCTTGGCCACCTGGACACACTGCTGGCTCATGTTCAGCCTACTATCATACAGCATCCCCAGGTCCCTTTCTGCCTGGCTGCTCTCAGCCACTCTGACCCCAGCCTGGAGCACTGCATGGGGTTGGTGTGGCCAAAGTGCAGCACCCAGCACTTGGACTTGTTGAATGCCATCCTGTTGGACTCTGCCCATCTGCCCAGCCTAGCAAAGTCCCTCTGCAGAGCTCTCCTACCCTCTAACAGATCAGCTCCTGCCCCCAGCTTGGTGTCCTCTGCAAATTTACTGATGCTGGACTCAATCCCCTCCTCCAGATCATCAATATAGGTATTGAACAGGATGGGAGATTGGCCATGGGGATGTGCTGCCCAGGGAGGTGGTGGAGTCACCTGGAGGTGTTTAGGAGGAGACTGGCTGGGGTGCTTGGTGCCATGGTTTAGTTGATGAGATGGTGTTGGGTGATAGGTTGGACTGGATGATCTCAAAGGGCTTTTCCATCCTGGTTAATTCTATTCTATTCTCTCAACTAGACTTGGCTGGGACCAAGCAAGCTACCAAGTCTGCATCAAGAGTTGTAAGTGGGCATCCCCTACAGGACACCAATGGGTTTATAGAATCATAGAATTGTCAGGGTTGGAGGGAACCTCAAGGCTCAGCCAGTTCCAACCCCCCTGCCATGGGCAGGGACACCTCACACTACAGCAGGTTGCTCACAGCCACATCCAGCCTGGCCTTCAAAACCTCCAGGCATGAGGCTTCCACCACCTCCCAGGGCAACCTGTGCCAGGCTCTCACCACCCTCCTGGGGAAGAGCTTCTTCCTAACACCCCAGTCTGGGTTCTGTGCTCTTTCCTGTGCCTTCCAAATGCCAACCCCAGAAGCAGCTGCTCACATGTCTCCCAGGAGCCGTGCATCTTCCGCCTGCACCAGCATGCTGCGGATGAGGTTGGAATGGTCAGCCATGGCAGCAGTGAGCCTCTGATTGACTGCATGGTGTTCATCCACCTGCCCAAGGCAAACAGCAGTGACAAAGGGCCCCTGGCACTCTGAGCACCCAACAGCTCTTCAAACCAAACCTTGGCACAGCCCAGATGGAAAGAAAAGGACTGAGTGCCACAAGGATGCTGAAGGGACTGGAGCACTGCCTGGTGAGGAGAGGCTGAGAGCCCTGGGGCTGTTTGGTCTGGAGAGGAGAAGGCTGAGAGGGGACCTGATCAATGTCTATCAGTATCTGAGAGCTGGGTGTCAGGAAGGGACAGGGACAGCCTGTGCTTACTTGTGCCCTGGGATAGGACAGGGGGCAGTGGATGGGAACTACAGCACAGGAAGTTCCACCTCAACATGAGGAAGAATTTCTTGACCTCGAGGGTCACAGAGCCCTGGAGCAGGCTGCTCACAGAGGTTGTGGAGTCTCCTTCTCTGGAGACTTCCAAGCCCTGTCTAGATCCAATTCTTGTGTGACCTGCTCTATGGTAATGCTCTGGCAGGGGGGTTGGACTGGATGATCTCCCATAGGTCCTTTCCCACCCCTCACATCCTGTGGAGCCTTTGAACATCCCAGCTTAACCTACCAGCACCCCTGGGATCAGTCTCCTTGCCCTCAGGACCCTGGCTGCCCCAGCAGTACTCTGTCCCAGGCTGAGATACACACCTAGCACCCAAACCCCCAGCTCAGCCTCCCACACAAGATATTCACCCCACTCTCACAATCCACTGCTGGAGACCAAAGGCCTCTTGTGCAGAGCAAAGAAAAAACAGCAAGCTGAGGGTGTCCCCTTTGTCCTTTGCACAGCAAGCCATCATCACTGGCTGCTCTCCACAAGGATGCTTCCACAAGCAGCTCAAAGATCCTCCATTGGTCCCTCTCATCCCCCCCCAGAGACTGCTGAGCTGTCCCTTCAACAGCACCTGCTGCCTCCTCACCTTGACCAGGACTTTCCTCAGCTCCTCAAAGTATGCAGGGAAATCTGCTTCCACCTGCAGATCTTTGATGGCCAGAAAGGAA